>NW_020455466.1:4132024-4145598 GCF_003342845.1 Nothoprocta perdicaria | reverse complement strand
TCTTAGATTGCTTTTATTTGATGAAAGCGTTGAGTCTTCAGTGTAATGGAAATATAATAAATGTGGCCCTCATATTCGTGAGCTTAGGCCTGAGTTTGTGTAACCTCATGTCCAGATTTAATGCGGGTTACCAGCTAGAGAGGCAACAGCAGGCTAGAGGAGAAGCATGGAGCAAACAACTCCAACTAATAATCCTTGATACTTCTGCGCAGGGAATATTTAGGCCTCTGCATGTTCCCCATGTGCAGAGCTGGCACCGTCCGGGGTAGGAAGAGGTAACTCCTTTGCCTTGGGCTTGGCACCAGAGTTGCTGGGGCAGTAGCAGAGCTGATGGTGGTGAAGAAACAGCCGTGATTTTAGCCCCAAGGAGCAAGGCGATGGGGCAACCTCAGGGCAGAGCCGAGGAGCAGGAGCAGCTGAGCAGGGACCCAGTGCCCCATTCCGTGAGTGAGGGCCTCCTGTTATCCCCTTGCGTGGAACTGAAGGAGGGAGAAGGCACGGATATTTACTGAGCTTGTTTCATTTGCTAATACTGCCTGCTATTCCCCAAACATAATGCAAATATCGTTTTAACAGGGTGTCTGTTCCCCTCCGTAGCCTGGAAATAGGGCGTTGCTAAACCATGCTGGGGATGGCTGCTGCCTACGAGACACAACCAGCTTTCCAGGCTCCTGTCAGCTCCAAGTCATTTTTACAGGAATAAACCAGTAACGACCAGGCTAAAGAGAGAAAAGAGGTTTGGACATTGCTCTTAGAATTCATAAAATCTCCCCTACGAAGGCTCCACATGATACAACTCTTTACTAAGGAGGCTTTTGGTTCTCCTCCTTCTGATATTGTTCTTTATAGAAAACATAACAGAAAACAACATTTATTTCCTGACTGTATTTCCTTATAGTATTGAAAGYATTTGGTGCCTGTGAGCTCTTTTAAGACATAGGAAAAAGGTTTGTGACTTTCTTAATGTTTTCCCTTCAGTTTTCTCCTGCACCTCAGACCCAGCTGTATACTTAGGATAAAAGACACCCTTACAAGACAACATAAAGAGAGTCTGGGATCTGTTTGTTCTCARTATGCCCAGATTTCAGGCATGTATAGCCCATATATCTTGCAACAATATAAGCCTGAGTAGTATTTATCTGCTATAGTCGCTGTACTGATAGTATCCCTATAAAAGAAAATTTGTTTGAAAATGTACAAATGAAATGAACCTATGAGCCACAGAAATGCTTTCTCCAAACTTCTTTCATCAAAACTTATCAAAGAAAACATGGCCAAAAAATGAGTTTGTTTTGCAAGATCACTGGCTGAAAAATAGGGCCAAGATTGGTTTTCAAGGGTTAAATATCTTTTAGTACTAACACTAAATGTCAGAAATTTATTTCACACAGAAGTTTAAGTGTTCTCTGTGTGTGCCTGGTTCTGAAATGTGAGCTTTATAAAAATCCCCCAAAACAAAACATTGCAGTCGTATATTTTTAGATCATTTTTAATATAGGTTTARTATCATTGCCATAGCACCTAAGACTTCCTGGAAGAAGATACAGGTAAGAGTTTTAGAAAGGGATTGCATGATGGAGACTACATCAAAAATTTTAAAAATTTCAGCAGGAAAACAAGCCTTACCCGAATTACAAGTTGGTTTATTTACTTATTTATTCTAATGAATTGGGAGTCATGAAAAGTGCCAGACCGACAGCCCTGGACACTGACTGCATCTCTGGTACAGCCTGGAGCAGCTGGGGATTCTCCTGGGGCTCTGCTAATGTCTTAACCTTGATCCGTAGCTCCCATCTTTAGCCATGTGCACTTCAGCTTACATCCCCATTCAGTTCCCAGGCTAAAACTGCCAACAAGGGCGGCGGATGTGGTGATGGCTCTGGGAAAACTGGTCAGGTGGAGGCACTGACTGATACTGCACGGACAGCCTGCAGTACCCCGGCCTGGGCCGGGCGCAGAGCGGCGGGCTCGCTGTGTGAGGCTTCCCTGGGCCTTTGCCAAAGCTTGAAGATATCCTGTACTCCGTCCATGTGCAGTTGCCCTTCACACGCTCCCTGAACAGCTGTTCAGAGGCTTGTTCCCTGAATTCTTTGTACCGAAAGAAATCAGATCACTCACCCCTCAAAATGAAGGTTGAAAACGCAGCCCGGGATGCTCCCTTCAGCTTCGCATGCTCTTCCCCGAGGCGCTTGCTCGGAGTTCAGGTGGGGAGTAAGGTGCACTGCAGTTGGCAGAGGAGGCCCACAGACGCTGCGGCCTGGGTGGCCAGGGCCCGGCTTTGGCAGGAGCCTCCCGGCCTTCTCCTGGAGCCAGCCTTGTCCCTGGGCCTCGGCAATGGCAGAGATGAGGCAGGGTTAACCCTTGGRATTGGTGTGCAGGTAGAGCAATCAGTCTCGATTATCTCTTTGCAAAGCTCAAATAAAACTACTCTCCTGTTACCTAAATTCCCCSCTATTTGCAAGAGATTACCAAGGATAACATGATACTGATGTAATATTACTTAGTTGGTGAATAGAATTTTTAAGGACAAATAGCTTAGAGATGCACCACTTTGTCACTGCTGAGTCTGTTCTAAGTCAGAATGCTGATCGTAGATGAGAGATGATACATGATATATTTGCTGTACTTTTCAGTATTTTTTCTGAGTGCATTTTTGAAGCTGTACTGTTGGACTTAGCTCAGTTACACTTTCCCCTAAAACTGAAAGATGTTATTTGAGCTACCGCTGGCTGCTTACTGAATAAATTCAAACTGAAAATAGGAAAACTGGTCTTTTTGAGGAGAAGATTTTGCTCTTCCAGGTTGGCGAAGGAACCAAGGTGCTGCATTTGTCATAGATTTGACTGGAACGGCACAGTTTCTTGCTGGCTAAGAAAAACATCTGTGTGAGGTGGCTTTAGAGCTGTCAGTAGGTGCTAAGTTAGAGGCTGCTGGTGCAGCTTGAGCTGCAGAGCTGGCGCTTCCTGGTCTGCAGGAAAACGTAGGTGCGTTTTGGGACCAGAAGGGAGTAGCCTTTTGTGGTCGCAGCAGCGCTGTGTTCTGCTGCAGCGCCTGCCAGGTGACACAGCTGCTGCAGGTTCGATTCAGGCTTGCCTAGCAGCAGCACTCGTAGGTCAGGACTCAGCTTTGTATTCTTAGCACATGAGTGTTAATTAACGAGAGGCTTTTTGTCCGAGTTACACTTTTCATTGTGTAGCTATTTTTGTGGGAAAGTTACCTGCTATTTATGACTTCTGCTATGCTGTAACTTTCCTTAAGAGGGTAATAATGTGTATCTTTAGGTGAGCGAAATCAGATGTATTTGCAATAAATTCAAAACAGACCTTTCCAACAGCAGCAGCCCAGCTTAGCTTCTCAAATTAGATACTCAACATTACTGCATAAGCAAGTCTAAACTCTTAAACTTTTTACCTTCTAAAAGCACTATTGTGAATACTTTGTAAAAAAGAAATTAATCCTTTGAAGTAAGTAAAAAATTTAATAATTTTTGTAAATGATCATGTAGTAATTATTAAACTAATATGTAATTAGCATTTTCTAATGACAATCATAATCTTGACAAATGCTTTCATTCATTTTGTTCTGATCATTAAAGACTTTTAAAGCACTGATTTTTGTTAACCGAGTCCCTTGGCTATTCATCACTGATGCAATTCAACCTAATACTCCAGTGGCCAGTAATCAGAGAGTTGCCTATGAAATGAGGGAAATTCTGTCACTGTCTTTATGAGCATAACCTTTATTTCTTCCCTTGCTAGCACCGCAGCTAGCTAGAGTGTAGTAGTATCCAAATTATATTTCTCCATTTCTCTTCTAAAATGGAAAATAATACYGATTTGGGGAGGTTTCAGTCATTTCAGTCTTCTCCATAACAGTGGTTTTTTATCACTACATCTTGAAGGTTGTTGTTTTGTTTTCTTTTAGGGAGAGGGGAGGAGGTTGTTCTAGTGTTTTCACTAGTAGAAGATGTGTTATTTTTTTCTTCAGAAGYGATGTGCCTCTACTTTTGAGTACCTTTGGATTCCTGTTGTGTATTACCCATAGGTTTGAGTCTGTAAATCGACAYATGTTGCACTTCTAATTTATATCCCACGTGCTGAACACCGTATAGGAAAGGCCTTGTGTGCAGGTAACGTCCTCTARTCGATGCCCATGTTCTAACCCCCACTGATCCCACTGCCTTGCCCACGTGCCCTCACCTTGCAGCTCACTGGGTTGTTTTGCTCTGTGTTGCTCAAGCTGCATTTGGTTTTACCAGGGCAAAAGGAGCCTTCTGAGCTCCAGAGCTTGGCAGCAACTCTGCGGCTGCTCGCATCTCCGTTCCCCTTTGCCAGAGTAGACCAAGAATTCGCGGCACTTGTGCAGCCTGACTCCTCTCACAAGCCTGTTTGTCCTGAGGAGTCTCAACCTCAGATATTGCCCTGTAGTTGGAATGTGAATATTTTATCTTTATAGAATGTGAAAGATAAAACAAGCGTGCAGGAAGTGTACAACTGTGATACACTATGGGTTTGTTTGCTTTAGACTCTTGAGTTCATGTAGAGCCAAACTGGCTTCAGAAATAAAGACCTACAGAGATGATCAGAGATGTGGATAAGGACAGCCTGTTCCTGTGCTTTATTTAGAACTGAGCAAGTTAATGGGTGCTCAATAAATAGTAATGATTTTGGAGACATGATGATTGATGTTTCCTGGATCAAAACGGAGAGRTTTTGTTTAAGAGCAGCCCAGCTGGCATATCTTTTGAAACTATTTGTGATCAAAATATGTCAGAGCCGTATCTATAAAATGCAGTAGGGGAGACTTTTTGTCAGGGGATTGGTTAATTTATTTTAGCAGTAAACTATCAACTGTATCTTTGATTATTCATCCTTCCTGTCACACCATATTTCTTCCGCCGAGTTGGAGTGCTGCTCTTTTATTCAGTCTTTCAGATTCTGTTTGTTTTGCTGCAAGCACACTCCCCACAACACAGGGCTGCAAATTGTGGGCTTGAGAAAAGATAAAAGTTGCTGAAAAGGGAGACTTATTTGTGAACAAAATAGTGCCATATGCATGCTTTGACAGCTATTACTTAAGAACAGAAAACTGTGGCTTTTTTACTTTAAAAAATGTTTTCATAATTCATATAATACCATCCTCAGTAAGTCAGAATACAGCTTGATCTAGTTACTGTAACTCATAACTCTAAAATCAGAGATGATCACATCTATCCTACTTTGTGAGCTCAATTAATTATTCTRCTTTCTTAATGAAGCAATTCTTTCAGCTTTTGAGTTAATGGTACTTCCAAATAAATGGATTCTAAGATACTTAATACAGATACTTAGCAAAGCCAGTTAAAACCAGATCTGACATTTGTGGTATTGTCATGGTTAAAGAAATAAGTAGAATTTAGAACAAAAAGTAGACTTAACTTTCTTTTCATTCTCTTGTCTTGAGGCCACATCTTTCTCCCTCCTTTCCCTCTCTCCTGCCCTGCTTAAGGAAAATGAACTAACTAGTCTTTTCTCATCTTTCAGTTTGTCTTGTTTCTTTTTTAATTGTTATTTTTGTTTGATGATGATGATGATGGTTATTACTATTATTATTATTGCTACTATTATTATTTAGAACTCCTCAAGAGCAAAGTRGAAATTCTTAAGGAAAACCTTTAAAAATATATGAATTCCCTTCAAATGTTGGGAACAAATTTACTGGATAAAAGCCAGAATATTTCATCCTTTTTTTTTTTTATTATTGTTTAGATAGTTTGGCTTTAGAAATTTGTCTCAAAATGATTTTCTAAAGTAAACAATGACAATATGTGTTTTTAGAGAATTTTAAAAATATGAGCCTATCCATGGGCCTCATGCAGAYGTAGATGTCCAGAGTGGAGTTTTGTTGTTGCATTGATGTATAGCAATAGCAGCCCCTGAACTGGGGTTACTGACAAAACGGACTGCATCAGCTCCCGAAGAGCCGCTCAGCTGTGTCTGACTGCATTTAGGCTGCTTTAATTCCTGAATTAATTATACAATATACTATAATGCTACAAAGAAGAAGCCATTAAAGTCATCTGTGTCAGAGGGAATTTGTGCACCGAGGAGAGGACTGTGGCGTTTAGCCCCAGCTGCGAGCSCGGGGTGGCTCCAGTGGCTGGTGGAGGGAGCTGGTCTGCCCAAAGAGGMGTTTCTCCCTGAACCTGCTGGTTACGAGGAAGGCAAGAAAATGTTCTTACTGCCAACTCCACCTATCTGATCTTTTTTGTCCTCTGGATGGGAATTTCTGAGCTCTTTCACTTGCATTTAAGTCACTGCATCAAAGTTTTTTCCAGTCTGCACATTTCCACTGAATTCCTCTCCTCTTCCCGCAAAAACAAGGCAAAAAAAAAAAAAAAAAAAAAAAAAAGG
This sequence comes from Nothoprocta perdicaria, assembly GCF_003342845.1. Classification (NCBI taxonomy): domain Eukaryota; kingdom Metazoa; phylum Chordata; class Aves; order Tinamiformes; family Tinamidae; genus Nothoprocta; species Nothoprocta perdicaria. Next base: position 4,139,206 of record NW_020455466.1, on the reverse strand, counting down.
AATAACCACTCTTACTCATTTGATTCTGGCTGCATGAGACATTTAAATCCCAAATATTCTAAGCTAACATTGCTTGTGAAAAGTCTGCAGTGATTGATAGCACTGTAGTCTGTGAAACCCTTCCAAGAGAAGTGACTTTTCCTGGCTGTGGTTCTGTGATTGCCCCTTCCCTGTCCACTCAGTGTTGCTGGGAAGATGAAGACGGAGACAGGACTTTGCTCGCTCCCTGCTTACTCCCATCTCTGATCTTGAAGACTGCTTAGTGAGAGAAAACCTGTTTACCCTTTCACACTGCCTGCGCTGCCCATGAAGAAATTTGATTCCTGGTGGCGGCTATAATCCCGGATTTGCATTGTGCAGCGCTTCTCGTGGGCGAGAGGCACATTCGAAAAGAATGAGGTGATTTTTCTTGCACAGGTATTCTGATCTTTGAGGAGCGCAGCCTCACGCCAGCAAAACATAGAGGGGCTACACCCAGGGCCGGAGCACATTTACTGAGGAGAAATCGGGAAGGAAACCTCCGCTCCGTAGCCCTGCGGCAGCTTTGGATGTGTGTTTCCGAAGCGGTGCCATCCAYGGCTGCTGCTCTTGTTCTGATCCTGCCTCCTGCTCCTGTTGGCTTCACCCAGCTATTTTAGCGCTTTGCAGAGCTCCTCTGTAAAAGGGGATTTCGGAGCACAGGAGTTTATGTGCCCAGTAAAAATTCCTGCCCAATTTCGCTCCATCATTACCTAGAGCTACAGCACCTCTGCTGCCACCGCGCTCCTCGCTGGAGGCCTAAGCGGTGTACRGGGCCTGGATAGTGCCCTGGTGCTGGCGTGAGTTTCCCCTGGAGTTTTTATTTGCAGCAGAATGAACATGTTTGCATGTGGCACAGCCACTTCGGCAGTCTCAGCATCTCAGTCATTTTAAATTCTCATTACTATTATTATTATTATTACAGTTGTCCAAGCATACAATCCCGGGGTGTGATCTGTCTGGAAATTCTAATTCTGATGAGAGGAGATATGGGAAGAAGGAGGTGGGAAATTGAAGGTTTTAGTATTTGAAATTCAGCTTTTGCTTCAGTCTTGTGAATGTCCTGGAGTCTCCACTCTTACCATGTTCCTGGAAAGTATAAGAGGTCTCAGAGATGCATAACGTGAAACTGATATTAAGCCAATTTGATATTTGTGTACACTGGATTTAATTTTAAATCTCTGCGAAGCTGAGCATGCTATTTTAGCCCACATCGTGCGTAGACCTTTCACTGCAGTGACACGACCAGGTAGCACTTAAATATTGTAAAATATTATTCTGACTAGTGCTTCTTTAAACTAGGGTATTTAATATAAGCACTGAATATTATACTAAATTCTACATTGGAGGAATTTCAAGCTTGTGGCCAGACTGTTAAATAATATACAAATTAACTGTCCACAAGTTTAACTCAAGGAACAGATTAATAAATCTGTCAGGAATGCCTATCCTCCCAGAAATATATTGTAATCTTACCATGTTACTATAGCCCAGTAAAGACTTGGTGATATCAGCATAAATGATTTTATCTAGTATTTTTCTTTTCCAGATAAATCCAAAGGTGTTAAGATCACATTGGTTTTATGGTCATATTTGATATATGATAATATCATCCGTGTCTGCAGAATTTATGATGYTAATATGAGGAGAATGGTGGGATTATTATTATGGGTCACACAGTATTACAGATCCCAATAATAGTACACCTAAAAAAAGAAAAACTGTCAGCTGTAGTGTAGTGTCAGCGCCCGTCTTTTCAAGCTGTTGTAGTTCACATTAGGAAGAGGGCCATTTTAGCTGGGAGCAGAACAATCTCATTGTATTAATCATTTGCTCTGGTTAAGCAATATGAGGATGTCTGCTTTCAGTGACAGAAATAAAATCCTTGAAGGGAACAGTCTGTGAAATAAACTCTGAGGGGACGGCGAGGCTGCCTCGCTTTACTCCCCGTGGCCTAATTAGACGCTGGGAAAGCCGCCGTAAAAGAAATCAGATTTAAGAGGACAGCTGAGCAACAGGACGGCTGTGGCGGAGCCGGGTCTGTGGGGCTCCCCCTTTGCAAGGACCCCAGGAAGGTGGTGCGGGGGCATCCCCGCATGGGTTCTGCTGCTCTCACATCCCCACACGGGCTCTGCTGCTCTTCCTCCACACCACACAGGAGTAAACAATTGATAATCAAATTTTTAAAGATGCTTATCCACACCTATGTATTGTTTTCCTAAACAAAACTATTAGCACTGGGCCCAGGCCTTTGCTGGATGATTTATATTCTTTGAAATGTATTTCCTTGTCTTTCCATCGGTGTATCGTTATTGCTAGAGGTTCAAAGCGCCTCACTTTTGTGGCCTGTTGAACTCACGGGTGGCAAATGCTTGGCTTTGCTGGGGTGGCAACCTGTGGTTCTTCTCGAGTGTGACTGGCACAGAACAGCGTGGCTGGAGCGTTGCGGACTGTCCACGGATCAGAGTTCCCGTGCAGGCCGAGGACGACTGCAGGAAACCTGCCAGGGCCGTCCTGTCTGATGCAAAAGAAGTGCCCTTTTTGCACTGTTTCCAGTAGGCAGCACTACCAGAGGCACTGCCTTTCCTAGACAGCAAAGCTCGGAGCTGATGGTCCTTGAGCCAGGTCTCATGAGAGGGAACATGCAGGGGTTTTCTGTGTCCCCCCGCTGACACTGCCACCCTTGGCAAGGAATAAATTGCTTTTATAACCCCCGTTCTGTACCAAGCACAGAGAGTTCTTCTTCGTCCTCCTATATTGTGTGAATTTGAGATTGCACAGAGCAGGGAAAGTGTCAAAAACTTGGCCCTGACTCCTCTCAGACACGTTGCCCAAGTTCACAGAGAAAATGCTCTGAGACTTCCTATGGAGGGGAAGTTCCCTTGCCACACGTTTCGTCATTGAAATGGATGTCTSAGAGTCAAGTGTTCCCCGAGACTTGCCTGCAACGTCCAGCCTTGCAGCACCTTGAGTAGCATTTGTCTTTCGGGCGAACTCCGGGCGCTCAGGATTGAGCACCGTCTCGCAGAGCGGACTGCACTGCTTCAATTTAGAGGGCTGGAAAAGTTAGGGCAAGAATAGGGAGGGGGTAAGAAATTATTTTCCATTGTTTTSTTAAAGATTAAAATGAACAGGTATTTCCTCATCTTGTAATAAGCATCGAACATTCATTGTGCTTCCAGAGGCGATCATCGGTTTCACAGTTCCTCTTGCTGATTTTTATGTTGTTGAGTAAATGTTATTGGCCAAAGTTGTGATTATGATGTGCATGTAAATAGTGAAATTTTGGGGCTGMGTAGAGGCTATTTGATGGGAACAGAAGCTAGAGGAAGCAGTTGTTGGATAGTAGTAGTACATATGTGGCCATACACACATCATATGATTTTTTGTGTTAGAAAACAGGTCACTCCAGTTTCTCTGCATGTGCTTGCTGTGTAGTTCTGTTTGTGGGTTTCATACCTCCCAGAGGAGAGGCATATTTTATATGTATTACGCTTTTCTGTGCTTTGTTATTGCCAGAAGCCTGAAATCAATACAGCTTTTTCTTTCTGATAATTAAAAGGATGGTTTATCTTTATATGGATCTTTAATTTTAATAAGCTAATAATTCTGATTTCAACTACTATTATCTTAATAGCTAAGCCTTCTTAAGCATTTTTTATCATAATTTCTTTGGACAATGTTGCCATTTTTTCAGTCTGCACAAATCCTTGCTGTGTAGTGACGTCTGCTGGAAATGGCAAGCTGGAACTTTCAAGGACAAACTCCAGCTTTTGAGTTCAGGGCCGCCTGCTCCTCATGGGTCGGGGGGGTATGGACTGCACGGCGGAGCAGCACCGCGCTCACTCATTCCCTGCATAGTTGGTGTTTCCGCACTGGATATAATGGAATTCTGCCTTTATCTGGTTACAAACACAAGTGTGTTGYCCTGCAGCGTATTCCGGATGTAATTTGTGGAATTTCACTGTGTTCATCTTAAAAGTTGCTAGAGAGAAAAAGTCGTCGGGTTTTGAGAACTAAGTGTTTGTGCGTTTTATCAGGTCCATAGTGAGGTGCTGCAATTCAGTTATTACTTCTCACTGACATTTCTGTCACCAGTATTTAAATAATTATAGAGGAGTCCATGGAAGAAATTTATGCTTTTAATCTGAGACTTAGAATTAGGTTATATTTGCTTTAAATAAAGAAAGTATAAGATTCAAAATAGACATCAGACATACTGCATTAGAAGTAGAAGAGGAAAATAATGACTTCCATTTTTAAATGAATTTGAAARGCAATCTGATTTTAGTTCTTACAATGCAGAGCAAATAAAATAAAAACTATCGTACTTTATTTACTAACCGATGAATTGAATTGTCCGCCTTTTATTACAGATATAAAGCAAAGACTATGAAGAGGCAATCATTTTTGCAGCTATCAGACTTTCAGCAACATATCTCTTGTGGTTTAAATAACAGATAGTTTAAGTGTTTTTCCATTACCTTCGTGTAAATGAAAAATGCATAAAATATTTTAACAAGGCAAAGTAATCCAAGGAGATTGTTATTTTGTGTTACAAATTAGGTTATTTCTGTCATAAAATTAAAGGAAAAAAATCAACGCAAGGACATTTCAGCTTAATATCATTTACCAGAAGGAACATGTAACAGATTTAATGAGCTAGCAGGTCACCTGAATCCAGCTGTTTCCGACCCGCTTTATGAAACGGGGAATGCGGCTCGCCGTAGGAGGTAAGCATTATTACAAGCTCTCAAGGAGTTACAAAATCGATTTCTGCTTGAATGAATTAATTTAGATTATCAATTTATAACCAGCTCCACGAATCCCATCAACTCAACAATTCAGTGAATGATCAGGCGCAGCCTTTACAGGAGCTTAACAATTAAAGAGCTCTGTAGTTATCCCAGCCCTACGGTGTTGCTAACCAAGTTCCTTACTTTGACTGAAAGACAAGGAAAATGTTTGCTTAAGGACACTGCAGGAATGAAACACATCTAACAAACATGAAACAAAAGCTGAAACAAACAGCCACTGTAAAGTAACTACTTTAAAATGTGCCCTACCTTCCTGGAAATTCTACCAAAAGGTCACCGTAATGCAGTGATTCTTTCTTTACAAGCAAAAGAATAGGACAACGTAAGTGTGTGGCACAGACCAAACCATCTGATTTTCATCACGTGCTTCTAAACAAAATAATTAAGTATAGGGTACAAAAATAAATAGTTATGATTATTGCATACTCTGAAAGTTTACGCATGCAGTGCTCTTAAGAAGTGTCCTGCCTTTTTGCAGAAATGCAGCAAGTTTGTTCCTCTTCCTTGTTCTTGGGCAGTCACTGCAACCTGTGCAAAGTCGATGTAAGTCGCTGCCAAGTGAGAATGTTGCTCTTCCACATTTACTTTGCCCAAGTGTTAAATGGCTACTCGGGGTGCAAGTCACTGGTGATTCAGGCTCTCTGTGCTTTAGTCTTTGACTTACCTGCTTCTTTTAATGTTGCAAAATGGTTATGAGTAAAAGGACATTTGCTTTGCATCAGTTCCTGCTGTCTCTCTGAGTATAAAATATAGTGGTTAGTCTTCCTTGCCTGTTCAGTCATTTTTGGCACCGTGCTCACTATCTCCGGAGGCAGGAGTGGTACAATAAGTACAGCACTTTAATGGCAGCCTGTGATTTACCARAGGGACATTAAACTTAAATAAGTAATTGTATTTATAAATATCTTTTAACGGGAGCTAGAATTCTGGTTTTGGTAATTGGCATCAGTGGTGAAGTGTAAGAAAGTGATCGGCTGTCAGGCCATAAAGCCTTCTTATTGCCTGAAAATAACCTCAAATTATTACATTTTAGGGCCCAAAAAAAGCAATAGGGTTGTATTTTTCTCCCTCTAAAAGGCACATTTGCAGTGTAGCATTCAACCAGTAATAGGCATGGTGGCTTCTGCTAGGGACAAAATGACTTGTAGCTACGTCATGTGGGAAGTATACCACAGAAAAGACCTCAAATTCCTGACAGTTTTCAACCGCTAAGGGAAATTGTTAAACAACTTTTTTCCCTTATGTCTAATAAAGTGAGATGTTTTTAAAAAGCATTGAAAATGCATCTTTTGGTCAAGCTCAGGTGCAGACTACCAGCCCTTTTGCCTTCTCCAAATTCTMTGGAGGCAGGCAAAAGGAAAACAACAACAAACAAGAAGAAGACCATGCAAACTTTTTGTACTACAATTAAAATAACTAAAATAAGTAAAATAACTAAAAATTATTAGGAAATCTTTTTTCTCTTAGCTCTAATTTGAGACCCGTCCTATAGCCTAGTTCCTCCGTATTTGTTGTTATTTATGGTTTTGGTTTTAGTAAAGCTCTAAGATAGTGCTTCCAGTGTAGCTGTCTGTGAGGTGGTGGAATTCCCGAAGGGGTTCCCGCTCCTCCAGCAAGGGCATGCCCGGCTCGGGAGGAGCCGGGCAGYTGCAGCACCCGGAGCGGCGCAGCCCGGGTGCCGGGTGCCCCTGTGTTTGCTCGGCCGCCTGAATCCGCCCCACATTTCTGTGCCTGCACCACTGCCCCCTTTCCCATACCCAAGGCAGCTCCTTCACAGCTGGTCACGGAGCTCCAYAGGTGGAATCACCGCTGTAGCCCTGGGTGTGAGCAGATAGCTCGGCGCGCTCCCGCTGAGGAAATTCCTCCCGGTTTATCCCTGTGTGCCCGGCAGGACAGCGGCAGGGACGGCCTCAGTGCTTTCCCGAGGGGCCACCCGGGCACCCGCAGTCACGGGGTGGCCWCCAGGCTGTAACTGTGCCTTGGTGGGGAGGAACCTCCTGCCGGGGACCTGAGCCCCCGGTTCTCCTGCCTGCTCTTTTCAGTTTACAGGGAACTGCAGAGCTTTCTGTCGCCATTGAGAGCCCTGAGCAAAGCCCCAAGTAGTTGTGGCTTTGTACTCAAATGGAGTCTCCTTTCCACAAGCCGAAACAGTCTTCTTTCTGTAATGCCATCATTGCACTATGGAGCGTTGTGCTTGGAGAGCAATTCCGGTCTTTCCCGGGTGCTGAGAGAAAGGCGCTCTTCCTCCTGGGTCTGCATGCTGTGCGTGGGGCAGAGCAGCAGCTCCCGGCTGGCTCTGCTGGGGGGCAGGAGCAGCCCCAGGTGAGGCCCAGTCTCTGCCATCTCC
>NW_020455466.1:4071332-4128832 GCF_003342845.1 Nothoprocta perdicaria | reverse complement strand
TAACAGATGCCACTCAGGTGGGAATTATTGTGAACATAGGAAGTTTACAGGAATAGCAATCCATTTTTAAATAGAATATTTACTTTAAGTCTGCATGYTATTTACCATATTCCCTCTGCACGGTAAATTAGAATTCCTGTTCTTTATTWAAAAAAATTTAGAGATTTATATAGAGCAATTTGAATGCACAAAATGTGACTGCTCTSCCTGCTGAAAATAAGGCAGTGTGTTAGTCCTTACACGCTGTAAGTGCTTGGCGAGATGAAAAGCGAGACGAAAAATGCCTTTTCCTAATGCTTTCATTTGCTGCTTTAGTTAGGAATAGGGAATTATCTGTCCTCTCGTCTAGRCTATGTAAGCAAAGCTTTGGAGAAGGCCTAAATAACAGGTCTCTGCAAGCAGTTAAATCCTCTTACCCTGTGCCGAGCTCCCATACCCGCGGTAGCATCTAGCGCATTCTGCGATTTTTGAATGATTATTCTCTACTTTTTGTACTGCRGATTGTCTCCCCATCGCCTCTTCTGGGCTTTATTTGTTGTTTTAATTGTTTGATCCCAGTTGTTTGGTGGAGTTCCTGCCCACGGCTCCTATGGCTCATGTGGGTGATACSTGTGAATGGCGAGGGTTTGTCTACTACACCTGGTTACGTCACTGCAGAAACACAACAGCAAAAGAAGACAGGCAGTTCTGAGTGGTATCAACACACAGTTATCTTGGCTTATACCCGAGTCTTGCTCGGGATGGGGCCCTGGAGTTAGGACAGCAACTGCCCCCTCCGTTTCTGCTGTCTCTACTTGGAAAAACAGCTGTGGGAGAGAACAGAAGTTTAAAATAGCACAGCTGCCTGCAGTTGGTAGAGTCTCCTTCTCCTTTAAAATTAAATCCCAAAGGCTGTATTAAAGAGTTGCCAACTTTATTGACRTGTCGCCATTTGCTTTGCTACAGTTGAAGGTCTGTGTGTACTTCCATTATAAATCTTCTTAAGAGGAGAGAATTTATGACTTCACTATTAAAAACATTCTGGGCCTAAATCTTGTTTAAGAAATTCTCATCTAGAAGCAAGTACGTTTTTATAAYGATTTTCAATTTTTATTTCTGAAATCAGTTGCTCTGGAATTTTGTGCTAAATATAAAAAAAAAAACCCACTTCATGGCTTTAGCTGCTTTTCTTCACTTGTATTTCTGGTAAAGCACACAGTGAACCTTAATAATGACGATAAATAATGAAATGAAATAAATACTGAAATAAATGGGCACTTAGGTGCTGTTTTTGAATTACGTGGGGGCTTTTTTTCTTGGTGCATTGAAGAAGTATTACTGCTGCTGGCTGCAGTATGTTTGTATGTATTAAAATCTCCCTTTCTTCATCTTCCCCTTTGCCCTCCCCTTCCCCATACCTGCTGCCTCATGTGCAAAATTCTTTTAACAACATTTTTATTATGCATTCTCCTATGTCTGTATTAACAGCGTCCTGTTAACACAATGCTTTCTAAGAAGGACCAAGCGACTTTAGACTCTACAGTGCCGTGTCAGAGATTCCTATTCCTCATGTCCTCAGGCCCCTTCATTTCAATCCATGTCGTGCTTCAAGGCTCCGTGACTTTGGTGCACCTGAAAGCATCCTTAAAATAGAGCCACATGCTTTGAAACTGTGGAGCCTGGAAGCAAATTAGAGGGGGAAACAGCAGCAGAGTGAGAGTCTTGCTTTTCTCTAGTCTTGCTTTTGTTTTTCTACCACCATTAAAACCCATAAAATCCCGTAGCTTGCTCTGCCCCTGTGGTAGTCTCACTGAAAGTCGCATTCGTTTCTGCACTTACTTGTTTGCACTCATCTGAACCCAGTTATCAAAGGGTTTCTGTAAGTGCTCTTGATGATTTTTCATGTGCCTCATTTGCATATTCAAAAACCCTTGCTTGAAATGTATAGATGTCACTTCTATTCAGCAGCAGCAGCGTGTGTTGATGTATTGAGCACAGCGGCAAGAACTGGGTATTTCTAAGCAAGGGTCCTGCTGCTGCCTGGCTTTCCATTTTCCTTTCCTTTCCTGCTCTTCTAAGGAGTCATGAAGAAATAAATTGGCAGAGTTTCTCCTGCTTTCTCAATAGATTTTCTCTCAGAAAGCGAGGCAGTAGCAATGATGGTTACTTCTAAAGGAAGAATAATTTTAAATACTTTCCTATAAAATAAAAGCATCTGTAGAGGACAATAGATATATGTTTTTGTCAAAAACGAAAAAAAAAAAAAGCTTGCTGTGGAACGTGTTTGTGTTAGGAGACAAAAAGGAAAAGTAATGGCTTTGAAAAAGAGTGCTTAGCATATAATTTGTGCTATATGTCTAAAATTCTGTGCAAAAATGTGTTGTTGTTGAGCTGAATGGCAGTCAGTGCCCTCCTAGACATCTCATAGTTTTGTAGAAGAAGCATTATCAGGGTCCAAGTCTGCAACCAGTCTGTAGACATGTGGGCTGCATTATTTCCCTCAAGCTAACACCTTGGATTTTAGTGGCTTTCATATAAAAAGATTTCCAGCATGCATGTTTAGGGGAAAAAAGCTCTAAAATATGAACTATGATAGAATGATACCTCCATTTTAAGAGAGCCTGAAAGACAGTAGAGGGAGCAGATCCTGTTCACTGTATCAATTCATCTGTATCAAAAGTGTATCGATGATACAGTGATACCCAGTGACAGTAGATATTTACTATATCTCTGTGCATGAATGTGTGTATAATAACTACTGTAACATCACAGTTTACTACAAAATCCTAATTTAAGCATATGTGGTCAATAGGAACKGTTTCATTTGTGTTCAAAGTATATAAAAAAAAAAGAAAAAAATAGAAGGTGACAGTTAGTAACATGCATTCAAGACAGACACCAGTGTCCTGGTTAGGGAGTAGGTCCTTTGGAGTGTGGCATGGGAACAGGCAAGCTATGGACTAGAGATTGAGAAAATCAGAACACATATAGTAAAAAGTTAATGTGTAATTTGGTAGCATTTGACTACCCATCCTTATAATGATTAAGGGAATGGAACATCTCTAGTACGAGGAGAGGCTGAGTGAGCTGGGCCTGTTTTCTCTGGAGAAGAGACGGCTCAGAGGGGATATGATTAATGTGTATAAGTTCAGGAAGGGAGAATGCAGGGAGGAAGGGGACAGGCTGTTCTCACTGGTGGCCAGCGATAGGACGAGGGGTAATGGCCACAAGCTGRARCACARGAAGTTCCGTCTCCAGGTGAGGAGCAACTTCTTTMCTGTGAGGGTGACAGAGCASTGGAACAGGCTGCCCAGGGAGGTTGTGGAGTCTCCTACTCTGGAGGTCTTCAAAACCCGCCTGGATGCCACCCTGYGCCACATGCTSTAGGTGTGCCTGCTTGAGCAGGAAGGTTGGACTAGATGATCTCTAGAGGTCCCTTCCAACCTTAAATATTCTGTGAWTCTGTGATTCTTACATGTGTGGCCAAATGCACCTTATGGAAGGCAGATCCGCCTTGGACTGCTTGGTGCTTTGATGCCAGCTGGATAAATAGAYGGTGCTGCAGAAAGCGGGTGTTGCAGAGCGGCCTTTGGGGACACCCACACGCAGGTGGCAGGCGAAGGACATCCCCTCCCTGCTGCTCAGGGACAGAGTGTCACAGCTCGCCTGAAATACTGCAGTTTAAATTGCACTGGTAGAGCACTGACCCTCCATTTTCTCTGCAGTAAATACAGGGAAAGAGGTAGAGGGAACCTGACCTCCAGGATCCATGAATATTTCCAAGTCCCGAGCAGAACTGAAGGTGCTAACTTCTTCAATAAGCAATTAGATAGATTTGGACAAATTTTCCAAATGCGCCTAGGAATCTACATCTATATAAAGTAAAATGCAACATACTGCAGTTTCTACTTGAAGCTCTAAGTTACAGTTTGGAGTTTTATTTTAGGTATAGTACATTTTCATGGTATAGACTAGATGAATTGACTAGTGGAGATGGCTTGAATTCCATTCAGTGAAGCTTTAAAGAGGAAGAGCTAGTACCTTAGCCTACAAGTTCATTGCTGCTTGCACCATCTCCATGAAGAAAGTTTCAAACCCTTAATTCAGAACTGGTGAGCATTTATTAAGCACTCGTGCTGACTTACCCTTTCTTGTCATGCAAGAGCAAATTAGCCACAATTTTAGCTACTTTTACCACAGTTTGGATATAAAAAAAAAAAAAAAGGCATGAAACTGGCTTCTCTTAAAAGATTCCTGTTACTTGGGGATAACATTGCAAAGGAACAGGCTTGTAGGATTGTGATTTTTGTTATGAACCAGAATCCTAAGCCTGAATCACTAGTTCATGAGATTTCAGTTTTAATGCTCTGTGAAGATCACCCTTAAACATCGCTCTCTGAGAACCCTGACTCCTCAGGCTGCCTTGGCATAAGTAGATACAAATCTTAAACATGTGGATCCCAAGGATTTTCTTCACCTATATGTTCTTCCATTCTCTTCTAGCCAAACTCAGGAAAACCAGACTTGATCTTCTTCATGTTATTTCTAAGGTAAAATCCAGAAAATCACCATAAAAAAAAAAAGGAAAGAAGCTAAGCAATTTTATCTGCCTTCACAGACACCATTCAAAACAACAAAAGCAACTTTTAAAACTTTCAAATTTTCTTAAAATATCAGGAATGAAGTTTGCAGCTTTTCCCTGTTACTTGCTCTATAGCTTAACAGTTAACATTCAAACCTTTGCATAAGAATTTTCCATCTTTAAGGATATTTCCAATTAAGGCATGAGGGTAAAAAAAGAAAATCATTGATGTGAAGGAGAGCTGAACTGGGTCAGAAATTAAATTCCTGGGGCAACTAGTCCTGAAGAGACTAGATGTGAATATAAATTTTAGCAACTATTAACACATAACTGCAAACTATATTCTTCAAAGCCAAATTTATTTAGGGCAGCTTGGAGTGGGCCAAACCCTGGGTCTGTTTCTAGCACTCATTTGCATTTCCTCGTTAAAAGCCATTTTAATGCTAGGTTGGGTCACCATTGGCTGCAAATATTATAATCCTCCCTGCTGCAAACTCAGCCTGGTTTTGACTGAAATGTAAAGTCCTATAACAGAGTATCTTATTGTGTCTCTCCTCTCTCTGCTCCAACCCCTGGAGAAACACTAGAATTTTGACATTGATTTTTTTTTCTTTTTTTGCGCCATAATTTTTCCTCTTTCCTGCTTTTCAGAAAGCATGGTTTATTTGTTTGTGTGAGAGCATATGCAAACAGATTACCTTGCTAATTATAATTCTAGTGCAGTTAAAAGAACTCTTGCACTTAAATAGGTGCTAATGTTTTAGTTTTGAAAGTTGCCATGTTTAATGCCAAAATAAGGAGACAGGCATTTCACTATCTAAAGGAGCTTTCTGTGGAAAATGTTGCTTTTGTAGGTGTTTTTTTCCATACAATACGTTAGCTCTCAGGAGCCAGGCTGTGCGTTTGCTCGTCTGTGATACTCCAAACACCAGTTCAGTCCTCCTGAAGGTACGAACAGGAAAACTGATGGTTGTTACAGGTTGTCCATGTCATGGCTGTTATTAATTATTTCTAACAGAGCAAAATTCTGTACAGCAAATGAGTTTAGCTAAAGAGGCTGGGCAGAGGTGAATTTTAGTTACCTGTCTTAGGTAACTTAGGTAACTGATGTTTACTTACCTACCATTTTCTTACCTGTCTTTACAGTCTCATTTGTGAGTGCATTTTTAACAGTGCACGATACATACATGCCAGTTTCTAGCACTCTGCTGAGTTCAACTTCTATTCGTCTGAGTTCAACGTCTATTTCARCTTCTTCTTTGTCTTGCAATTTCACATAACACGAAAGGGGCTGACTTGGATTTTCTTAAACTTTCCAGAAAGTATCACCAGGCAGAGGMCAGTCATGGAAAATCTCAGCCAATATGAAGAGAAAAAAATGAGAAAATGAAAGCAGGTTATCGTTTAAACTAGAACATCAAACTTCTTGACCAATAGGCACTAGATACAGCAGTTTCTTCAGGAGCCAGTTAGCAAGGAAACCCTTATTTTGATGGGACAGGTCTTTCTGAGCCCAGCCACGTTGTCCTTTGGGTAGAGATTGGCCAGGCCAGGTTTCAGTCTTCTGTTCTGCTTGCTATCAGCTCTACAGAAAATACTAGAGACTGGTTTACTAAGTGACATTTTGAAAAAGAAGAGGGACACACTAGGCAGTGTGTGAAGGGCCATCTGGAAATCTCAACCTAATCCTTTGGTTGTCCTGGAGCTTCTGCTTCCCGCTTGGTTTCATCTCCTTTCTGAAGCTGCTCCTCTCTGTGATTCATTTCACTCTAGAGCTAAACCTTGTTGCTCTCTTAAGCAACAGTAAGAGGAAGTAAGAGGAAAGTAAGTATCAGAAACAGAATGGAAATGGAATATAAACAGAATATGAGGTAGTGCAAGATATTAGGAGAAGATGGTGTAGTTTCAGCACAGCATACTGACTGTGCTTTACCAGTGCAGTCTTCACTTGAATTCCACATTCCTTGCTTYTTCTGTGTTTTATGGAAGGAAAAATATTCATTCAAAATAGGATTTATCATTTTTATTGCAATATTGGTCAGTTACTGTTCAGAACAGTAGAATTAGAACAGTAAAGGAAGGAAAAGAAGAGAGAATTCAGGTACATTGGCAATAATTAGATTAAATATTCTTGAAGGTTGGGTAGGCCCTTAGGTTCTCCATGTTTGCTGGTTTTTTGTTTGTGACTGAAGATTCTTAAGTTTTTCTACACTGCAAATATATATGTATTGGGATCCTTTTGACATGCCTGATTTAAAAAGAAAAAATAGTACAATGATATGCGGGCAAATTTAGGCAATTTATTTTATGCATATTCATATAAGCRTTATGATGAAACTTCATGGATTTGGCTCATGTTCCAAAGTAGATGCYTTTGTATTTTTATATTAATTTAGTAGGAACCTCTGCTTCACCCCCAGCTTCTCTCAGGAATTTTTAAGTAAAGATTTGAACRGCAGATCAACCTTCTAGTGCTTCTTTCTAGTATTTCATTTACCTGGCCTCTTACTCGTCCTCCCTTCAAGAAAAATTAAGTAACTTGGTCTTCATATTTTCACATATTCATTCTTAGTTTAGCCCATTTTCCTTACCCAATTTTCCTCTCCATTCAAAGACAAGTTTAAAAGGAAAGTTGAACTAGTGGCTTGTGTTGTGTGTTGTCTCGCTGTCTTATCCAGTGAATTTTATCACTCTTATATGACATATGCCATATAGATGGTGCATGATTTGGGTTGGAATGGTTGTTACTACCCTGAATTTACCATTTTTCACAGGTATGGTTCATGGAAATAAATACAGAAGATTGTTGTTTCAAGCATACAAGGACTGCAATACATAAACGTATTAAGCATTATTAATATTCTCARCAGTTACTCAGAAAATTGCTAAGCACACTTTTGTGTGTGTTTTCTTCGCTTCTCATTGAATGATTTGAGTTGAAGTTTTGAATACTTTGTTCATAATTTGTTCACCTGTTCTGATACTAAAAGGTCAGACTCACAACTGAAACAGTAATTTTCATCCCTTACTGCAAATAATTATTCCTCCTTAAAATATATAAAATACCCTTAGGCTTGATTCAGAACATTGAATTTCAACTCCTGAATTTTCAGGATTTGGAATTTGTACTTGCAACCAAATTTCACAAATGATACCAATTCCCATTTTATGGGAATAGCTCTCCTATTTAGATGTTCTCTGGTGGTCTGATTGCAATCCAAATGCATGTCTGGAGCTCATCCCAGATCAACAGGTTCTAAAAAGTGAAGAAAAAAATTTTTCTTCGGTACTATTCTCACTGTTGAGTCCGATCATCTTGTAAGTAAGTATAATATTATTTTAGAATCTCCCCAAAACAGGTTAGTTAATAGTGACCCTCGTTGTTTCACAGCTTGCCAACACCGAATAGTCACTTTAGCAGTTTAGTAGAGGAGTAAGATTGGTGATGATGGCCTGGGTTTTTGTGGGKTTTTTTTTCTTATTTTTTTCCTTTTCGGTTTTACATATTGATGAAATAAAGAAGAGGTGGATTAAGTGATAAAACTATGTTCACGAAATGATTCATTGTCAGAGCTATGAACTACCAGAGTTCCTTCCGCAAGGCTCGTGCTCCAAGCAGGGCTGCATTTTTACAAAGGGTTTTGTTGCTTCATAACCAGTTGAAATAGTTACTTTGCTTTTTGTTAGCTAGAGTGTAACCAAAGTTTATGGCATGCAGCATTTGTTCTTCTTTCTGTTGCTGCTCAGGTTCATTGTGGTCTGGTTTTTAGATGATGATGACATGAACCTGTGTAAGAGCAGAAAATCAGGGACTTTTAAAATAGAAATATTAGCCAATAAATAGTAGAGCTGAAGAATCAATAATGAAATACAGGTCGTTGTTGCTGCTAATTTAATTAAGTCTGGATCATGTGCAAAATTGCATTTAGACACACAGGTAGATCTGCTTACTGGTACTGAAATGTAACTCTCATATAGCATTGAAAACAAGCTGTCATATAACCAGTTACAAAAAATGAAATATTCTAAGATATCCAGGATAACTGTCAATAAATGAGATGTGCGGAAGTAAAAAGGGAAAAAAACAACTTAAAATTGTCCAAAGAACTGTATGAAGATAATAGAGAATTTGGGGTTTTTTTTTTCTTTATTGATTATTCCCAGAACTTAAGGTTTCACAGTTAGATTGACAACTGAGTTATTTGCCCATACCTAGTGACTGACAACAGATAATGGAAAGGCTTTTACCATGATATAACAGCAGAGAATAATTTCTAATTTACTACTATAGTTCTCATCAAAAGTACCCCAGCAAAAACAGCAGATTTATCACTTCAATTACTGGAATTTCACATTTAGTTTAAAGAGACATGTTTCTATAATGTGACAGGCTTTACAGATTCTGAACTTCTTCAGACATTTCAGCTATCAAAGGAATCAGGAAGAGATATAAATGAAAGCAATTGTTTTAGTTTTATAACTTTCCGTGCTGTCTACTGGCAAGAAACGAAACAGGCCATAAACTGATGGTCTTTGCCAAGTCTATAAAAGGGGAAAAAAAAGACATTTCATATCACAGTATTTTTTACATTTTATACCAACAGTCTGATAATGCACAGGTATTCAATTAATATCTACAGATTAACTTTTATGTAGATACATAGATGTAGATATTTAAATCAGTCACCTGGAGATGGTAAAATGTTATTTCCCTCAAAATATACCGAGTGTATGTTTTAATACATTCATTCCTATCGCTTCTATCCAGCTTGCATGCCTCAAGCTATGAGAGGGATTCAAAAGATTAATAAAGATTAATAAAAAGATTAATAAAAAATTCAAAAAAARCAAGCTATGAACAACTACAGGCTTCTGTACCCTAAAAATACCCACAGGAGTGGTGAAGCTGACTTTAAGTATTCGAACAGGTAATATTTTCTGCTTTTTGTGGGGAAGGTGGAGTGTCTCAGGCCATTTATTCAGGAGACTCTCTGAAATGTCTGTGATCCTGGGATTACTTCATTTGGTCACTCATACCTTGAAAAATGGCACATGCAACCTCTAAACCCTCAACTCCGGTGACACTTCTCCATTCCCAGTTCCCAGTTATTTTGCAAAGCATCATTGCTCCAAAATACAGCCCTGCTTGGGTGGTTTCTACCTCCTCTCYGACCAGGAGGAAGAGGCTGGGGCTGGGAATGCCTGGAACGCCGCAGCTGGGAATGCTGCCCACGGGGCCGGCCCGCCAGGCCTCGCCAACCGGGAAGCACACTAGGGGTTTTACTGCAGAATTGGTAAATAAATTCACACAATTATGGTATTTGTTATAAATAAACCGCTGCTGTCCCCCCAAAACTAGTCCCACRGTTGCTAGAGTGCAGTTTGTGTCACAGGGCACACATTCACCTGAAAGAGAGGGGTTTTGCCTATTATATTGTATGCGAAAAAGTAGATTATTTGGGATATTATTATTTGCCGAAGTAGAAGGCTGGGAAGTTAAGCCAGTTACACAATTTTATTGCCTGCTATAGTTGTATTTTCAAAAAAAAGCTGTGACTTAGCTCGCTGAAAGGAAGTACCTGAAAGGCCTAGACAGTGTCACAGTCGTGTTAGGTGACGGAGCACCCCTGTGTATGAGGCACGATGCTTGAGCAGTAATGCTTATCAGGGGCTCTATTAGGGGGAATAGCATCCCCACAGATCAAAAAACTATTTGGTTTGTACTTCTATATGCATCTTTTACAGCAGATCTTAATAGATGGGTTACGTATATCACTATTTTTATTTTTATTGTCTATCCATATGGAGGCCAAAGAGGAGATTTCCATTTATTTTGTGCAAATGATCTTCATCTTAAAAAAGCAAATTGAGGGATTGCAAAATCCCAAAACGGCATCCACAGCTGACCCTACGGTGCTTCATTGATTTATATGGCTTCTTCCCCTCGAATTTGATGGTAAAACTATTTTGGCACATCATTAGCATTTTATTTACAATATCCACAAAATAGTAATTCAGACAATTTAGTAGAAGTAGTGCTAAGTCTCGGTTAAATTTAGGATAWGTAGTTTTTAAAACAGATTTTTTTCAAATAATTTCATCTCACAGTCATGCACAATGGCAGATGTTTGCAAATCTTGGTGTAAAACTGATTGAAATATTTTAAGAAAACTGAAATAATGTCAGTGGCAAAATTTATTTTACCAAGTGCAGATGTAAGACATCAAGTTCTCAGACTGATGGCAGAATTAACAAAAAACACCATCTGGTTCAATAATTATCTGAAAATACCCATATTCTTGGATTTGTTTTAATACCACTTAGTTCCCAGCTTTATTTTATCTGTGTTTGCACACCAATGAGACTAGATTGTGCAAAATGAAGACTACTTCCATCTGATCATTTAAAAAAAAGCAACGTGTTTTTGCATGAATAATGAATCTTTGAATTGTTACTAAACAAGCAAATTATTTGCGTATGTGTCACATCGGTTATCAAGTTTGCACATGTGACAGCTTCAACAGCCGTCACATAAAATGCATGGAGCTTGTAACCATATGTTTTTGCTTGACAAAAAGCTAAAACTCAAGATCAATTTTCAATATGGAATGCACAAATTAACACTTTAAAATGCACCACAATATGTACGGCTTGGCAAAATTTGCAGAAATAGCACGTTTCTAGATATTAACTGATATCTTTGGATTCGACCTTAAGGTATTCAATCATTTTGATTAAAAGACTGATTTCTCATAAAACCACAGTCTGTTGGAGGCGCAAAGCCAATGACATTTGAGCATTCATATATTTTCATAAACTTTGAACAATGTCAGTGAGACACCTCTTCAATCTTGGCCACACAACAGCAGGGTATTCAATCTTTCTTTAGCTTAAGACAGAAAATTTGAATATCAGCATAGGGTTATTAATGTGACAGTTCACATGGTGAGCACCATGTTGATTCTTAAAAAGCAGATCTGTGGAACGTGTGGAGCACTCGGCTTTGTACTTGTGCTGGGAAAAATCCAGCAGAAATGTTTAAAATGCATTTTATAGCTTGATCGCTGTGCTTTTTAGTAGTAAAACAGGAAGAAAATTGACTGCAGTTCCACACCTTGGAAGTTACTAGTATTATGATTATGTCATCTGCTGTATTTAATATTAAAGATGTACAGTGCAGATTTCATAGAATATTATTTAATTCCTTTTGCTTGCAATAAATGGCATTAGCAAGTGACTAAGCAGCCTTGCAGTTAAATATTTAGTTACTTCACCTCCCCCTTTCTCTTGGCTGACTTAATGTCGGTCGGAATTTTACAGCATTCTAAATAAATAAAAAGAACCCCCTATACTTATTTCTTTAAATTCAGATTTTTGAGTAATGTAATGTTGTTCAATGTAAGCATGTCATTTTACATTACATCATGTTGTAGGTCAGATGCAATGTAACTTTTTATGATGCATTGTAAATGACAAAACATGCTGCAATATGTGATATATATGGGTACGTGCCCCTGATAACATCGCTTTTTCTTTCGAGTGTTGTCGCCTGAGCAGCTTGGGAGAAACCAGATGGGCTGCGAGGGGAAGATGAGCAATTCTGTCTTGCCCAAACTGCAAATGTGACAACACACTGTTAAGACAGGAGACAATGAGGTGCATGTGTTAATATAATACAAGGCACCCGCAGATGTCCCAAAATTTTCATTTAAAAAGCCCTGCTAAACAAACAGCTCTTCCTATTCACGCCATAATGGAGAGATTCGCTATTACTGTTGTACAAGGTGGGCAGAAATCAGACTGGTTTTGGATCCATAGGTGCCTCGTAGTAAATATTGACTAGTCCTRTCCAGGAAGAAACAAGGAATGTGTCAGCACTCCAGTTACCTCAGCAACTCCAAATTTACTCTAAGAATTTGGTACTCATACAACTGTTTTTCCTCGAAGGGCGTTGGAGCCTGTCCTAGCAGGCAACATGCCCCAGACACACACAGGCCCCTGGCTGCCCGCTGACAGCGTGTGGGGTGTTTCAAGGGAGAGCAGCGCTCCATGACTAATGCCACTTCCAGTTTACACTGCAGAGGAAACCCAGATAAGCATAATGTAACTAAAAACATTGGAATTTTACCAGGACACCCTTATTTTTGGAAAATGTRCTACAAGAATCTGCCAGAAGTGTCTCACCTGAAAAATTGCGCTGCCTCTGCACCTGCATGGTGCCCCATAGTGATAGCAACAACCGTAGGAAAAAGTCAGTATCCATAGTGGCTGGAAATGTCCTCGTTTGGGGAATAAAAGACCTTTATTCCTCGGATATTGTGACCAGTGCTGCCCTCTCACTACTATTAGTTTGCTCTCATTGTGTCCTTAGGCAGCCCGTGCTGGGGATGGATGAGGGCCTGTCTCTGCTTGGCCGTTTGTGCAGCGCCCAACACGAAGCTCCTCCGAATAATCACGGAATATAAATATGCCACCAGAAACGTATAAGAAGCCTCGCGCTATGCCAATAGTCAGGGATACTTGGAGGGGTGTGAGTGTGTAGCTTCCCCCACAGAAACCAAGTTTTATTTGCGTTTCGGTTTTAGTCGCGTTGCTTAAAGTTCTGTTGTCTTCGCATCAGAAGAGGCAAAGGGAGAGCAAAAGGAAGAGAAAAGGAGAGAGAAAAATATAGAAATAAGAAAAATATAGAAATAAGAAAAGCATGTGATGGTTAAAAATTCCTTAACTTGAAAAGGAAGGAACGTTACTCCATGTTTCTGATGTCTTCAGTGAAGTCTTCTAATAGTGAATCTTTTCCTTTCTTTCTCCAAGTGCTTACAAGGAGAATGTTGCTATAAAATGAAAGAATGTACAGGAAGAACCTTTCATATTTTAACACAGACACAACGTCAGTGCCTCTGTCCTGCTTGTGCGGCGGCTGTGATAAAAGCTGCAGGGATGGCCGAGCTGCTTCGAAAGGCCATATTCCCACTCCAAGGAGTGACTAACCATGGGAGGACCGGGAGCCACTGATACTACTTCTTTTCCCACTAACTTTTCTTCCTCCTTATTCAGCTTCAGTGGAAATTGGGTGGGAATTGATAATCCTTTAGGAATGTAGCTTTTGACACTTATCTGGTGGATGATAATTAATGCATTCCAAGAGGATTATCATAGTGGACTGCAGTTAGAGAAGAGTGACATTCCATTTACGTGGAGTGAAACTTTAATATATGGCTGTCTCTTCCACGTATTTTTAGGAGAAATCTTCCACCTTTCAGCCTCAATCAGCATAGCTCCACATATTCAAGCAGCAGTGAGAACAGCTAGAGGCACAGTCAGCTCTTGCTGGTCTGTGATCTAGCCTTATAAGCACAGAGAGGCAGAACACTGGTATGATCCCAGCTAGCCTGTATGTAGTGTTTCTGAAATAATCGCKGTGTGGTTTATGTTTGTTGGCTTTAAGAGCTGCTCTGTCTGCTGAGAATTTCATATCAAGGGTGGTGGCAGCAGACAGTGGAAGCAAAATTGACATTCGATTTTGTACTGGCTTTTTTTTATATAAACTTCACTGTAGCGCTGCAACAGAAGGAGAGTTTTGTAGACAAGTTATTTAGAATAGATCTTTTAAGATTTAGAATAGATCTTTAAGATCTCTATGGGTTGCAGATTGCTGTATGCCTTCACTAGCAAAATTAGTGTTTTTACGATTTCTGCTGAGGTGAGCTGATGTGCTGCACTGTCCATCAGGAGGACCTGCAAAGAGCACTCGGGCCCTTCGTTCTGCAATCGGGGGGCTCATTTACCACCGTCRTGTAGAACTAGACCCTGTCCCCCATCACAGGCCTGGGAGGCATTTGGAGTCAGCTGTAGTGATCTGCTTCCTAAGGGTTTTGGAACCATACGGTTACGGGTTTGATTCCTAAATATTTCTTGTAGTATGAGGAGAAATCTGGTTTTCACATATTTAAAATGAAAAATCTGGAGGACGGTAGCTATAAATTACCACCTTTAGGTTCTGAGAATTACTGAGCACAATATTACAGCAACTAAAAGGCCATAACTGTAGATATTGTACATTACTGTGAATCAAGGTGATTTTTATAACCTTAGAGCAGTAGCCAGCTCTGACGGTACCGCAGAGAAGTTGTCAATATGTGTTTTATTATACCTTTGCATTTGTTCTTCACACGGCTAAGTTAATCTCGTGCAGGAAGAGCTGTTAGGCACCAGCCGTTCGTCRCGCTGGGGTTTGTTTTCTGTTTCGCTGCGCTGCCTCCTGCGTTGCATTGCAGATGCCCTATGGATGCTAGCAGGCCCCTCTGCTAACCCGTGACAGCATYCCCCTCGCTCCAGCAGCAAGGCCTCCCTTCTCATGCTCCCTGAATGCGTTTGCTGGGTTCAGTACGTGCACTCAGTGCCTGTTTGTGTGGTTTTATGCCTTGTTGTGCGAACAACTGCCAGCCTGCAAGAGAGATCTGGATAACCTGCTAGAGATGTCAGGCAATCCTGGAAACCACAAAAATAGTTGCAAAGGTACCCAGGTAAAGGTTATATTCCTCCAGTACCTTCTGATGAAAAGACTACATAAATGTAAGGATTATATAATCTAAAAGTAACTTTGCATTTATGTGGAAAATAAGTTTATGTCAGTTAGTCGTGTCTATGGGGTGCCCTAGCTGAACCCACAGTTAGTACAACAGTATAATACATTTTGGGATACTTTATTCAATCTTCACTATGAAAAAAGGCTAGTACATAGGTCCATTAAAATTAAATATTGAATATGTTCAAAAAAAAAAATAAAAACTTGGTGTTTATAAGGTGTTTGATGCAAAGCTTAAGGAGCAAAGCTCCTTTTAAATACCCTGATGCAAAATTTATGATAATATCAGAGTTGATGCAGTGAAGGAGTTGTGCTTCAAACATAAAAGCTTAATTTTCACCTCAATAAACAAATGACTGGGTTTTTTTTTCCAAGTGTTCTGTTTCCTGGAATAATATGACCCTGTTTATATTTTGAATCTCACAGGTGAAGGTGTTTTTGTTGAATTAATGTATCTGTTCAATAATAATAAATGAGCTGTCAGCTGACATTCTTTGCAGTACTTCCTTACAAATTAGCATGGCTACAACGATTTACATTTGTTCCTGATATAATAGATGAAGTCCTAGCATTTTAGACAGGGCTTAACTGAAAATTCATGGGAACCTCTGGGAGATTTTCCATTTATTTCAGCGGGGTTTGGGTCAGACCCATGGAGTGTGTCCATAACTCAGGTTGAGGGCAAGGCCACGTTCCAGAGGAGATCCAAGTCAAATTCCCTTGGCCTGTGAAAGTCAGACGTCCTGGGCAGCAGGAACTTGAGCAGGATTTTGARTACAGTGAATATGGGATTTACCTTGAAGCTAAGAGGAATCCTCGAATAAACAAGTCAGTGAATGGCCCAGCTTTCAAAGCAAGAGCCTTTTCTCCTTTATTTTTAATTAGTGCTGATYCATTATGTATTTATATGGTTATGTGCTTTGCATTTCAAAAGCTTGGAGGGATCCCAGGTTTATTTGGTGCCGTTGGAGGCGATCATGACAACTTGAGGCTTCCTGGCCTCTCAGTTTTACGGCGTGGTGGTTGCAGTTTGCTGGGCTTTCTAACACTGCACAAGCAACCCAAGGTAACTGCAGAATAACCCAAAGGAGAGTAGGGTCTGGAATTCATGACCCAGAATGATCCCGAATATTTAAGGTGAAAACTGTCTCCTTGTTGCCRTAATGGCCCATTCCTTCCTCCTCTAAAAAGTAAGCAAAAACGTTCTTAAATATGTTACATGTGTTGATTTATTCTTTACTTCCAGTTTCTAGGTTCAAATAGTAGTCATGATTAATAATGTAATGGCTCTGAGACATTTATTTCATCTCTCTCAAAAGGGGAGTATGGAGATTTATTCCTTCACCAAAGGACATCAGTTTTAAAGTATATGGGGAAAATGTATCAAAATATTAATTAGACTTTTCTTTTGTTTTGCTAGTTTGCATTAGACAGATGGAATTCTGATCTTTAACAGCATCATGACTCATGAAACTGCTTGTGTACTAAAATGCCATTATTAACACAACAGTAGTTTTCAGCAGTTGGTAATTATTGGCATAATTAAACATTTATCAAGAAACAAGTATTTATCATTCATTAAACTTTCATTAAAAATCCATCTTAGCGCAGGCGAGATTAGCCCATGATTTCCACGTGACAACGTCCCGACTCCCGGCAGGAAGGGAGAGCGACGTGACGGCGACGGGAGCCGCCGCGCGCCTCCTGCCCCACTGCCGCATTTCCCATTTAGGGGGCCTGTTTCAAACTAATTATTTCTGTAGGATCTGGACAGGGACAGAACTTGGCTATTTTCCGTAGGGTTTATCAAGGTTGACACTTTTTTACAGTGGATTTGGGAAAACAAGTTGCCCTTGGCAATAAGAAGACAGGACTAAGTATGCTTTAAAACTGCATTTACATAAGTTAAACCCCCTCCCAAAGCCTGAGATGTTGACATATATTGGGACACTGAAATTTACTTTTGTGAATGGAGCATCTCATATAATCTGCTTTATGGTATTACAAAGGAAAGGAATCTTAGATTAGACATTCTGCTACACCTTAAAGAGCTGTGGTCCGTATGTCTATTTTCCAATGCTTAATAATTCTTTTCGCCAAGAAAAATATGCAGGTTTAATACTTTTTAATAAAAGAGCCTCATTTCATCTCTGTAAGGTTGTTTTCTTATTTTGCCGTGCTGCAGAGCATCAAATACTATCCCCAGTCTGCTCAGTTTTGATTGATTCATTTAGATGGTAGACTTATTATTTTCTCCCATGCTTAGGTGCAAATAAAGGCAAACTAATTTGTGTGGGTTTCAGCATGCTGAAAAAACAAGTTTAGCCGATGCCCTGTAGTCCCCTTAGATTCTGACTCTCTTATTAGTCTTCCTCTCAGCCTTTTCTGCCTGGTGATTTGTTATTTGCACCGGGCTCTCACCCACCGCTCCTATCCCGGCACCGCTGGGTTGCTTCATCTCGTAGCCACGGGTTGGTTATTTCACCTTCCAGTGCTTTGTTCCTTCTCTTGCTCACATTTAGGTGTGCTCAGCCGTGACCGGACAGATTCCTTAACCCCTCCTACGCAATCCCAGTTTTGCAAAAGCCACGCATCTGGAAGGGCCGGCGTAAGTTCTGAATGCTCCTGCAAATTGTGCAGATGGTGGTGGGGAAAAAAGAGCCAGATTCAGCGAGCGAAAGCTCCTTCACGTACACACTAGTGCCTCACATCTTAGCCCATATTCAGCAACTTTGTTTGTGTTTTCTCTTGGGCGAAAAATTTACTGTATCAGTGCTTTTATGTCACAAGAATGAATTGAATTCGTACCCTTTAGTGCAAACAACAATAGACAGAGTGGTAACCTAGTGGAAAACAAATAGACGCCCCGTCCCTTTTGGGGATTCAGAGAGGTTCAGAAAGATGGAGCTGACGCTGGAGAGGTGGCAGATAAAAACAGGCCGAAGCAGGAAAGAATCCTGCGGTCATTTATTACCATGCCATCTTCATAGTGTTTGCTGAAGCAAGGTGCAGAGTAATGATTCAGACAAATGATGTTAATAATAATAGCTGGCCCTTTGGCAAAAGCGGAATACCTAGGACTGCAGCATGAGACCTAATCAGATTCTCCCAAACTTGCTTCAGAACGAGAGGGTTTTTTGTCATCAGGGTTTCTGTCAATTGCTTCTCCTCGGATACAGGATTTTTTAAAAGCAGCAAGTGATAAGTGATGATTTTCCATGAAAGAAAGGAAAAAAACAGGATTGTAAATATTATGATTTTTAATGTACTGTTCAAAGCTAGTTTTTAAATATAGAATATAAAATATAGCTTTTTTGATGGAATGAGACCTGTTTATAGTATCTATATGGTACTTTCAGTAATCGAGCATTATTCATCATATTTAGAAACTCCCTAGAGGTTTTTGGTTTTTTTTWAAATTAGCAAGAAAGATTTCACCTTGTTTATTGTAAGTGAATAATAGCACAAGGTTTTACAAGTATCTGAGAGGCAGTTTTAATGCTGTACAGAGAAGTATCACAAGTGAAAGCCTAGCTATGGATTTTTTAACAAGGGCTTGTTGGTAGTGCTGTTGATCTGAATAATTGCTTTCGTGTGTTGTTAGGTAATTGTACAGAAATGAACATTTTCACCACCAAAAAGCTCACTAACCATTTTATATTGTTGAGATATGCCATGGTTTTGTTTTGTTTGCTCATTTTAACAATACCTGTATTTTTAGACATATAGGGTACAATTATTTTTACCAGCTGCTGTTCTGTTAACAACAAAACCAACATCTGTTTTAATTTAAACATCATCAGACTTATTAATTAGGTACATTTTGGCATCGATTTATCACACGTGCTTTGACATTTTTGATACTTGAAGCATAAGCTATTAAGTGTAATGAAAAAAAAAATAAGTATGATTTGGAGTCAGTGTTATACATCATCTGTAGGGGACAATTATGTTGGCATGTGGGAGGTTAATGTACACACTCTAGATTCCTTTGCTTGATTTGCTGTTTTCTTCTTCATAACTCTAGGTAAACAGTTTGTGCTGCCATTTAATGCACAGGTTAAGTGTAGTTGCAGGCTATTATACATCATTAGAGTAAGTAATATTCAGCTGTGGAAGAAAGATGGAAGCTTTTCACTTGTAGCCACTTGGACATTTCATTTTTCATGTAGTATGCCACTGCAAAAATTAGTTGTGGCAGGCCTGATATAATTTATAGCCTGGTACCCTGAAATTAAGCAATGAATCACACCATTTTGGCTGATTAGAGTTAATGCATTTCTCCTGATGACATATTTTGTAAAACAATGCAGTTTATTCTAAACTTTGCCTCATCAGACCTGGCCATTTCTCACGTCAACCTGTGCAGCRGCTGGTACCGTGTACAGCGCGCAGCATCACCACGTTTCCTTTGGCACTACAGCTCTCCTCACAGTTAAAGAAACAGCTTTCCCCTCCTTGCCTCCTTTTCTCATTAGACACCAGTGCCTTTCCCCTTCCTCCCCGGCATCCTCCAGCCAGGCAATCCAGAAGCCAAGCAGAGCAACGCGATTCCAAGCAGCTTGATTGAAGGAGCAGGGCGTAATGATCAAGTGAGTAGGGACCATTGGATTGTGCCTCGGGCCCTGGCGCTCGGTATCTGGTCAATAACAAATTTATTACTAATCAAATCCAATAAATACGGAGCAGCATACATTTGTTTTTATTTGGCACCCAGCTGGTCACAGAATAATAACAACCAAGGAAAGTCAGAGACGGCCTTGCAGGAGAATGTGCCCCTGCACACAGGGAGCTGCTGTTGGTTACAGGCAGCCAGGCAGGCCCAGAGCCACCCTCCTGCCCACGTGTGAGTACCACGGGCATCGAATGATGCCCCTTGCCCRGGGAATGGGGTAGCAACGCCAGCCCTGGGGTTGGAGCCCTCTGCTCCCTGAGGTGCCTTGTGATAGGGAGAGGTATCGCTGCCGAACGGGATCTATAGGTATTAGTGTCAAGAAGAATAATGTCTTCCTTGCCCTTTCTCTTGGGTTACTGCCTGGGTTATACAAAGACTGGGATGAGTTAATAGAAAACAAAGCAAGCAAAGGTGTGTGCGTGGGGGGAGGGCTGCATCAACAAGAGAACCGAGATCTGTGAATTTTGCTGTTGCCAAAAATAACGTGCGACTGGTTTATCCCCCTAGAGCATTAACATGCATAAAAGCACATGACATAATCATTGCAGGCATCTTACACCGTGTAAAACTGACACGGACAAACAGTGCATAGCTAATATAAAGCTGACATTCGGTACCCAGCTTTTTTTATTCATATATTTTTGTGTGTGTGTGTGTGTGTGCATGATATTTAGCTAAAACTTCCGGATGCCACAATTTTGTGCGTAGACACATTATGAATTTCAAAGTGTATGCCAAAGATACACACTGAATAAAATTATTGGGTATCTCTAATTACATGAAAAGTACAGCTTATGTCGCTCAAAAAACACATAATAACAAATTCTTCTTTCTTAGCAATTGCAGTTTGAACTGTTCATGGGAAAAAAACAAAACAAAACAAAACAAGAGGAGTCTGTGACACAGGAGAAAACGAGAGGCACACCTGCAAGAACACAGCCTACCTTGTTCACACCCAAGACAGGGGAAAATGATTTATTATCTGTCCCTTGAATTTCTTTGAGCGCTCTGTCTAAACTTTAAAAGCAGATTACATTTGCGATTAAACCTTAACAAATGTTGTTTTAACTAGACTGCAATATATGTTATTGACAACAAGCTTTTTTTCCCCCTCTGCAAATAACATTGGTGCTTAGGCATGCAATTTACAAAAATGACAAGGAAGGGTGGTACTTTTCCCAAGGTGAATGTGAGTTGACTGATTAGCTGGTATTTTAACTTAGATTCTTGCAAATTACAGACATAAGAAACCCTGCAATTTATATGTACTTTAGAAGTGAAAGCTTTAATCCCATGATTCATGAAAGTAAAGTGGTAATAATTTAAGTACCATATTTTATTTATCCCTCAGAGTTGTCAGCTGATACCAGAAGTATTCTCACTATTTTTGGGTTGCTGCCTTCGGCCACCTAATTGCTTCTTAGGAAGTAAGAGGGAAATTGCTTATATAACTGCATGGATTGTCTTTGGCAACGTCAAGCCAAGGCATCAATCAGTCCATCTGGGTAAAATCACAAGCTGACTCCGATATTGCTAAATATTTATACTGTCAAATACACACAGACATCCAGATGAAAAGAGGCATTCATTAGGAATGCTCCAGCTTGTCAGTTTAAAGATGTAGATTAGAGCAAAACCTCCCACTATGGTACTGAGTGCTCAGGAAAAGTCTATATTTAGCCATTCTGAGCAATAAATATCATCATATTGCCTCATTTAGGTAAATAGAGAATAAATATTGTCAAGATGATCTAGAGATAATGTAAACAGATCCCTGTTCAGAGTCTGTGTTACTAGGGTAAATTCCAGGACATTGGTGCGCTGCTGATGCTTTTTGGTTTAACCCTTTTTCTTAATCACATTCCCCCCCCTTTACAATAACAGTGAGATTTGTCCCTCGCAGATGAAAGAAGAAAAAGGGCAGTCAGGTGATTTTTTTTTTTTTTTTTTTAAAAGGTGATTTCAAATTCTGTCTGAATTATGGCATTAATTAGTAGTGCTCCTCTCATATTTTCCTGGCATTGCAGAGGGCTGCTGCCGCCGCTGGAAAATGCAGCTCTGTGAGGCAGCACTGAGGCTCCTTCCTGAGTTGAACATGGGAGCTGACAAAGCCCATCAGTCAGGAGAACATCGCTGAGACCTGGACCAAGCTAAGGCTCAGAGTGGAGTTTCTTCCTTGGCACATTTTTCTGCAATAAGATGAGGCAGATGATTGTAAGAATAAGTGAGGAAAGATCAGGACCTTGACAAGAACTAAGTTACTGTCCTGCTTCAAAGCGGGTGGCTTGTCCTGACAAATCAAGAGTAAAATTTGTTTGTGGTGCTGTATGCACAAAAAGGAGAGCAGAGGGAGTTTCCTGCGTGCTGGGGAAGGCCTGTGCCTCTCTCCATGCAACTGGCACCTCAGAAGTTCCTCACAAGGAGAGTGGTAACTGATGGCAAAGTTTTACTTAATTACACTAGATGATTTTTTAGATTAATAATTAACATCTCTCTTTGTAACTAAATATCTGTAATTAATCAGGAAATCATAATGTGGAGACTAATTAACTTCAAACTCAAATCTTAACACAAAATCCATATTACTATCCAGCATCATTAATTATTATAGTAATCAAAGTTATCCCTCATGGGATTTGACATAAAGCTTTGTAGGTTTATAAACCGAGCTATTATCACAAAAAAAAAAAAAAAATCATTTTGAAAGGAGCTTCAAATAGCATTATAGATAACTAAAGTATTAGGCTGGAAATTTAAACAAGTTTTCATTTTCTCTCTATTACTTTATCAATAATCCACTCACTGTAGCTGGGTAAGTAACTAAAGAGAGT
This sequence comes from Nothoprocta perdicaria, assembly GCF_003342845.1. Lineage (NCBI taxonomy): Eukaryota > Metazoa > Chordata > Aves > Tinamiformes > Tinamidae > Nothoprocta > Nothoprocta perdicaria. The sequence goes on along the minus strand of NW_020455466.1, from coordinate 4,106,180 downwards.
ACACCTCCCTTCTTTTCATGTGGATGCAGCTTGGCTTGTTTTTTCCTTTTGGGGGTTATGGCAGTGATTTCTGTCTGAAGATACATTTTTCAGTGCCTTTTAAAAGATGCCACACTTCCCTCTATCTTTTGCTGCGGTGCTCTCCACACTAGTTGTTTTTTTAAGAGAAGAATGAAGAGCAGTTTGTGTCCTGGCATTACTCACAAGCAAGTTGGTTCACAAGAAAGTTCACAGGAAAAATAAGGTTTGAGATAAAAGATACAGAGGAATCTTTTTACTGTTAATTCCTTAGTGCTAAATGGAAATAAAGGACTGTAATAGGGCTGTTATGCCAAAAAAATAAAAAAAAAATCACTCCAAACAAATCTTATTTTAATTAACATGGACATCACAACTGGAGAGATTTGGAGTGTGTCCATTTTAATTTTTAATAAACGCGAAAGGCAATATTACCATTGTACAAACGGGAATCCCTCAGCTGCTTCTCATTTAGAAAGTTAGGAGTTAAAACTGTGTCTAAAATCCACATTTCAATTATTTTATCACCTAATCTTCTTCCAAGTACGCACATCTGATACTGTTCTTTTGTGTGGCAGCTGTAAAAATCATAAGCAATTTTTACTGTCAAGAAAACTCTGAATAAATAGAGGCTGTTAACTTAGGCAGATATCTGAGGTTATTTGGTGGCAATCAAGAACTCACAGCACTTCAACTAATGGGTTATGATCAGAAACTGTTCCTAATAGCCAGCTAGACGGATCTGAATATGAAGATTTCTATAATTTTGTTGTCAGCTTGTGATGTACTCTAGTGCTAATTATTTGGAACAATTATGTTTTCCTAATAACAAAAGGAGAAGCAGTGAATTAAGCAGGCTTACCTTCAGATCCTTAGATAACAGTTTAAATGCACTTGCCATTAAGAAATAACATTTCTTTTTCCTGTATGGAACCCTAATTATTGAAGATGCTTGTCTTTTAAAATCTACTTCTTCTACTTCTTTTAAGCGTGTACAATGTGTCAGTTTACACTGATGACTTCAGTAACTAGTATTTTCTCAGTCTTAGGTTTATGCCTGTACCTCCCATAGACTGCTTACTTCATTTGGTTATTCAAAAACCATAATTAGTGCAGTAATTAACATGTGGATCCTTCAAAGGAAGACTGCTAGAATCATGGGACGTCTCTCATCATTCTTACTGATGTGTAGATGATAAAAAGACTTGGGTTGAGGTGACAACAGGATTTGTGTTACTGCACATTAACTGAGCTGCAGGGAAATTCAGACAGGACCTTGGTCCATGGAGTCTTCCCTTTTGAAAAAAGTAATTATCCACACTGTTTCTATAATGTAACTAGGTGTTATCCTGCATTTGCAGCTGTCAAATCATTTGTTTTAAAGCCTTTTTTTCTACCTTATGAATRCTTGAAAGTTTGGGGATTTGCACATTATCTTTTAACCAATTACTGAAGCAGGGTGCAACAAATACAGCAATAATAACAACAATAATAGTAGTAATTTATAAAAGCATAACAGATTCCTTCTCAACACCTGGTTTCAGAGATGCTGATGGTAATTTTGAGCCGATACAGTTTACAGTCTTAAGATTACATTCATAAAGAAAAGGCCTAATTTTATTTTATTTATTTCCCCTGGAGAAAACGCTTTGTTTGTCTATTTAAGATTTCAGATAAGCTGAATCTGTTGAATTTTCAAGCCACAGTAAATCAGTTGGTGTTTGAATCTGCGTGGTTCACATAAATGTATTCTTGTATTTCTCTGGCATGCTCAGAGCTAATGTCTTTGCCTTCAATCTACGGTGTTTTATATTAGCATATTAAGGAAATGCACATTCTTTCACTCAGCATTTGACTTGCTGGAAGTAGTGGTCCTCCTTTTCGCTTTCACTGACATATGCCAGAAAAATTCAGTATTTTACCCTACAGGCAGCCCATGGGACTGGGATGAAATGGCCTCTATACATAGGGTATGACTTTATTTGCTAAAGAGGTTATTTGAAAAAGCCCTCAGGGTACTGCTGCCCTTTTGTCCCTCCAACTAGTAGGGGGAAAAATATGAAAGGAACTACACAGTAATCCCTTGTAGACAGGTGACCTTAAGCCAATTCTATACTGTAAAGGTTTGTTTCCATTTAAGCTCAAAACAGACAAAGAAAAAGGCAAATTACAGGTTCTAATCTGTTGCAGAAACGTTGCTTTTTTTTTTTTTTTTTTTTTTTTTTTTTTTTGCCTGTGAATGTCTGTCAAATACATAGAGGTTTTACTGCAAATGCATAAAACTCTGTATAGTCCTATGTATGCAAAGTTAATTTGAATTTTTGTTCTATAGGCAAAGTGTGTCCTAGATGGTAGCCAAAGAGCATCTGAGGTCTGATTCAAATGAACACAGCCCCATTTATTTCAGGTAACCCGTTGAGGCTATGACCTTAGTTGCTAGTGGCTGAATCCTGCGAGCGCAGCCAAGCACAATTAAACAAGTGCGCAGACCTCCATCCTCCAACGGGAGCGTTCACGGGTACGGAATTACTCCACATCAGGGCTCTGGGAGAACAGCAATCAGGTTTGTCCTCCAAAAGCCTTTTYTTCTGCCCCTTTTAGAGTTTCCTGGAGTTAGCAGCGTAGCGACACGCACAGAGCGGGGATCCCCTTCACGTGGGATGACCCCCTGCCCGTGCACCCGCTCTGCACCTCTGCATGAGCTGGGTGAGCGTGCGGGGACCCCGTGCTCCTCGGACCGGCGCCACCCCCTTCTTCTTTATGCAGTGCAACCAGGGCTTGTTCCCCAAGCACCACCCACATGAGACACCTCTTCTCAAGAGACAACCTTCAAAATGCCACTACAAAATACAGCTTGCAGCTCTGGACCCGCTTCAGGAGAGCCCCTCGCAAGTCACAGGGGTGGCATCGCCGAGCGCCGTAATCAGTACGTGTTACGCCGCTCCCTTGACCTATGAGTTGGTCAGAGGCTTTTAATTACTTCTGCATTTAAGCCATTCTGGCAGAATTTTGAGCCGAGTCCGTCGGCGGCGTGTTGTGAGTGAGTGAAGCTGTTCTAGAGACGGGCTGCGAAAAGGAAAAGAGTTTCTCTGGTGGCCAAAGAAAAATGTTGCAGCCGTTCTTCACGCCTGGTAGTCTAGAGGGGGGTTAAAGGAAACAGGTTCTGCCGACCGCTGCAGGCACTTAGTTACTGCGTCGCCTTGCTGCATCTAGGGAGGAGCTGTAAAAATTGTGGTCAAATCCATATATTATATAAAATAAAGGAGAGAAAAAAACATCTCAAAAGCCAGGAATGGCTTGGAGGGTTATCGTGATGTCATCAGCCTGATTTCCAGGGTAGAAAAGCCATTGTTTCATGTGGGAATGCAGACCCAACGTAACCGATGAATAGAAAACAGGAAAGGCGCTCATTTATCAAGAAAAAGTAATAAGTGATCACCAGTTAATCTGTATTTTGGAAGTGTTCTTTGAGATAAGAATTGATTTCAGGGGCAAAACCCAACGACAGGAGGAATTTCAGTGCTGCGCAGACGGCCTCATGCTCTCCCCTCGTCGGCACTCACTCCAGCCCGCCCGTATCCGGGGATTGGGATTGACTGGGACTGACTYGGGTGTAAACCTTTGTTCTGGAGGAAGCTGGAGCGCCGCGTCATTGTTCCTACACACAAAACACACACGCTTCTCCATATGCTGGCACCATATTGGTGTTGTCACCACTGCACTCCCTCCTCTTCTGATGATCTTTTGTTGCAACATTTATTTTTGTGAGGCAAATAAAATATAGTAAATGTAAAGCAATTATTTAACCAAATTACTTTGATCACGGGAAGCTGACAATTAGTGTTACAGCTTCAGAGCATCGAGAGCCGCACAACAGARCAGTCTGTGATATTCCCTACTGCAGGGGAAGCCAACGAGGTGCCCGTGTTTTATGTAGCACACTGCAAGAGAGCAGAAAAGGGCAAGAGATGAGCAAGTCCATTCTGATCAACCCTCTTCTTCTTCTCTATCCGTTCTTCATAGGTTGTTTAGATTTTCTAATGTAATGTATTGTGACAGCTTCTCACCGAAACCTTGATGACTGGTGTCAACACTCAGAGCACGCGCRGAGGAATCCGCCCATCAGCTCTCAATGAGCGCGCGAGGCTCTAGCCCAGCCACCAGCCGTAATTCTGGTTTCTGATGGATGCTCAGGAGGCACGGCTTGGTTATCCGTAAGGACTTGCCATTTTAGCAGTTCCACCTATCAAGCATGAAGCTTAAAAAAAAAAAAAAAACAATATAACCAGTACACCCACATGATTTGGGTTTCTTTTCAAGGCTGGAACGCGTCAGCCCTTCCAGGAAATCGCTGAGAGTTACAGCATTCTGGGCATTGTCATGCAAATGAGAACACCAAACATACCACTTTTTGCTTCAAAATTGCACAGTAGTGACAAGCAGCTTTTAAATCCGGAGCGGGGTTTTCCAAGCTAAATGGGTAATTCTACATATATATATATATATATATATATATGTATATATGCTTTCCACTTTAAAACTAAATGCCCATATACAAAGTCCTAATTGTACACCTGAGTGTGCAGACTGCTACTTGCTACAGAATGCGCTACATGCCAGTGTATTTATTCTAATACATATTAAGGGAGTCTCTTGGGCTTGAATACTCTCCTTCTCCCCTCTTCGTACACTGCTGTAAAWGAAGAAGATGCACAGTGAGGTTCAGTTTGTGCTGACATTCAGCAGCTCTCAAAGCCAGGCTATCTTGATACATCACTTCAACTAGCGAAAATTAAATTAATGCTACAGCAGCTTCTCAGCAGCACTCAAGAACTCAGCCAATAAACCACGAGGAAAAAAAACCAAGAACTCTTCACCTGCCTTGTGGTTCTCAGAAGAATACCTGTAATCAAAAGCTATTTTGGTCCATTTTTAGGAGCAGTTTCAGAATCAATAAGAAAATGTGACAGACATCTCTCTCTCTGAGTTACAAAGCAAGTCTAGCCCAAGTCCTGCTGCTAGCAGCGGGCACAAATGGCCTGAGAAGAGCAACAGTCTTTGACACAGTCTCCATCCCAGGTGACTCAGGACTTGGGTAGCTTATAACCAACATCCTAAAAGCCTACTGGAAGGCAGGATAGATCTACTATCTGCTATTAAATGGTAAAGGATAAATAGGAGCTTTTCTATTTTATTTTATTAAATGCATTGTAAAGCAATGGGAATTTAGTCCATGACTTGAATGAGGCCATGATTTTACTTTTAACCTCTGAACACCGCAGATAGCAACGTCATAGCTGTAAATTGCAGGKTTGTCACACAAATGGAAAATTCTTGATCTGCCAGCCAGGTAGGGGTTTCTCAAAGCTGAGTCCTTGGATATCGGATGCTTCTGGAATTCCCTGGGCACCAGCATCGGCTCCATTGTCAGAACTGTTGCGTGTTGCCTTACAGGAATGCCTAGTGGCCTCCATGGGCTTGGGTATCCAACTTGAGACAGCCTCAACTGAAAACGCAGAAGGATATCAGAGTTAGTTGGGTATCTTCATTCAGATATCTCTGTCCTCAAAAGTCAGAGCTTTCTTGGGAGGACTGATGGAAGTGATGGAAGAGGTTGCCTTGAAAGCTGGACTTTCTGGTGCTTGTTTGCTGCACACCCAGATGGAATGGAAAAGGTACTCAAGCACTGCACGACACATTGCTCTCAGATCATCCCAACCCATAAAACTCCACATATTTTGTTTTGAAGTAGTTAATGTTGGTGTGAATTGATTAAAAAGAAAAAACAGTGATTTTGAGTAAGAGCTATTGCAATTCCCCTCATTTTTTTATTGTCTCTTAGCTACATTATCTCCAAACTCCTTTGGAACTGTTATTTAAGTGAAATGGCATTACATTTTCTTTTATTACAAGTGCAATTTATACACAAATTGGAGCAGATCATGATGCAGCAAAGAACTTTTTATATTGCATTGATTGTGCAGCAAAATAGTGCATTATCAGCAGTCCATGCCTCAGTRAGGAATGTTTTGTTGGTTTAAATGTGATCATTATGAGAAGAATTTAATACCTAGATACAATGATTTTACTGGAAACTTTAAGGATAGACTGTTGTCATCCAGCTGAAAATGAAAACTTGTTCCTGATAATTGGAGAGTGGGGATTAATGGAAGAAGCACAGTACATGTGCCATTTAGATGCAACTCTGCACATCTCCTTTATCAGCTGGAACACGGTTGCATTCATTTTTGCTGGCTCGCTGCGGGACAATCCTGGGAATAATTGGCAATCCATTGCCCTCCTGCACTTCAGCTCCTGTCTACAAACACGATGCAAAGTGGAGGTGGCTGAGGTTTCRTAAAAATGAGGCGCACGGTGTGACAGACCCATCTGCGCCAGCTTTAGAAAACAAAAGTGCCCGGTTTTATCATCACTGCCTTTTGTTCTGCGTGGCGCTGTCTGCGAGCCTCCATTTATCCGAGGGCTTCCTCTCCCGCGCCGCTTGCTCGGAATTGCGTGAGCAGCTTCCCTGCCCCCGGCCCGCTCCCCTTCCACAGCCCTTCTCCCCGCACAGCTGACCCCGAGTCAGAACTTCCTCGCAATTTTCCGAGGTTCTGGGCTCAAAGACTGAACTAATTTGTTTTGGAATTGCAGCTCAAACATAAACTGCAAAGAAGCTTTTAATCAGTTAGGAGAAGCAAGGGTATGGCTTGTTTAAGTCCCAGAATCCATAAACCTGTAATGATTTTATTATATTGGTGTCAGTTTTCATTATTTTCATGAATGGGTATTCCCTGCTTAATGCACAATATTTGCATCTGATGAACCAACGAGTTTAAACACGGTTTGTTTTAATGCTTTGTGAATTTGCATTCAAATTCATCAGAAGTAATTCTATTTGAAATCACACAGGGCTAAACACGGTGGTTGTAAATCCATTTGAACCAGGATGCTGGAATCAGCCTATTAATCTACATATCTACAATATAATTTTTGTAGGGGCGGGGGACGGGGGGGGAGGGCTTTTGTGCTGCCTCTTTTGTGTGTGATGAGACACACAAGTGTGAGTGTGAGTGTGAGTGTGAGGGAGTGTGTGAGTGTGAGTGCGCAGCAGGAAGGGACACAGTGGCCGTGTCCTTGTCATGGAAGCAGCCCCAGGTAGGGCTGCCCTAGGCGCCTGGGGCAGGGCGCGAGGAGGAGGAGGAAGAGGAGGAGGAGGAGGAGGAGGAGGAGGAGGAGGGAAGCCTCTCACACAAGCAGGTTTCCTAGGACTGACTTAGGGCAGTGGAGGTTGAACCCACACACCTTCTGTTCAGCGAGTCCACCCCGAACTTGGAGCACCGCAGCATGGGGTGCGTTTGCCAACTGCTCCTGCTAAATGCCCTGTTTGTTGGCCTGGAGTTTTGCTTGCTCTTTGTTAAGGAGGGAATAGGTAAATTCAGCAAGGTTCCTCTTCAGTGGAAACTGGCGGAATGTGGAGGAGAAGGAGGAGGCTGGATTCTAGCAGCTTGCTCCATTTCTTGATGGCTGGAAAAGGTGATGTCTGCTTCTCCCAGTGCTTCAAGAACGGGTTTTATTTCTGTGTTTTTAAGCAGCCTGCACTCTCTGACAGGCAGATGTTTCTGGAAGCTGCCAGTGACCAAATTTGAAAGTTTGCATGTGATTTTTAGAAAGTGCAAATATATAAATACACCTAGAGGCCTGCTGTGTAAGGTTTGTCAATGTTTTTCCATACTATCTCTTTAGTATAGCAAAAACATTATATGGGACTTTTAATTAAATATTTACTGAAGTATAAAAATATATAATTAATGTATAATTTACTTTAACCCTTTAAGAGAAATGTTGTTATTCATTTATTAGTTTAGATGATAATTCAAGAGGGGTTATACCGATGCATTTCAATGCATTCATACAGTCACTCAGCATAGCTAGGGCAGGCCTAAATCTTTCAGGCTATTTGAGCCTAAAAGAGAATCATTTGGCCCAGTATAACAGTGCTTTTAAGCTAACTTTGTGCCTGCTTTTCTCTGGGGACTTCCAGTTCAGATTTGTTTTTGAGGTGAGCTGATGGTCTCAGTCTTTTTCGTAATGAACCAGTTTCCATCTCCTAAAAGTCTGTGGTTGCAGATGGTGTCAGTGGACACTGATGACAATCTCAGCAGAGACTGCAGCACAGCATTYTCTGTTGGAATACATGGACACATTGCAACACCCACCAGGATACATGGACACTGGGCTCCTCTCTGTGCATGACCACAAGGCTGATTCCTTGGCTGGGCACCCTCAGGAAAACGGCAGGGACCTGCCTAGTGCTCACGTGGGTAGATGGAGGAGTGCAGCTCCACAAGCGACAACAAGGTCCTTCTGAGCAATGATAATCCCGTGATCAAGACACACAGCTGCCACTCCGTGCCCCTGGGAGTTCTTGCATGATTCTCTGCAATTCTTGCAAAAGTGCGTTCTTGCAGTGCACTTTTTGTTGCTTTTCCTCTCTCTGCCTGAAAAATTAGAATAACTTTTTWAAATTCTATTACTGATTCTTAGCATTTCAGGAGACTATAAACCATTATAAAGGCACGTGGTTAAGTAAATGCCATTATGTTTTAAATGCAATCTGTTGAGTTTGCATTTGCACGTGCTTAGCACCAGTGGAAAGCAGGCCAATTATATTTTCCTTCCTAATTCTGTATTTAGAAAGTTAGTTCTAGATACACATATCCCAAAAAACTTCTATAAAATTCACTGTATTGTGAAAGAAACCCTAATGGTTTCTTGGAAACCATTCAACACATGAAAWATATATATATATATATATATATATATATATATATAATTTTTGGCCTTCTTTGAGATTATTGGACTATTCTGGGCTCCTTTGGATTCCGCCTAATTTACTGGTATTGCCTTCTGTCTACATACATTTTGATATGTGTATTTTCTTTTAGTAAAGAAAATAATATGATAAAGACAGCTTCAGAGCCCTTTTATTTCAGTGGGAGCAGCTAAGCAGTGTTCAAGGGTGCTCGAGGACGCCCCAGAAGAAGCAGTGACCCTCACTATGTTTTGAAGCACTGGACCTTGTACTCGAAGGTATTGGTGTGAAATCTCTGTGTAGGATGTTTGCACCTTACATGCAAGAGCTTCTATCTCTAYGTAAGGTCTGCCTGCGACTCCTAACCGCGGCGTCCACCCACGATGGYCCCGGCTGCTCAGGAGCTCTTTAATCTGCACATCTTTGAAATCACCGAGTACGCTTCCTCCGGTGCACTTTTCCAGTATGCTCCAGGAGTTAGGAAACTGTCAGTTCATTAAACTAAAGTACATGGGAAAAGTAAAAAGCAGTTAAAAAAAATGAGATAAGGACACTTTCACATAAATATAAGCGGGAGCTGTTAGTTTCTAAACATTTTTGAAAATCAGATCATTTAGGTATTGAGTTTTAGATTTCTCAGGCTGCTTTCTTTTTTGGAGGTGAGGTGGGGGCTGTTATCTGATCTCCCTCCTGTCACGTATAAACAGCTTTACAGCTTCCGCCAAAAGGATCGTTCTTTCCTCTGAAGTTTTTTTCTGCTGCTCTGAAAAATGTGAACTAAGTTCCGGGAACAGTAATAGTGCTCGAGGCCCCCATATGTTACCACTAACAGGGTTGCAGCAGTTTCTGTGTAATGATAGAATAATAAGTGCATTCACTAATGCAGATGGATTGTGCAACATGTTACAGATAAGTACACTAGGAACTATGGTGTTTTTAAATCATTTGGCATCATTTAATTAACATGCTTTTAAACATCATTTGGCATCAGTTGTAGACAGATATATAATAAATCTTTGAAAAGTGCTATCAAAAGTAAGAGCTAAGTGGCATTTAAAATATATTAGATAAATGTGATCCGTAATAAGTTTCAAAATACTGTTTTTTTTTTTTTTCTAGTCCAAACTGAGCCTCAGGAGGAAGTTTTAAAAGGGCTAATGACAGGATAGCAGGGTTTGTTTACCAGTCCGTATTTGAATGGGCCTCGTGCTTCACGTGATTGACAGTCATTACAAATTCTTTGGCGATTTAAGACTCAAGGCGCCACAGTCTTGGGTGAACTTTAGTTCAGAACAGAGTTGCTGGCAAAATTTAACCAGTTACTTCCTGCAGGATGACGTGCAACGTTTCGCTGAACCGCTCCGTAGTGGGACAGATTTCCAGTTATGACTCAGGTTCAACTATATCCTGACTTTTGTCAGGGCTTCCTGGGGCGTCCTCAGCCCGGCGGTCGGAGGGCCTGGGCAGCTGAACTGGCTTTCTGTGAGTCACTGTGCCCAAATTTCCTTCAGCAATAACGTTTGTGTTTTTTACTGTTACACTGTTTAAATCGGGTTGTGCCCACCCAAAAGGGACAGAAATTCTCCTCCATCTCATCAGCATTCAAGTCAAATAACTAGATTGTGTGGCCATAATACATGTATTTAAACCTTCAATACTTCATTCAAGTCACCCCTCTAATAATTTTTGTTTCACTTCTTTGTTTTACTTTCAATATCCTTTAGTCAATATCTGTCCACTGGAGAGGTCCAGACGTGATTCAGTTGTGGCTGCACCAAAGCAATCTGCAGGAGACAGGATACCTTTGAATGTGCAATTAGGAATTGCTGCTCTGGCCCTTTTTCTTTTCCTACCCTATCACTTCAAGACTTGTATCTAATTTGAGGTCCACTATCATCCCAGAGATTTCTTCAGCGTTACAATTCTCAGGGGACGTTCTCTCTCATTGAATGTCATTTTTGCATATTTATTTTCTCCACAAGTATTTGTATGCAGTGATGCAAGTGGAATCTCATGTTGTTATTTCTGTATTTACTTGTGTCTTGTTTTTCTGTTTAATAATGTTAACACTTCCTCCCAATTTATCATTAGCTGTGCATTCCACCTAAAAATGATTCCTATTTCTAACTCACCATTCCAATAGTTTTACTGGCAGTGTCACATGAAGATTATTCAGATCTAGAAAGCACAACCTTGCGCATGACTGGAAGCAACTGGAAAAGCTTCTGATTGCTTATGCAGAGCTGCAGTGCAATAATTTATGTTGTGCTTTCCATGACACACCATCTCAGCAATTCCGACGTCAGCAGCGTTGAGGGCCGGCTCTGGATGCGCCACCTCCAGTGTCTTCTGTCTTGTTTTATCTGCGGTCGGCCTGGTGCTTTCTCGCACTGAAACGGGAAGACAGCTCATTTAAGTACTACTGTATCAGTASCACTGAAATATATTTCTGTCAGGAGGAGGGTCAGTGATATGAACGGCTCTTCCTTTGAAGATGTGCTGGAAACATGCTGCTCCCATCCTTCACCAGAGGCGAATCGGGAAAGGCTTTGTCCCCAACTGGCCCCTTGATAGTGGTGTAGGGGACTCAGCCGTCTCCCCAGCCCTACTTCCCATCCCACCTTCCAGAGCCAGCAGGTTCTCTGCTTCACGGCACTTAGCTAATCCTGTAGTTATTGCTGAGCCTGTGACATTCGGAACTGAAATGCCAACATTTGTATGATCTGAAAAATCAACATGCTTCTGGGTGACCATCGTTTTAGGCATTATCGGCCTCGGTGACGTCGGCATTCGGAAGGAAAGATGGGGCCCCTGGAGGGGGAGGCCTTTGTGCTGCTGAGGCCCCCTCTAATGAGCCCTGCTTCTGTTCTATCTTTTACATAAGTAGTCGGATTCACTGCACTGAGATTGACCTTTGGGGTGGGGAATTTTCTATCTCTGATGTCAAAAGCTCAGCAACTGCCTTGATAATTATTTCACTTTTATCCTACGCCATGTAGCAGTCAGGGCACAGCTATCCTGGTGGCTGATCCTGTGTTGTGGTCACACACATACAATTGAAGGGTCTCATCATTTTTTTAAAGGTGGCGTGACCCACAGCWTTCAGACTAAGTGATCATTGTGTTCCTTTCCAGCTTTAAATCTACTATGAAAATATATAAATATTATTAACCACTGGTGATATATATATATATATATGATGCTATAAAAGCAAAAGCCTGTCTTTTTCTCCATTGATCCCAGCTATAAGTTAAAGACAGATATAAGGAAAAACATTAAAACCTCCTTATTTAGACAATTATTATGTCCTTATTTACTTCTGGAACTGGTTGTAATGCTCCCTCTCTCACACCACCTCTACCAACCACTTCCATGTGAGTAGATGCTCACTGTGCCTTTGGTTTGCTTGCCTGTATTCCCAGCAGGTGAAAGATGAACGGGAGCCTATCGACTGTGTGTCAGCGTCCCAGTAAAGAGCAGCCGAGTTAAGTTCTGGGGGTTACCCCCTTTAGCAGCTTCAACTGGTCTCACTTCATCCCACATGTCCCCTGGGGGAATCTGACGCAGTGCTCATTCCAGTGTGATTTTGATGGAGTCTGTAAAGCAGAATACACTCATTTCCTCCCTCAGATGCTGTGATTATTGAAACCATACACTTTATCTGATAGGATAATGCTAAAGATAAGTGTGTTAATTGCTTCTAGTTATCTGCTGAACGTTAGCTTTTGTGATAACCTGTCCCGTAGCTTCCTGCCACCTTCGCAGAATCACAGAATAGTTGAGGTTGGAAGGGACCTCTAGAGATCATCTAGTCCAACCCCCTGCTCCAGCAGGRACACCCAGAGCACGGAGCACAGGGCGGCATCCAGGMGGGTTTTCAAGACCTCCAGAGAAGGAGACTCCACAGCCTCCCTGGGCAGCCTGTGCCAGGGCTCTGTCACCCTCAGTAAAGAAGTTCCTCCTCACCTGGAGATGGAACTGCCTGTGTTGCAGCTTGCACCCACTGCCCCTTGTCCTGTCACTGGCCACCACTGCGAAGAGCTTGGCCCCTTCCTCCCTACATTCACCTTTYGTATACATATTGATCAGATCCCCTCTCAACCTTCTCTTCTCCAGGCTAAWCAGGCCCAGCTCACTCAGTCTCTCCTCATACGAGAAGTGTTCCAGTCCCTTGATCTTTGCGGCCCTCCACTGGACCCTCTCTAGAMGCTCCACATCCCTCTTATACTGGGGAGCCCAGAACTGCCCCCAGTACTCCAGGACTCCACCTTGCAGGCTGGGAAGTCCTGTCCTTGGAGTGCCTGTCRCGCGGCATGGTCAGAGCTCACCGCTGAGGTTTTGTTGGCATTTACAAGCAACACCTTGGCAGAGGGTGACCTCTAGCACTGTCTCTAAACATTTCCAATTTACAGACTCAAGTACTTGTGCTGTCTTCGCCTCTTGTTCTTTCGAAGAAGTCAGCCCGYTGTGAATTGGCCACGAGAAAGAAGTTCAGCATGCCCAATAGACCTAAGCAGCTCAATAGGAATGTAGCTGCAACGAACACAGCACATACAATTCATTTTAATATTTGTAGAAGAAATTCCCATTGTTTTAAGTGTACACAAGCAGCTGCTGTCATTTGGCTATGAGCAGATGTTAGACCTCCAAAAGCTTCGCTGATAATTAAAATACTAACAGTTAGTGTTTTACCCCAGCTGCAGGTTCTGTTTACTGTAAATTTGATTTTAATGGTGCCTCTGTGCAGTTATTGAATAGAGGTTTGTTTTCTACTATACATACAAAAGTGTCTACAATGAAGACAAATGATTATTTCCTGTAATTTACTCTGGGAAGATATGAATATACACTGTAATATAGTTGATTTTATAAATGAAATACAGATATGACTGTCACATTATAAATGGTAGCTTCTGCTATCTTAACTAGCAAAAATAACTAAGGAAACTTATTATTTCTAGCTATTCCCAAGCAACCTCCCTAAAAAGTGCTCTGCTTTTCCAGTGTGTTAAGATAGACCCTTAAGCAAAGGAGAGGTGCTCCTTTTTCGTGAATGGGTTCATAAATCAGTATAAATAAATAAATAAACAAACAAGTGCAAATACYCATATTTGGTAGCTATACTGAATCATATAATTTCTGCTTGATCATTTAAAAAAAAAAAAAGAAAAAAAGATGTTTCCTTTTATAGATCCCTTACAAGTGTCGCTTCTCTTTAGTGCATATATGTACATCAAATGTCGGAAAAGACCGGCCCCTTTCACAAGTGTTAATCCCAAGGGCCTGATTATGCAAACACAATGCATAATGCAGGCTACCATGTTCAGTCTCTTTGAGACTATTGAGCTAACTATGGCAGCAAGTAGTACTCTTGACAAATAAATGTTTATAAGAGCAAGGTCCAAATGTATATATTCATGCAAAACAAAAGTCCTTGCTGAGATAATAATAACAAAAAGTGCTTTGTTACTTTCTCATAACAAAATAATTACTGTCTGGGATGAGACCTATTTTAAAAATCTGGATACATTTTCTTATGACCAGTGCTTGTGGGTTGCTATCTTACTTTTTCATATTATCTTCACATTATTTTTCATGTTGTTATATGCTTTATCTGCCTAGGAAACTGAATTATCCAGTATGACCAAGCACAGCTGGCACCTCTAGAAATATGAATTCCGATTCAGAAGTATTTCAGACACACTTCCCACACCAAAAGGGTTATGGCAGATGAAGTAGCATCGATGAGTCCATGAGCACCTAGGGCAGCTGCTCCCAAGCTGAGGAGCAGGGCAGCCCTTGAAGCTCCTACAGCCCTTCAAGTGCAAAGAAATACCTAGGCAGGCTGCTGTCCTGGTCCCTGGCTGCTAAATCGCACTGGAAAAGCCAGCTAAAATACTCCAAATGCATTCCCAACAGTGCTTGTCCATACAAGTAATCGCTGAATATTCTACGATGAGGTCTGAGGTCTCTGTTCAAAAGTCTTGAGATTATAAACCTTACRCAGAGGCAGTTGGGTAACATGGAAGATGGCAAAAAGAGGAAAAGTGGTCCAGGAGATAATCTCAACCAAGGTTATGGTGTTGTAAAACTCCGTTTTTTTTTCTCGTGCTACATGCTCACCATTATCAGTGGAATTCTTGATGAGTATATTTTTGTCTGGATAGCTGTATAGCTTCAGTTGCATCAGGCTGTGCAGTATTACTTTTGACCTTGAATGCAGGCAAAAAAGAAAAAAAAAAAAAAAGATTTTTTTTTTTCCACAAAGAAAAGAAATCCTTTTCCTAAAGGTTAATTAGGCACTGGAGGGAAACTGAACCAAACCAAACAAACTGCCTAAACACCTGAACCAAATTACTCAGCTATTTATTTTGGTGATTTTTTTTTTTTTGTCTTGTTTCTTTATTGTTGCTGTTGAAATAGTTCTCCAGGCTATGAGAGGTAAAAGTAACAAGCAGGAAATTTTAGTCAGGTTTTCAAAAGAAAACAATAATGCATAAATACATTCTAAGGAAGTTAAAAGGATGTTGCATTCTGTGTGTAAGCTACTGAAAGGTTAAAATTTCATCCTTTTGTCAGGCAGTTCTTAGAAGACCTTGAAATTTCCAAGCATGATGGGCTGGTTAAGGACAAAGCTAGAAGACAAGGATATTTTGATTTTGAGCCTTAGACCTGACATTACTGGATTTTTAAGTATAAAATGAGCAATTAACATTATTTGGAAATAACTGTTTTTCTTCACAGAAATTCTTTTACAGTAATAACACTGGGAAAAAGAAAGCTTATTGTACTGGTATCTTTAGGTCTAAATACCTTGTGTCACTGATGAGATTCTTTTATGTCTCTTAGAGAAGTGTTAGTTGCCCTGTCCGTGTGCTTGCTAGCACTGCCTTACAAATGTCTGCTGTCTTTGTGGACGTAATGCTTCCAACAGAGTCGTTTTGAGGTGCTGATTTATTTTTCTTCTTCTAACCATTCTGATTTCTAACCAATGATTCCTCCCATTTTCTCTCTGACAAGAAAACCAGAACAAACCTTATCAACCGCTTTGCTTTAGTAGCCTAACTAGCTGGTCTTGAAAATGTTGGCCCATGTATTGCTTCCAGACAGAAACCTTGCAAGAGGGAAAGAATTCCTTGTTAAGGAGCAGAGGTGAATATCTGAAACTGTGGTGCATTACTGTGGTGTCCCAAAATCAAGGAAAATTCCAGAGTGATGACGTTAGACACCAATTCTTAGGCTGCACTTAATTAATGGAAGTGGTGGTCAACAATGAAGGAAAAAAAATGCCAAAATCTAGCAATTAATCAGGTCTTGAATATTATTCCTTAATGAGTCTGAACAGTGGACTTAATTATTGTACCATTCAAAACATTGTGCTGTCAGTATGCAACTTCCAAAATACAAGACTTGTTAGTTCATTGGGTGAGAACAATTTGTCTCGACTATTAATGATGGCCAATATAAGTGCAATTCTATATGTCTCTTAAGTTCCTTGGAGGTCATATTTGATTGTACCAAAAGGTCCTACTTTGCATTTGCCTTATTTAATAATTATGGCATTTCAGAAGACACCAAATATCAGTATTCGTTGGTAAATGATGTCCATAGAAGGGAATCAGGAGGGATGTGCAGAGGCCCCTTCCAGCCTTCGCCACCCTTCCCCTTCCAACCACACATCCCGTGTGCCAAGAGCGGACGGTGCTGTGGGGAACGGCAGCCGCCAGCTCTGCGTGGGGCGGCGCGGCGAGGCCCGGGCTCGCGCCTGCAGTGTGGCCGAGGCCGCCGGGGCCGCGCCGGTGCCGTGTGGGCCGATGCCACCGGGGTCATGTGGGCTGATGCCACCAGGGCCGTGTGGGCCGATGCCACGGGGGCCGTGTGGGCCGATGCCGCTGGGGCCGTGTGGGCCGATGCCGCCGGGGCGTGGGCCAATGCCACCAGGGCCGTGTGGGCCCATGCCGCCGGGGCCATGTGGGCCGATGCCGCCAGGGCCATGTGAGCCGATGCCGCCAGGGCCGTGTGGGCCGATGCCACTAGGGCCATGTGGGCCCATGCCACCAGGGCCGTGTGGGCCCATGCCGCCAGGGCCATGTGGGCCGATGCCACCAGGGCCGTGTGGGCCCATGCCGCCGGGGCCATGTGGGCCGATGCCACTAGGGCCATGTGGGCCGATGCCACCAGGGCCATGTGGGCCCATGCCGCCGGGGCCATGTGGGCCGATGCCACTAGTGCCATGTGGGCCCATGCCACCAGGGCCATGTGGGCCGATGCCACTAGTGCCATGTGGGCCGATGCCACCAGGGCCGTGTGGGCCCATGCCGCCGCCACTGGGGCCCCACGGGCCCCGCGGCCTGGCCGCCATGCAGCCCCGTGGCCCCGCATGACATGCGCACGGCGAGAAGCCTCGCGGGCCACTCCTGCGGGGACAGGGCTCGTCTTTAATGCCGTCTTTATCTGCTACGCCATGCATGAAATCTACTTGCTGTTTCAGAACCGCCGCTGGCCCCTGACCCCTCGCGTGGAGACACAATGTGACCTTTCCATTGTCACCCGCTTTCATTCTCCTGAAAATTCTATGAATTTTTATTACAAGTTTTTTTAGACCAAGCTGAGGCTTCAACAAATTACTTGACACAGATGAGATGAAGTTGTTGAAGTAGTGTTAGATAAGTTTTACAGCCAGCATGTGTGCTGCTGAACAGTACAAAGCCAGTGTCCTACAATGTCATACACCAGTAACTGCTGAGCCTACTATTGGATAAATACATCATTTTATGGAACATTGATTGTTCTATAAACCCAATGGAGTATTATGCTCTATGATCAAACCATTTAGATTGTGTGTAGAGCACAGAAAATGCCATATTCAGGATGGTACTAAAAGTGCCATTTGTGTATTTTATGGATGTCATTACGGGGGAAACTTCTCTCTGTAGGCCCTGTTTACTGCAAAATTTTTTAGTCTGTAATGACATTTTTCATTCACAACGTATGCCTTCAAGAGAGGGGGCCCTTGTTTTATTTGTTTCATTCGAGTTTACTGCACAAATCCTGTACATTTTAATTAAATGTAAGCTTAACAAAAGAATAAGGTATTTATTCTGTGGGGAGCAAATGGTGACAGTAACAAAAGAATAAAACAGACACACAAAAGAAAGTCAGGTAGTGAGCAAAAGAGAGGGAAAGAGGTACTAAACCCTATTTGTAGTTTCCCAGAAGCACGTTAAACATCAAAGCGTGTCTCTTAGCCCTATTTCGGGAGTTTGTGGTCTCCGAGAATTAGAATAACCTGCAAATGTGGATTTAATGTCTGAAAAATCTTGACATTTTCAAATAAAAAAGTAACAGCCGCTCCGGACTCCGACTGATAAATAATGGCTGTGCTGAAATGACAGACTTCTTGGAAAGAAACCAGTTCTGTGATCATTGCACCCCTAGATATGAAACACCTCTTTACAAATTGTCTGAATATGAGTTCTCATATCATTATATTTTGTCATTTTAATGCCTATTTGTGTATCTTCTTAATTTGCAATGACATGCAGTCAGCAACAAGTCCAGTTTTCCCAATATTAATGTGGGCTTGTATTGCAGCTTATGTATGCCATGTCAGCCAACACTTACCCCTTCTCTTTACTCGTTTTTAGGAAGGGGTGAGAGGCAGCCTGATTTTACTAGGGCAACTTGATTTGTTGCTACATACAGTCCAATAATGTGACATGTTCCTTAAATACATAAAAATTCCTATGAATGTTGTGTTGGATAGCAGTGCTTCATTATAGGCATGCACTGTTCCAAAGTCAAAATAGCAACTAAGCCTCAAAATATGTTGTTTTCTAAATATCTTCCCTGCTTGGCTCTTCACTGTTAAAACAAAAGAAAACCAGTAAAATCTGCAATTCATATTTACATGAAAAATCACTAAAATTGAAGTTGATGTTCCCAGTAAATTCTTGGTCATAGTCCAGTTAAAATTTAAAGTTACAGTAGATTCACATTAGTTTAAATGACACTTGAACTTCTACATAGCTCAACATTAATTCATTATAGTTGAAATGGAAGAATCTTCAGTGGGTGAATCTTTTACAATCTGATTGAGGCTGTTACATTTTATAGGAGCCATTTTTCAAAGCTGTACTGACAGCACTCGAAGTTATTAAATTGCTGAATCAAAAGATGGACCTGCAATCGCATTTATGAACTGTGATGGAATAGCTGGGCTTGCACGGAGCTGAGGTTAAGATGTTGGTGTAGTTAAGCTTCATCACACCCCTTAGTGACAGCAGTATTTACCCATGTAGTTTACTTTAATGGTCAGGAAGTGGCTTAACTCACCTCTGGATTCAAATAGATTAAGTAAGCAGTCAGAATGGCATAATTACCAGCGCTGCAAGGGATTCACTGGGTAGCTCTTCACTCAGGAGACTTCCCTTTCAATTGCAGAGCAGAGGCGGGAGTTGCACGCATTCCCARGTGCGGCGTTTATTCCAAGAGATGAGAACAGGGGGAATTCATTTTTCCTCCTTCTTCYGCAGACCGGGACTTCTCCAAAATGCAGTGATGCTGCGTCCAGTGATGCTGCAATAAATTATCATCATCACAGAAGAAAGATGTTATGATTTTGCAGGGTGCAAGTGAAAATTATGATTGCAGAGTTATTTTGATTTTGAAATCTCGTGGAAAATGCATGATTTGCAGAGTTATTTTGATTTTGTGCCACATCACTGCCACCCTCCTCTTTTATCATGTCAACAAAGCAAGATTCCTGGGAGAATTAATTACTTCTGCTCTATTATAAAGAGTGGAGGAGCCAAGATAATTGTCATTTTATGTTGATTTCCCCTTCCTATTTTTCTGCTCTTTGGGGGGTCTTGTGAATGTCAGCGCCTACAGAGAGCACAGGAAAAGTGGGGTAAGAACCGGTCGTACCACAGTCGGCTTCCTTAGAGCTTATGCCTGACAAAATGTACTTCAATCGCATGTGCCAGATTTCTCATGCAGTATCTCTTGGAAACACTCTAACRGTTTAAATTGTTAATTTTCTTTTCCAAAGATAACCTGCATTGCAAATGAAGATGGAGAAAGTTGCTTAACACCAGTTTAGACATCTAAAGATGATGTGCAGCCATAACAAAATCAGTTCTTCGGCTTCGTAGTACAGTTATCCAGCAGAAGCTTTGAAACAGAAGATAAATAAATAGGCAGATAGCTAAAGAGATGAATAAGTAGATGCCTGCAAGAGTCCAGTCTTCTTAAGGATTAGTTTTATGGTGGCATTTTAGCTTGGTTTACGCCTTAGCCTACCAAGCTGCAGGAGCTTGTGAGATGCCAGGTACTCAGTTTCAGTGTAASACAGCTCGTGAGTGTGAACTTCCCTTTAAGCAAATTGGACCTTCTGTTTTGCAGAGTCTAGTTTAATTCTCCGAGGGGTGAGGSTCTGACAGCTCTATGCTTTGGATGGAAGAGCTGTCTTGGAGCAGCTYTGGAATAATTTTCTTGGCCTCTTGAGTTCAGTACAGCGCCTGCTGTTCAWGAGAAGTGTCTTGGTGGCTTGGAAAGTACAGTGATAGCCTGAAACTTGGCCATAAAAGTAACACTGTTTTGCCCTAGACAAACACTGCTGTATCTATGTGTGTTAGTGATAAGATACGACATCTGTTATTCCAGAGGTGTGATTCAAATTTGTGTACGTAGGAGCAAGCTGGATTTACACTAAGGTATAGATGTGGGTATGCGCATGGGTAGGGCTGGTCTCAGCAGCAGGGACTTTCTCAGCCCTCCCAAGCCCTTTCTGTACCAGTGGAGTGTAAAAGTTGKCCAGGGTTACTTTTCCTTTTAAGCTGCAAGCGTTGTGAGCTGCTGTTTGCCATGATGCCCTGCTAACAGCGGATTTTATTTTGCAGGCATTGTATCCAAGTCCTACGAGTGTCGCCTGAAGGGGCAAGGAGCAACCTTTGTGGAAACCACGAGCCCTTTCACGGCGGCAGCACTGGGAGAGGTGTCTCCAGTCAAGGAGAAGGCCTTTCGGAGCAGCAGGAGGCAGCCGCAGTCACCCGAGCAAGTGCAGCAGGTCATTATCATCCAGGGCTACGACGGCGACTTTGCCATCGACGCCTCCATGGAGGAGACGGCCGCAGCGACCCTGCAGAGCCTGGCCATGGCCGGCCAGGTGGCCAGGGTGGTGCACATCACCGAGGACGGGCAAGTGATCGCCACGGAGCAGGGCGGCGCGGCGGCGGGCAGCGCCGTGCCCGGGCAGGTGCTCGCCGAGGGCACCACGCAGGTGGTGGTGGTGGAGAGCGCCCTGGCAGGCAGCGAGGCGGCCGCGGCCCTTCCCGTGGGCGCCGTTCCTGACGCCAGCAGCGCTGTGCTGCAGCAGATCATGAGGCAGGAGGTTTTGGAGGCGTCTGAGGCTGCRGGGCATCCTCCGGACTCCTCCTCAGCGCTGGACGCCCTGCTCTGTGCCGTAACGGAGCTGGGTGAAGCGGAAAGCAAGGCRGGACTCCTTGACAGAAGCAGGGCTGGTCACAAAGATTTCTTACAAATGCCAAATGCAGAGATGGGCAGTGTTCCCAGTGACACAGAGGGACAAGAAATACAGCTGTTCCATGGAGTTCAAGAGGCTCAGGAAGACGCCGAGCCCATGGAAGTAGTGACGCAGGTCGTGCACCCATCGGCTATAATTGCATCTCAGGAGAGAGCTCAGGCCGCCTTCAAGAAGATGGTGCAAGGAGTGCTGCAGTTCGCCGTGTGCGACACGGCCGCGGCCGACCAGCTCGTGACGGAGGGTGTCACTCAGGTCATCGTGAACGAGGAGGGCACCGTGCACATGGTAGCTAGGGAAGGCTCCCAGATCATCATGCAGGAAGCCGGCGGCCACGCGCTCCGCGTCCAGAGCGAGCACATGGATTTGGTCGAGTCGGATGGGGAGATATCGCAGATTATTGTCACGGAGGAGATCGCTCAGGCCATGGTGCAGGCGCCCGAGGGCGGCTTCCCCGACGGCGCCACCCACTACATCGTCACGGAGCTGCCGCCGGCGGTGCAGGGCGAGCCGGGCGCCTACTCGCACGCCGTGCTGGAGGCGGCCGCGGCGCCGGCCGCGCTGCCGGCCCTCAAGGCCAGAGCCCAGGGCGCCGAGCAGCTGGCCGGCATGGTCATCTACGCCGAGAGCGGCGCGGCCCGCGCCCGCGCGGGCGGCCACGGGCCCGAAGCCTGAGGCACCCGCGCGTGGCGCGGCCGTGGGGCCTGCAGCCGTGGGGCCTGCAGCCGTGGGGCCTGCTCGGCATGGGGCCTGCGGCCATGGGGCCTGCTCGGCCTGGGGCCTGCAGGCCGCACGCGCCACCATGAGCCGGGCCGGGCCGCGCCAACAGCCGGCCTCGTTCCGCCAGCGCTGGGAGTCGTGACAGGGGATGGCTTAAAAACAAGCATATAAGGGCACAAGAAAACAGCAAACACCCCCAACACCCCAGATAGGTAGCGTTGTGTTCACCGGCTTCCCTGTTTCTCCTAGGTTTTTTTTTTTTTACCTCAGGGAGATTCCCTGCCTTATGCCTTTTATTTTTTTTTTTTTTGTCTAACATAATCATAGGACTGAAACGCCTTCACTTTATGTTTTTATTTCATGAACAGATAAATAAGCAAAAAAAAAGCAGAAGCCATGTCATCGCAATAACGGGGCGATCAGGTAAACGTACATGTTGTAACCAGTGCCCTTGCATTGTCTGAGGAGAACAGGTGACATTTTGCTTCCTGAAATCGTACTTTAAAATGTCCCTTGTGAAAAATATGTCAGAAAAATAAGTATTCCCTACATCTAAAAATCAAATCRTTAATCGTAGCTTATTCCTTCATGGCTTCATTTAGGACTTTTCGTGCAGAAGAGCTCAAAAAAAGCTGCACTCCAGAAAATTCTTGATATACATATTCAGAAAAAAAAAACTTGATGCCTGTAACTTCCACTTAATTTTAAGTGAGAGTCCTGCATAAGAAGTGTTCATTTTTGGAAAAAAATATTGTCACTGTCAGTGTTTTGCTTTTCTTATAAATAGCGCTTCATATAAATACCATTTTGCAGTTCATTTTGTGAACGACTTTTGAAATGTTATGGGGGGTTTTAAAGAAAATTCTGACATTGACATTAACAAGTAGGAAAAAAAAAGGTGACCTTGTATTTCTTGCTTAGACCAGAATGTCAATTATTTAGTTGTGGATATACCACAATTGTTCAATGCAAGTTCATGTTGAAAACATTCGTTTCATGATACAACTGTTTTTGTTTCTTAAAAAAAAAATGTAAATATAAACTGGCAAGGTTTGGGGATTTTTTTCTTTTTTTTGGTCTTTCAAATAAAATGTTAGCATTGAAAAGAAGCATCATGATTTTTAATATTGAGCAATAAACAGAACTGGCATTCAGCAGGAGCAAACGAATGCTATCTGTTATGTCTGTGCATTTTCTCTTTGCCTTTCTCTCGCTAGCCAGATAGATAAAGATAAAAGAATCTAATTTCTGAAGTGTGCCTCATGCATGCTTAATATAACTGGGTAAGTGTTTAGGGTATAAACCACGCTGACTCTGGAGACAACCGCGGCTCCTATCCTGTTTAATATCTCTAAATTATCAACAGTAAGAAGGTTGGGGTGAGCGGAAGCGGCAGTTCCTTCTTCAAGCAGCTGTTTAAAAAGGCGTTTTCTGGTAGAGCTGCTTAGGAAAGGTGCTTCATTCTGGGGCGAAAAGATCCTGCTGTCTTTTCTTCTCTCTTTATTTTTTTTATTATTATTTTCTAGGAATTAAGGTTGTGTCTGTGTCAGACCCCCAAAAAAGTAAATTTCAAGTTAGACATCAGGGTTCATAATTAGCCGAGTTTGACTTGCTCATCTTTCTTAAAAGTGACAGCCTGTTCACTTACTCTTAAATACTGTCTTCAGCAAACAGTGACAGGACCAACTCCCGTTTGTTATCAGGATAAAGGTGACCTTTACAAAATGATGGCCCTCTGCAAGGCTCTCACAGATGTTCAAAAAAACGGAATGTTTTTCAGTGGAAATATTTCTTCTTGATCATTTCTCCTGTTAGCTGTAGCCCGGTGCTCTTGCAGCCTGGATGCTAATTCCTCGCCGTGCGCAGCCCTGTATGGCTAACCTTTCTGCTGCAGTACAGGGTGTTGACACTGACATGCTGCAGTTTACCATTTGTGATTTATTTAGGATAAATATGTCTCAGGTGGCATTTAATCCTTCATAAAACCAGTGTAGCCTGCAGTGTCAAACCAGCAATCACATTGTATGCACAATGAAAAGAGCAGACCTTTGCATAAAAAAAAAAAAAAAAAAAAAAAAAAGAAGACCTTTAAAAAAAAAAAAAAAAAAAAAAAAAACTGGAAGGTGCTCCCGTGCTTGGGAGTGTTGGGAAGGATTCACTAACCTCCCGTGTGCTGTAATTACCTGGAAGCTCAGGTTAACGATACGGCTCTGAGCGCAGTCTGCTCTGCTCGGGAGAGCTGCTTTATGTTTTTCCCAGGGTGTTTTTTTTCTTTCTTTCCTTTAATGCGCACTTTAAAGTTAACTTGTTAGTGCCCTACCAATGTAACACTGGACATCACGGATGGCATTCCTTCCGGGCGCTGTCCCAGCGGTGCTGAACAGCCCCAGGGAGACGCCGGGAGCCCGGCGTGCCGCAGACCCCACCAGGGCCCAGAGCTTCTCGCTGCTGAACCTGCCCCCGGTGTCTGCCTCCAGGTCGAGCCTGGGCTCCCAGCTCTGCCCCGCGCCCGGGGCTGGGCGGAGAGCATGTGGATGGATGCAGGGATCTGCCAACCCTCCTCCTCCCTCCACGCCCGGCAGGAGGTGAAGGGCAGGAGGCGGGAGGCAGGTGCTGGGGAGGGAGCAGCACCGGTCGGGCTCCGGCCGCCTCTCCGTGGGCCTGGGCTCGGCAGGCCGCGCACAGGCCGCTCCGGCGGCGCCGACCTGGCCTCCCGCACAAGCAGGTGCCCASCTTCCCTGGAAGCGGCGGTCCCAAGTGCGGCATTCCCACCTCAGGCAGTTGTCTTCCGACAGTCCGGCTGCCGGAGCCACTGGCTTTAATTTCCTCTGTGGTGCTCACTGTGATTAAGCGATACCGAGTTGAATCGTGACGCAAGCAATGCCAAGCAGGGAAAAATGGAAGTGTTTAGGAAGCATGGAACCTGTGTGCAGAGAAAACAAGACAAAACAGACCACCAAAACCAAATAAAAACAAAATAAAAGCAAAACCAGAGGAAGGAGAGATGTTTCAGATACACAGCTCCCGAGGTAGTGTCTTCAGGCCCCTGAAACCAGGCTGCATCTTTGGGGAGAAACAGAATATGAGAGAGAGCTGGAAACCATAGTTGGAGAAATATTCCCTATAACAAAACACCACAAAACAAAACCACCTTCGCACARCAAAACCCAACCAGGTGCCTGGAGCTACGTACCCTTCTGCCTGCACTTTGCCAGGGAGATTGGATGAGCCCAAGCCCATAGGCGATGCCCCAGGGGATGCACATGGGAATTGTGCRGGATGCTGCAAGCACTGCTGTCATTTATAAGCACGACTTTAACCCCGGGAATGTTAACAGGGAGGTCCGGGAAGAAATGTGGTTGTGACCTTGTGGATCCAGCGGGTGCAGGGGCTGCAGGAAACTCGGCGTGTGGAAGCTTTTTACACCTCATGCTAACCCTGAACTGAACCTGAGCTGGAAGTGCTGGCCAGAGCCGCCGGGAAGTCATGGGCGTCGAGAGGGGCCCAAGCCGCCCGTCCCGCCTCCGCAAGCAGCTCCTGGGCTTTCCTGCCAACAGTCCCTGCTCCACGGCATTCGCAAGCATGGAAGCAGTGAACAGAACAACAAGGAGAGAAGGATGCAGGCGAAAACCACTCCTGAAATCTGAAACAAAGTTAGTTCTAGTGGAGAATTAAGTAACAGGAAAAAAAAAAAAGAAAAAAAGAGTCATTCATTTGGTGAAATAAAAAAGAGATGGGAGTTTTCACTTATTTTACTGAGCAATATTAGCCCATAATTTAAGGTAGCGTGCAGCTCACTTAAACAGCCTACCCCTGTTCCATCTTGTTGAAGAATACAATTCGTTTTCTGCTCCTCTAGGGTGATATCATTTTATATGAAGAAAAAAGTTAGCTCAGATGGCAGTTATATGTTTCGGAAGCACCTTCTAATCAGAGATTGGTGATTCATTATTAGCTTCAGCAGGCGATCCATCTGACATGTAAGGGGAAAAAATTAGCAGCTGTCACTGCGTGATGAGTTAATTTCCTGATAGGCCTGACACTGAAAAGCCATTTGGAGACATGGAGATGGCTGATGAGAAAACCTGGTGCTGGTTTATAATTGGAGAGACAAAAAGGGCAGAGAGACGGAGGGAGCTGGGGGAGGGCCCGAGGCTCCGCCACAAGTGGGGCTGGATGTTTGTGTGTTTACCGAGGAGGCCGCTCCGCAACAACCCGCATTACGGCGCGTGCACACCTTGGCAGTTAAGTAATAAGGACCGGGGCCTCTCATTTTCCTTCTGCCGAGTGTCATCCGTTTTAGTCCTTTGTAATTAGTGCTGCAGACGGCTTCACACTTAGCGGCGCGCGGGCCTGCGGCGCACAAGCACGCGGTCGGGCTGTCGCGCGGTGACATTGAAACCTGACATTTCGGAGGAGAGGGGGGGAAATGACGCTATCCCTTTAATGGTTCTCGCTGCAATTTTCTTAATTGCAGCTTGAGGTTTCAATCAATCACAGGAAAATAAACTTATTTGAAACAAATATTGCTAAAACTTCCAAGGGCACAATTGCAAATGAGGGAAGGGTATTAAAAGACATCTCTTGTRGAGTACGAGGAAATATGCTCTTCAGAATATATAAGCACATGCATGTCTGTTTACCCTGTGTAAGAATGACAAGAAAAACTATGCAGAAAATAGGCCTGGAAGCCAAGTGGAGTCCACTGTGGAATTTGGCTTGTGTATGTAATAGGGACAGCAATGCAAAGTCTTTTAGATGTATTAAATAAAACTAATAGAAAGCCCTCAGCCAGACACTAACTAATGCCTTTGGTGACTGTGTACATTAGGTACTTCTTTGAAATGCTGCTTGTTTTCAGGCATTTAAATATAGTCTTATCCACTCCCATACAGTATTAGCCACTGAGCCAGTAGCCTCCTCCAACTCCATTTATGCAAAAGTAGCTCTGGTGGTTTCATATCAGGATATTCTCTTATACTCAACGGCGATGGCGGGAGAAGGTCCATGAGAGGCTGGTTGATCTAACTTGTGTTATGTATAGTATGTATAACATGTAATTTGGCAGCATGTGCGTGAGCACAGACRCTAGGATTATGCCCTGCAGCATAGCAGGACACCTGACCATGCCTGAAATGCCTTCCTTGTCCTCTGGCACAAGGGCATTTATCAYGGCTTCTGTGAAGGACCAGCGGGAAAGCAGAACCTGCCTCCGAGGTCGCAATTACCCGGGCGGCCCTGGGCAGTTTCTCATGAGCGAGAACGGCGAGCCRGGGGCAGCAACAGTGCCAGGCCGGCCCGTGTCCGTGCTGGCCCGATCCCTGCTTGCTGTTGCTGCCTGGAATCATCCCTGCAGCTCTGCCGTGTCCTGCCGGCAGCCTCCTGTCACCTGCCTGAGCAGCTGGAATACATGGGGAGCGGAAGGATGGGTGGGTGCTGGGGGCTCTGTCTCTGCTGCATTGCAGCTCTTGCTCTTCAAGAGACTGAGAGCTTCCAGATCCCTTGCAATGGCCAACAGGAAGATGTTCCAAGCCATTCCCAAACGAGTGTGCCTCTTGTAAGGAGCTCCACATTTTTATGGGCTGCAAGATGGCTGCACAAGGCTATTGGTCGCCAACTCTCCTGTAAAAAGCCATGATCACCATGAAAGGCAGGTATCCTCTATGCAAATCCCACCTAAGCAGTGAAGAATGCAGCCTCTCTATAGAAAGCAAGTTTAGGAATATTAGGATGGATTAGATAAAAGACGCCTTATCTCAGGAACTCTTGAAAATACTTGAGCTTTAAATATAAGCAAAATACCTGACATTATTGAGGCTATTAGGGCCATGAAAGGACTTCAGTCCAATCTAGAAGGCCTCTTGGACAACTGTGAACCTTTTCAGGAAAACATTTGTTTGGACCAGTAGGGAAGGCACCGCTTTGCGAGAGCAAGCCTTGGGCCAGGCTCTAGCCCCACTTCAGCAAACACGTGCATGTTAACTTACTGGCAATCAGCTTTTCTGATCCTTGCCAATATTCTGCACACAAAGTGACCAAGACACCGAGGGACCAAGGCTGGCAGCATGGATGCAGGRGGGGGATGCAGGAAAGTGTCATACTGCATGACAAACATTCCCAGTTCAAAGCAAATGAATATCCAGAGTGAAAGGGGAAGAGATGAAGWAAGAAATGTGGCCCAAATGGAGTGCAGGACACTGGTCAGGCTGGTATGAAGGACTTCCCTGTTGCCTGTGAACACGTTCTGCTCGAGGACTGAATCCAAGTTTCAGGGAGGGCATTGGGATTCGTCCCGAGTGTGTGGCGCTGCAGGGAGTCTTCCTGCTATAGCCGAGGTGATTGCTGCGCCTGGAGGAGGGSAGCTGTAAAACTGTACGGTAAAAGTTAAAAGGCAGCAAAGAGAGGACRGTGCTGCTCCATCAGACATCAGCAAACAGCCCTTCCTCCTCCCTGGGCTGCCACCTTTGGAGCAAAACACTGAAAATCCAGAATAAACTGTATTCTGCATCTCACCTACAGGGGATAATGTGGTTGGCCTTGAAGCCAGGCTTGAGCTTCAGTGTGTGAGGCCTCACAGTGGGAGCTGCTGCCCAAGAGCAGTTTCTTAGGGATAGGTTTGATGTTACTCTCACAAAGCAACATTGGCCCTTTCCACCAAGCTTCCTTTGTCTTTTCCTGAAAGAGAATCACAGTCCAACACTGTCTTCCTAAAATGTAATGTGTGGTTCTTTTGTTTTGGCAGGTTTTGTCCTTGGAAATATTCATCTTGCATTGCTGGCTTGGCTTTGTTTGGGGTGGAGGATAAAACACTTGGCTGTTTTCTCTGTCTTTACCCAGATTTTTCAGCCTCCTGAGCTGGCAGCGGAACTGACTTTCAAAAAACAATACAAAGCAAARCAAGAAGAAAACAGGAATGCAACAGGGGTTGCTTTGAGTATGGGTAAGGAAAAAAATAAATGTATGAGGCATCTAGCACGAGCATAAGTACCTTGTGAAAAGAATATGCAGCCAGGGTTGGGGTTAGGAGAGGATATCCAGCCATCTCCCCTACTAATAGTTGAGTTTCATGMTGAGTGTTGTTGCAAACCGCCCACAGCAGCTACCTGGCATCTTCCCAGCCAGGTCCCATGCCTAGGTCCCCTTCCTCCTCCTCCTCCTCTCTCCATAACACCCTGGGCAAAGAGACCAGCCACACTCTACTGGGTTGGCTCTACCACGTAGGGGCAGACGATGGTTTGAAGATCTGGCCATAGCAAGTGCAGCCCTGCAGGTGATTCCAGCTCAGGAATGGGCTCTTAACAGACCCAAATCCCTGTGAGGGGAGAAATCCCAGCCCACAGAGAAGGCATGAGATGGAGGGGCATCAAGGAGGGAAAGGATTCCCTCCCTCTTGCAAGCAAGGCCTTTATAAGAGGATGTCCTTTGCTGAGAGATTTTTAGGATGTTCCCCCAGATCCTGCTAGGCTTCTTCAGTCTGCCAGCGTGTTCCTCCATCGCTGGAGGTGTGGAACAGGTTTGATTTTTCTGCTCAGCATATGGTGGTGACTGTTGGTGCTTGGTAGCTGTGACATCCAGATGCCCAGCTTCAGGAGGATTTTTCCTAGCTAGGAACATCTGAGCATTCTCTCMGCCTTACTATCGCTCTGTTCCATCTTTTTTTTTGCAATGTGTATTAGTCTTGCCCATCGATTTGAAAAGTGGATCGTGCAGCTGCTTTATTCTGCTGCATCTGGGCACTGTCTGGGGTGTTTATGTTTGGAGTCCTGCCTCAAATCCATATGTAAGCCATGACGATAAAATATAGGAAGASCACATATGACAGATATTTAGAGCAAATGGAAGCAGGAGTTTCTAGGTGCATTTCTATCAAATAGTTGGAAACCTGAAACTGCTGGAAAAAYGCTAAATGATCTAGGAGAGCTTCTAGACCCACCAATCTCATTTATTTAKTTAGTTATTCTCAATTCCACAACTGAATTTCTTGCTCCCACAAGAAAAGGGATGATATTTATGCCTGGCTAGGTGGATGAGGACAGAGCAGTGGCTGTCATCTATCTGGTCTTGAGCAAGGCTTTGGACACCGTCCCTCACAGCAACCTCCTGGGTAAGCTCCGGAGATGAGGGATAGATGAGTGGACAGTGAGGTGGATTGAGAACGGGCTGCATGGCAGAGCTCAGAGAGTGATGTTCAGTGGTGCTGAGTCCAGTTGGAGGCCTGTASTTAGTGGTGTCCCCCAGGGGTCAGTTCTCGGTCTGGTCCTGYTCAACTTATTCATTAAYGACCTGGATGAAGGGCTGGAGTGCTCCCTCAGCAAGTTTGCTGATGATACCAAACTGGGTGGAGTAGCTGATAGCCCTGAGGGCTGTGCTGCCATCCAGAGGGACCTGGACAGACTGGAGGACTGGGCAGTTAGAAACCTCATGAAGTTCAACAAGGGCAAGTGCAGGGTTCTGCACTTGGGGAGGAATAACCCTGGACACCAGTACAGATTAGGGGTGGACCTGCTGGAGAGCAGCCCCACAGAGAGGGACCTGGGTGTCATGGTGGACGACAAGTTGACCATGAGGSAGCAGTGTGCCCTGGTGGCCAAGAAGGCCAACGGGATCCTGGGGTGCATTAAGAAAAGCGTCTCCAGCAGGTCGAGGGAGGTGATCATCCCCCTCTACACAGCCCTGGTGAGGCCACATCTGGAGTACTGTGTCCAGTTCTGGGCTCCCCAGTACAAGAGTGATGTGGAGCTGCTGGAGAGAGTCCAGCGCAGGGCTACCAGGATGATCAGGGGCCTGGAACATCTGCCCTATGAGCAAAGGCTGAGAGAGCTGGGTCTGTTCAGCCTGGAGAAGAGRAGGCTGAGGGGGGACCTGATCGGTGTCTATAAATACCCTAAGGAAGGGGGTGAGAAGGATGGAACTAGCCTCTTTTCAGTGTGGCCACTGGTTTGACTAGGTGATCTCCAAAGATTCCTTCCAACCTTAATGATTCTGTATTCTATGATGCTGACAAGAATTTCTTGCATAAATCCAGCTTATCATAGAGCTAGAGATCCTGTTTATGGACCACTCTGTTATACAAACTGTATATCTTGCCAGGTTGTAATGTGGCCTGTGGTAGATTGATGATGTGGACAAACGCCTGTCGCTGAGGAACAGGAGCCAAGTCCTGCTGTCCTTCTTTGAGCAACGTGCCTATTGGAGTCAGCAAAATCAGATAACCAAACTCATTTGTGCTCTCAGTCTGATGGCATCTGACTTGAAGATTTGGTGGAGAAAATGATAATGCAGTGCAAATTGTTATCAGTCTACTCTTCCACTCAGGATGCTGGGTTTATTCCTCCCATCCTCCCTAGCTACAGGCCTCCTTTCCAATAGAGTTGTTCACTGACTGAGAACAACCTGATTCTCCTGGTTCTTCCCCTTGATGCCTCCTCCCCAGGAGCCACAGGTTGGCCTCTGGTGTGGGAGGCTCCTGCATGCCCTGGTGCTGTCCTTCCCCGGAGTCCTCTCCCGTGCTCTCCCAGGCCATGGAGCATGCGGAGGCGCTCACTCCATACGCAGGCCTTCCACAATTTGTTTTGTCTCCTTCGTTTAGTGGGTGGCCCTGTGCCAAGCTTATTGCAGGCTGTTGAAAGCCTGCTCCAGAGACAGGATGATTCATGCTCTATGGGCATTTCTTCTGGTACTCATCACTCTGGTATCTGAGCGCTTCACAGCCCTTCATGGCTATGTTTTAGCCCCGCCGAGGTGTCATGAGGAATGATTTTTCTCCTTTCACAGATGGGGAGCTGTGTTACAGATCACAGGGAAAGATTTTCACCTTGGGGGAACTCACTAGAGCTAACATACCATCTTTCCACAGTACTCAGACACTGGATATGTCCTGCTATGGGACCGTCATACCGCCTCTTTAATGCTCCGTGATGTCCCAGGCATCTCTCACGTGGTTGTACCTGCACACGAGGCACCAGGRGCTTGGGAGGACAGGGCTGATATGGGCACCTGTTTGTGTGACATGTCCTGGGCTCATATTCTCCCCTTGTCACTTGGTCCCTGACTATTTCTGTTAACTTTGGTGTTTTCTCCTGCTAATATGCTATTCTGAGTCACTGAGTGGGTGTATGAGGCATGTGTGGGAGACCCGCTCCCTTTTCCCAGGACGATTCCTAAGGAAGGCCTTCTGATAACCATTTTGAAAGCTTGCTGACGTGAAAATTAAATCACTCTAAATGGTGTTACAAAAACACACCCGTCATAAAGAAGAGCTGGATTGCTGTAGTTGCCCCCCAATAAAKGCAAGGGCCTCAGTTCTGACGTCAGATCGACTTTACCTTGTGTACGYCCTCTGACATCTGTTTTTCCAGTTATAAACTGCTGTAACTGTGATCAATCAGGCTTTAGGCCCACTAGCCACAGGCTGTTTTATTAATGAATCTGTATCTCATCTCCATTTTTTCACAATCTCATCAAATCTCTTCCAGATCCTATTTACAGCAAATTTTATCTACTGCACAGCTTATAATATCATCCGATCTGGAATCCCTGGTTCTGCAACAGCTCCTCAGACCAGGTCCTTGGTCTAGTGAATAGCAACACATTTCTGAGATAAACGAAAAATAAAAACATGAGAGCTTTCMAAAAATGCAAATAAAATCCACTGATTTCTGAGTGATACCATACTTCCAGCCTGAGGAAAAGCTATGAATAGACAATTTCTTCAAATCCTTTTCAATGATTGTGTGTGTGTGTGTGCCTGTTTAAAGGCTAGAATTGCGTTCTCGCAGATGCTTTAAATATATCAGGTACTTTTCTCCTTAGCATTGTGTATTTTCTGCTTGGGCACATGGGATTTATGAATATTTGGCTTGACTGGCTAAAGACATCAGTGTGACATGATGCAATGTGTTATAAATGTCTCAGATCAAATGCAGAATAGGGGGAAAAAAAGCTTTAGAATGGAAGTTTATTAAAAACACATACATACAGTCTATTCTAAAAGAAAAAAAACACAACAACAACAACAACACTAATGTTCCCCTGTTGCATCGATGCCAGAACATTATGTTTGCAAATAAGAATTTAGCACTACAAAGACAATGCCCTAGATTAACTAAGATCCCATTTCACAAAACCCTATGGCAATAGTCTGCAACATCAGTCACAGGAGAAGATATAACACAGACGCATTTGTGCCCTCATGCAGCTGAACTGAAACAAAACAAAGAGTGAATTAGGCCGAATATCTTACTGTGTGCAACGTATTGTACAACAAGGCACCTTTGGGAATGTGTCACAGGGTTTGGTAAATTGAAAACAAAATAAACAGATCTATGGGAATAAATAACATCATATTAGATGTCTGCTGCATGTAGACTACATTAGCTCGCAGTCACAATCAGGCTTCAGTTTTCCCACTAGTTCTCAATGCCTATGAAAGGAGGATGATCTGAAAGCCATAAGGACAAATATTCAGCGCTGAGGGTAGGGAGGGAGAGGGGCAAGCGGCCGTCCTGCGCCGGCCTCCGCTCCCTCTCCAGGTGCTCACGCTCCCTCTCGCCCTCCTTTGCTCAGGCCAAGGCGGTTGCAGGCAGAGGAGATACCAGTTTGTCACTCCCTGCTTTGCATGCATTGAATCAGCATTAACATTTCCGGAGTTATTTCCGGAGGGACTCGYGGCATGGGGGCCGTCCCCAATGTGATGGTCTCCCGCAGCCGTGCAGGGAAGTGAGCACAGCGTTGATCTGGGTCCTCTCCATCGCCCTGTGCCCAGTCTGGCATCACTGCGTTGCAGTGGTACAACCTGGTGTTGAGTTTTGGCATGTCCAGCAAGAGGGATATGGAGACGTGAGGGCATCTGGTGCTGCTGCTGCCACCAACCTCATGGCTGTGGAGATGGCTGGAGAGAGCCAGGTGGGTCAGGTACGTCGTGGAGCCTCTTACTACAGCCAAATTTAGTTAAAGTATTGAAAAAAAATATGGCCTAGCCCTAGCCTGCTTCCCAGTACATGCATGAAACAGTGATTTCAGTGAGATYGCTCACATGAATTGGACTTAAAAGATCAGGCCATACTTGTCATAGCAAAAGTTCAAGCTAATTCATATTCTCTCACTCTTTCTCACTGTGTTTTGCTTAGCTTATAGCTGAGTAAAAGGAACACATATCTTAGAGATAGCTTTTTATATTTTTTATAACCCAAGACCAATAGAATTCATTCTACAATTGCAAAAGATAAATTTATCCCAAAGAAAATTCTTCTGAAGCAGATGTCGGCTTTATCTAGTTTGAGATCTAAACACCAGCCTTTGCTTTCAAGAGTATAAAAAAAAGAAGCACAAATTAGAAAGGAGCAAAATGATGGCTACCAAATTGTCATTATTCAAACAAAAGGCTGTTTTTCCTTGTAAGTGGCAGAGATGGACTTTGAGATGAAAACAAACAAACAAACAAACAAACAAAATACACACACACAGATACAGAAAATCATATTTTACTACTCCTTTCATCTGAACACTCTCAAGAGACTAAGGATTTGCATGAAGTCAGGGGGAAAGTTCACATTTGTGCAACTGGTGCCCTACAGACTCGGCTGGCCTGGGATATCCCTCTGCTCTCAGGAACGTGAGCTCAGGTGCCCCCAGAGGCCCTTTTCCAGGTTTGCTCCATGGGACAGAGGACACCTCACATTGGGTCCATGTGATTTTGGTCATCTCATGTCCCTGTCACTTACCTTGTTCTGTCTCCAACTGCAAGAGCCTA
>NW_020455466.1:4031654-4071127 GCF_003342845.1 Nothoprocta perdicaria | reverse complement strand
TATTTTGAAGTTTCTCCCTCTGTTCAGAAAATTGGAGGGTCTATACATTGACCTTATCTGCAGATCAATAATGCATTCGGGCATTTTTAATTTGATTTTTCTATTCACTCAGACACAACGGGATGAGAGAAGGATGGAGCTGACAGCTCTCATAATCAGCACTCATTTTCTTTTGCAGGTAGGTATGTCAGAGTTGCCTTGCTGTATTTCTTTCTAGCAGTATTTCCCCTGCAGTCTCCAAAGGCTCCTGTTCGTGCAGTGGACTCAGATTCAGGAGCCAAGCAGGCACGTGCACCAAGGGTCGAACATACCAACTGCCCACTTCACTGCATGTAAGTGAAAGCATGGCTGTTATCTGGCTTTCCTCTGAAGCTAAAATGTGTTTGAGGTCCCATGTCCCAAGCAAATCTGAGGGGCTGAAGGAGAGACAACCTCCAGCAAAAGGATGCAGAGAGTTTCCATCTCGATTTCCCAGTGCCAGAAGTGTGGGAGGGCAGACRGGGGTCTGGACGGTGGTTTTGCTCATTTCAGGGAAGGACCCCTTGGCAGGCTGAGCACAGTGCTGGTTTCAGGGCCCTTGGCAGGGCCCTCAGAGGCCATTTTAGGTCCCCAGGGGTTGGGAGGCTCTGCGTGGCGGCAGGACCAGGYGGGAGCAGCGGGCGCCAGGCCGGGCCGGGCCGCATGGCGCTCGCCCTGCTCCTCCCTCCAACACCCTGAGCTATCACATCTGGAAACCCAAATTCACCAAATAAAGTGCGAATGAACCGTGGGGTCCGCCTGCGC
The DNA here is from genome assembly GCF_003342845.1 of Nothoprocta perdicaria. Taxonomy (NCBI): domain Eukaryota; kingdom Metazoa; phylum Chordata; class Aves; order Tinamiformes; family Tinamidae; genus Nothoprocta; species Nothoprocta perdicaria. The sequence goes on along the minus strand of NW_020455466.1, from coordinate 4,070,344 downwards.
CACGACAGTTCCGCTCAAACACCAAGGGGGGTCGTGGCAGCCGCCAAGCTCCAYGGGCGCCGCGACCACGGCCGGTCTGCCGCGGGCAGGGCAAACCCACGGCTGCGGGGCACGCGCCCCTCCAGCATCGCGGTGCTCTCCCGCATTAATCCAGGCAAAGACGCTGTAATTTCAACACGCTTGCCATCTCGAAGACGTGTTTAACCGGCCTCCTGACACCAGCAACAGAATTCCCCCCGTCGTCCCCAGGATAGTGCCAGTAAAGCTCACGGTAAGGCCTCAGGAAAGGCCTGCCTGATTATACTCCATGCCCCGCTCCGAGTGAGGCCCTGAACTAGTACCTGAAATGAGCCAGAAGGTAACATTTGCCAAAGCACTTATGTCACCGGTGAGACAAAACACTATTCATTTAAAGTGATGCTGTCACTTGAGAGCCCGAGTCTGGCTGTTCCAGCACTCACCTAACTAGAGCTGTGATTAATAAAACTGCCTCACACCAACAAGCCTTCGGTGTCGATCACCCGGCGTTTAAGCAGATGAGTGAAGAAGCACTGATCTGCAGCAAGGGCAACGTTTTGGATGCTCTCGGCTCCTAATTTAATTCAAGCAGCTTGCATACAAGGCAGGAGAAACTGTTCTTAGATTCAATACTAGTGCCAAAGAATTTATACTTCCCCAAACCATGTGAAAAGTAAATATTCATAAAACTTCTGTTGCAAAGGCAGCACAGACAATTCCAATGTGTCTGCGAGGGATCTCTTTTATTTTCCTCAGGTACAAATAAAGCGCCCCCATTCCCTAGCTCCCTCTAGCTCTCCTTTTAAATCTCTTTTTAATGTCTTGCTTTTTTACTGCTAATCATTTTTCCCTTTTGCTAATGATGCTAACCTCAGAGCCCGCTGCAAACTCACTTGTTTCATGTCAGACTCTCTTGCCCACTTTTGTTAAGCCACAAAGCCGGTTTCAGTCTATTCAATGTCAGCTATTTCTCCGGCTCAGATATTACAGTTGCCTATTTCAAAGGCAGCTCCAAGCCCACAGCATTTCTGCACGGATACCTCCATTATTGTCTACCATCAGAATAGCCTCCTCTCCCCTTCCGCCTCCCGCGCTCCCCCAACTCCTTCCCATACACGTGGCAAAGTCTGTGCTCTAATAGCTCTCCTGAGAGCGGGGTGAAGCAGGTCTCTAGAGAGACCTGTTAATTTTAAAGGACAAGCTTTTTATATGAACACCCCTGGGGCAGYCTGCTCCCAGCACAGCACACTGCATCCCCACCACTTACCCAGAAATAAAGCACCAAACCSGTCCCCTCTTAGGGGCCCGGGAGCCCAAGGATAATGCCAGCCCATTCCCACATCCCTCGAGCCACTCCGCTCGCCASCAAATGGGGACAAGAGTCTCCAGGTGTCCCCAGATGGGGACGGAGCCGCAAAGCAGCGCAGAGGGGAGCGGGGGACATGGGGGTCTCGCTGTGGGGGCACGGGGAGCCCGTGGGAGGGATGCGCTTGTTTAACTGAGGCCCAGTCACAGCGTCCTCTCCTCCGAAATCAATTTTCTCGCAGGTGCTGTGTTCTGACGGTGACTATTTTATTGTCTGCGCRGTGCCATTGTCCTGTGTCAGGTTTTTCCTTTCTATTTTTTTTCACGCCGTTCGCAGCAAGCCACGGAGATATAATTGTGAGTGTAGCAACATTTGTACTTGCAGGCTGACTAAGACCTTTTCAATGGCTTTGAGGAACCAGGAGGAGGTTTTTCTCTGCAGATAAATGACTCTGAAATGGTAGCTATTTAGCATAAATTATGTCTTCTGGCTTGCTAATCACCTCTCAGTTCAAAAGACACAGGTCTTATCCCGGAACACCTCAATCTGAGTGCGGCGCTGACGCTGGATTCGTGCTCTTCCAGGCAGTCTGTTGGGTAGGGAGAAAATCCCTTGGAGATTCAAAACCGTTAAATTGAAATCAAACACTTGAGGCTTACGGCGGGGGGCAACCTATCGCGCTCTCCCTTTGAGCTATCCCTCCCCTCAATCCTTCCCCCCACCCTCCCTGAAGGAGGGAGAGCGAAAATAAGGATGGGGAGGAAAGTAAAGGAAAGGAAAAGTCCGTCTGGTATAAAGGGCTACTGCAAATGTTAGCATTTCCCCTTGTTTCTGTGTTTTTATTTTTATTTTTTTCTCCCCAGCTTCCCTGGCATACAGGTAAAATAACAAAATAAATCCCACAAAGGGCTTTCTGCCAGGCTGCCTTTGGAAGTTTGCTTAAGTGGCCTTAAGTAAGATAATAAGCAAGGAGTGTGAAAAGAGGAGACTTTGTCTTTTCACATTAGCAACAGCCCTGTTCAAGTGGCAGTATCTATGAAAATGCTGTTCAGCCTTTAATGAGACTACAGTGTGTTAGTGTACCAGTCTAATTAATCCCATATTTTCACACAGCATAATTACTGAGCCGGGGCTGAATTATTTGGCTACTGGAGGTGGAGCAGCGCCTGCACTGTCCTCTGTCTCTGCTCCTCACAATTTATTATGCTATACAGCAAGACACCATTGAAACCTCCTAGTATAGGACTATCTGTCATCTCTACATTATCAGTAAAATACACCACCTTCCATACTGTGCTACAAGGGCTTTAGCAAATTGCTGTTTTTATGGGATATGATAAAGGAAATGCTACCTTATGTTCAAATTTTTAACTGTCTAGTGTGTGGAATATACAGCCTCACTTCGTGCACGCTGTTTTAGCAAGGTCTAATTTGCATAGCTAAATTCAGGGTGTTTTTTACCCTGTGACTTTGCTCCCATTCATTGGTCCTGATCTCTCTCTTTCTTTCTTCTTCTCTTTCTTTTTATATATATTTATATAGATCTTTCTTTGTTTACTTTCTCTTTTTTTTGCTGTTTTTCAATTCTTTTGTCTTTTTCTTTTTTCTTTTTTCTTTTTTCTTTTTTCTTTTTTCTTTTTTCTTTTTTCTTTTTTCTTTTTTCTTTTTTCTTTTCTCTTCCTTCTCTCTTCTGGTTTTTTTCCCTTTTTTCCTCTATCTTCCTTTCTTCCTTTTCCTTTCCCTTCTCTTTTCTCTTTCTTTCTCCTTTTTTTTTCTCTTTTTCTTCATTCATCTCTCTTCTGTCTTTCCACTGCTTTAACAAGCAAGTCACACTTAAAGAATCTCCATCTTTCCGGGCATTAGCCTTTTTCATCCCTTAAACTCCTTTCTCTCCCACCCCTCCTAGTTTGTGTTATTCCTTAAAACGTATTTTTTGCACATTATTATTCACCTCTGATATATGAKCTTGCCATTTTGGAACTGGTAGAGTTCCTCCACCCCCTTCCTTCCCATAGGAGTTTGGAGACATTTGTGGTTTAAGCATTTACTCACTTGCTAGCGTTTCTGTGACTGGTTTAATAGTATCTTTTTAATGGAAGGCCAAACACTACATTAACTATATGGAACTGTTTTAAAATTATTCTTTTCATCAAAAAAAAGAGAGTGTTGTACCCTGTAAATTTTAAAACCAGCCTTAACAGTACATAAGGCTATTTTGTTATTGTGTATGGTTTCCATACATGCGTTGTGAGATATATGGATGTACATATACCTAGGCAAAGTGAGATCTCAAAATAAAGAAAACCACATGCTTAATCGCACAAGGGGGAAAATTACTTCTCCAAGTTTTTAACCAAATAATGGCCCAAAGACCTGAGTTTTCTTCTATACAGTCTCAAATATAATGTATTCAAGGAGTAATAAAGTGAATTTCATTACACCTTTGCTGATAYTGTAATATAATATTGGATCTGACACTCTGAAGATTTTCCCCATGTGCTCCCGGGAATCCCAGCAGCACGTACGGCCCCCCAGATCAGTGATGCCGMGCAGGGTCCGTTATCAGCCATCCCGGGGCAGCTGAAATTGGCCCACGCTGAAGGGTCAAGCGTGGTAGGGGTCAGCCCGCTTCGGCCTGCAGCCCTCACAGGCCCGGCCTTGCTGGTGACTGCGCAGCCTCGTTCCCTGGGGGCCCAGCACTGCGGAGCAATGTGGATGGCGAAGGGAGCTGTGGGGCAGGGAGAGGGGGTGGGCAGGGTAGGCCTGCGGGTGCCTGTGTGGGGCATCTGAGGGGGTTTCGGGGCTCCACGTGGGCTATCGGTGCTCTCAGTTGCGGAGCAGATCCCCACAGAGGTTCCTGGAGGACACCCAGCGCTCTTAATGGCGCCGCGAAGGGGAAGTTCAAAGAGAATTACCAACTAAAGCTCTGCGAGAGCAGCGAGGCGGTGTCAGAAACATGGCCTCGCTGGCACCGACACCTCGGGTGTTCCGTGTGCTGGGAAGGAGGGCGACAGCAGCGCCCGTGGGCACATGCTGAGCTCATGGCAGCGGCTTCGTCGTCCCTGAGGCACCGGCTGTGGCACCAGTGCAGACACGGCCCCTGCCTTGGCCACGTGCTCCGCATGGTTTCATGCAAGTGACTTCTGACATTTAGCTGCTAGAAGTGAAATCAGAGAAAGGACGGCCAGGATCTTCAGGAGACCAGTACAGAGTGTCAAGCATATTAAGGTTCAGAGACCTTATGGGTATCTCATTTCCCAAAACTGGAATAGTCAGGTCACTTGAAGGTATCTTGGACTGCCAGTTCTTCAAAGTGGCACCCAAAATCAAAAGCTACATTTTAAAATTATGTCTGCATATGGTCTGTAACATGTAATTTCTTTTATGTATCCATGCACTGAAATGTCCTCCCTATCTTTCAGTCCCTAACTTTTGTAGTAAGACTGTTTCCTCCACCCCATCTTATATCTGTGGGGATGCTCTATTCTAAGAGTTGTCTCACACTCAAGCATTTTCAGAGTTCTCCTCATATCCACTTCTCACTTCCTTGCTGCTGTTTAGGTTCCATAGACTAAGCTTTAAATCCTCTTCCATCATCTATTATTGTCTCCACTCTTCATTTGTCTTCCTTTTCCTTGAGCACCTATCCAAGTCTTAAAGCCCTCCTGCTAGAGTTTTGGGTTTTTTTTCGAGCTTCTTAAAAAATGCTTTAATTTAGTCCTGATTTGCTGTAATTSAGTAGCCACCTTTAAAACAGTAGCATTTATGCATGTTTAGAAAAGTTTGTCCCCAGAGATATGCCATTATTTCCCTGAGCTCACAGGAAAGCTCTCTCCAAATGTGACTTGCAAAAACCATGACATGGCACCYCTGGGTAGATGCTGAGCACTAATGCCAACCACTCAAAGTAGTTAAATTGCACTGCTGGGGTCTGGTTTGAATTGGAAGCCAAGCCAGACACTGAAAAATAGGCATTCTTCAGCATCTCCACAGACTGAAGTGCAAGGCAGTTAAGTTTGTACGTTTTTTCCCTTCCAAAGTATCAGGCAATRGTGACTGCTAAAAGCACATGAATGACTGCTTCTAATGGCCTACCCCACTGCGGCCAGCTCCCGYGTGCTCAAGAAGAGCGGTACTGTTGGAAGTGGCTCATTTTCCTTTTTTTCCTTTTTTCTTTCTTTTTTTCTCCTCCTTCTTTATGCTTTGTCTCTGTAATATTTTCTTCTTCTGTTTCCACTTCAGCTCTGCTCATGAGGCCAATTGAGTAGCACCAGGCAACAGTGCAGAAATTGGCATTTAGAGCAGTGGAACTCAAACAAAATCAAGCAACAGATGTTGCATAAATAGAATATGTAAAAATGTACCACAGACACTAGGATTTATCTTCACCTGATTAGGGTGCCCTGATTAACTACTCATAGCTGCGTCGCCTGAGTAACGGGATAGTTGCTGGTGTCTGCGCCGAGGCTTCCAACAAAGATCTTAATTGTAATGGTTTATTTGTGACCAGGACTTCTTCTGCCGTATTCAAACGTCTGTGCTGTTTCCCTTACCAAGCAAGAGGTCAAAGTGTCTCCGGATCGTTGCTCAAGCCCCCGTCCTGGAGAGATCTGGCAGTTGCTGATCCTGGTGGTCCAGGGCTGCCGTCAGAGCCGCAGCAGCATTTTCTGCAGCTTAGCCCAGGGCGGGATGGGGTTACTGGGGAAAAGTGAGTGCTCCTGGGGAGCGATGCTGCTCTCTAGCTGTGCCCTGGTTGCTGCCCGTCGTGCAGGACTGGAGGGGTTGTCATTATGTGGCTCCTGAGGGAGGTCAGGCCTACTGCGCTCCAGACTCACATCCAAGCAACGCTCCCTCATCCTCAGAATAATCTCTTGTCAATCTTCACAAACAAAAAGCCAGTGAGTAGCTGTCTGCGCTTAGGTCTGGCAGCAAGAGGCAGTGAGGTCCTGGTGCCTGGGGCGCACCTGGGAGCAGAGAGTTGCTGCAGAGGCCTCCACACCAGCAGCACTGCCATGGGGCTCAGGCACCAGAAACCAAGGGCGTCAGTAGGTCTCACCTCCTGAGAATCAAATCTGCAGGCAAAAGAAGGCAAAGAGAGACCAGGAAGAGAGAGGACAGTGTGTGTTGTTTGAGGACAYGGAAAAAGCTATCACAGGATTATCTGGGCTATGGACCCCACATCCACAGCTCCCTAGCGGCTGCCCATGTGCAACCTCCTACCATGTCGTTGCTGATCACTGCAACTGGTCATTCAGTGAAGGATCAGCCCCGGTCCCTGGTCAGGGACTCAGCACATGAACAGTTACTGTGGAACAACTGCTAAGTGGCAAGGCCACAGCAGCCTGTTCCTCCCCTCTGCGTGCAATCTTGCATCCTAAGGCTGAATAATGCTGAGGTAAGAGGGATTCAAGCCTTACTTTGGAGGTCTCCAGGCTTCTCCAATGCAGTTCCAGTGTATTCTTGACTGCGGTTTTGAACTTTCARCCTAGTAACAATACAGTGAAGTGGATGCCAATCTCATAAACCACGGGTATATAAATGCATTTCAAAAAGCAGGTTTCTGTCAGTGGGATTCCATGCCACCTCGTCCCTCTGTGCAAGGGTCACAGATCCTCATGAGCTCTTCTCTAAGTTACCCAACACTCAAGAACTTTAAAAGAAACAGTGAGGTTTTAATATGAGGTGCATCAACTTACTGTGATGTGTTCAACCTTTAAAAAAATGAATGATTTCTTTAAAAGGTTGGATGTCTCATGCTAGCCTCAGAACAAGCAACTTGGGGTGGGGAAAAAATCAAAAAGCATCACAAATAGAGAAATGAGGAAAAAAAAACAGATGTGTGCTAAAATAGTGTGGAGAAAATTAATTACTGGAAAGCTTCGTATAAATAAGACATTACATGACCGCTTCTGTCAGCGGGGGAGGTGACAGACAAGTAAAGCAGGATCTTAATGAATAGCCTTTCCCTAAAATTCTTTGCTGTGAGCTCAGCATAAACCTTTGCACAAAAGGGATGGCTTTTAAGCAGTAGGAATTATTTATATTAAATGTGCTGTTCAGCAAAACATGGTAAAATTCCTATTCCAAACTGGAAGAAAATCATATTTCATGGCTGTAATACCATTAAGCAGGTATGGCAATTGGCAGTAGGGAATAGGGGTGAAAGGAAGGCACTCTGGGCTGGAGGGGAGATGGGGTCTCATGGGTCCCTCCTTGACTCAGGCTCTCGCTACTGTTCTGCACCAGAGAGGAAGGAAGCAGAGAGGGGAAAAGGAAGATCCTGAACATGACACCAGAGCAAGGTTTTCCCTGTGAATAATCCCATAGGACTTAATAGGGATGAACTCTGTGAGGCTGTATACAAATTGCTCTAAAAATATGATTGCCTTTCAGTAGACGATAAGACTGTTTTTCAAATCACCTAGTGAGATTGTACGGCAATTGCCAAAAGGCTAAATGTCCAGCCAGGGCCTGGGCCTGACATGGGTGACCCAGGGAGCAGCCGGTGCTGAGCACGCCTCTATAGCACGGGAGGAACGAGCAGTGTGAAGCAGCAGGCTCAGCTCTCGCAGGGCTGGGCAGGCGGATAGATTCCTAGAAACACGAGCAAAGGCTCTCACATGGGCTCAGAAAAATAACATACTGGGAAAAGGAGTTTGTGGGAGACGACGATGCTGCAGTTTTGGGGAGCAGCAAAGCACTAACAACACACTTAAAGGCAATGCTCTAATTCAGAGGGCCAAGGGGGCTCTCTGGGTTTTGCATCTGACTGAATTAGATCTTGCCACAGAAACGTGCGTCTCTGTGTACTGTGCACACAGGTGAGTGTTTGTGAGCTTCCTGGAGGGCTGCTCAGGAATAAAATCTGTATTAACATCCATAAAATGTTTAAAAAATGTCTATAGTATGGTGGTGGTGGACTGTTAAATTCAATGGTACCTCTTTTATAAGTGCCCGGAGGGAATGAATAGATGTGTAAGCCAGGAAGCATGCCGCTCCCTAAACATTAGGGAGAGGAGAGGTCGGTATTTCCTTGATGTTCATTCCAGAGAAAGACATGGAGATGAAAGAAGATTTATATCCTTGCTGGAAGATCATCAATCAATCAATCAAGTGAACGAGCAAAGCCCTTCTCTTATTTCCCCAGTATAATACAGAGCTATATATTCACCGCAGTGACACGCGCTCTGGCCTGGCGAGAGAGGGGGCTGAGTGCTCTGAACGGAGGCCAACATTTTACTTAGAAAATGACAACGTTGATGGAGCTGGTTGCAGTGAAATGTGTCTATGCGTTGCTGGAGGATCCCCCTAGAAATGCAGCTGAGTTGCTGGATGGCTCCACTCCAGCTTGGAGGTTATGGGCAGAGGAGCCACAGGCCAGCACAGGCTGAGCCCAAGCARCTCTTCCACGGCACAACATTTTCCACTGGTGATGGAGCAGATAAGTGTTTCCTAGAAAATGCATCACTGGCAGATTTGGACCAGGGCTAATTCTGCTATACACTGTGCAGTGGATATATCTCTGCAGAGAATTTTTGTTCAAAGTGGGCAAATTGACAGGCTTCCCTCATAAAACAGTAATGCATCTTATACATGAAAAAAGGATCATCAAAATTCAGTTTTCTCCCAAGTAAGATAATTCTGACATTACTTAAAATACTTCAGACTTGTCAGTAAAATCTCAATGTCATTAAAATTAACTGGCATATTTAAAGATTGACTTTCTTGCTTGCTTTCAACTCCCCGTCAGCATGACATGGGGAGGGCGCTTGCTATTCTTATCTTTTACACACGTGTATTTCTTGGCCTTTAACAGCTTCTTCTGCATCACACGCTGCTCTGCCTGCCAAGGATAGCGGGTGTCACTGGTTGCTGCGAGCCCATTATGCCTTGCTGTCTAATTACCAGTGGTGCAGCAGTAAATAAAAGGCGGGTTCACTCACAGGTTTGCTCCTTATCCTTCATAGGAGAAGTGGGCAAATGTTGTATCACCCCAATTATGGCTCCACTTACCTGCACGTTCCCTTGACTGTGGCACTGCTAATTACTTACTTTGTTAGGCAGAAGCAATACTAGGCATTTATTTCATTTGTGATGGTGATAAGAAATACAACTCCTGTTGTTTGTCCCCTGGACTACAAAATTCCCTTTGCAGCAGTGTGTGTGTAAATCAGACCTCATTTTCTGGTAGCACAGCTTTGGTACCTGAAAAGGTTTCAGTTCTTGATCAGGAAAATGTTCTCTAGTATAGGAAAATCTTGTATAAAGAGGTCTGTGAAGTGGGACTCGATGGTGTACTGGACCAAATAGTTTATTACTGAAACGATGTAGTGAAGTCCTACAAAATAATCATAAGATTATTGCTACTGTCTTAGCAAAAGCACTGCTAGAGGTGCTTGGATTTGTGATTAATTTTACGTTTGAAGCATTTTCAACCTATATCTGAATGGATCTACACAAGATTTTCGTTTTAGACATTTATAGTTGTTGATCCTAGTCCCCTTGGCTGCTGCCATCTCTTCACTTGAACTCCAAAATTACGATATTATCCCCAGTAAGAATGCTGGTTAGTAGTTGGTATAAAATGTAAAAGTTAGTACTATATTAAATGGCAAAGCAAAAGAGGAAAAGAAACAAGTGGAACCCTTCAAATGAGTTGCTCATCCCAGCAAGAGGGGAGGTCAGTCCGACATAGCAATGGCATTTTTGTTCCTGAGTGCTTTTTAAGGAGCATCACTAAGGCAGGGAGAGTAACATGATGCCCAATAAAAGCAAACCAGGAAACAGATAGAAAGTCTTCTGAGACCCAGCCCGATACTCTATTGACGGGATCACCTCATCGCCCTGACAAAGTTATAACAAACTCTCAATCTATGGCCCAAATCAATTATATTTCCCAAGGACCTCCCTTTTCAGCAATACAGCCTTTTTGAAAAGGTCTGAAAAGAGTGTCTGAAGTGAAACCCACAGTGTATGTGGAGGGATTCATATAATAGTTTTGTCTGATGATTCTCAGTCTTTTTCAATACTGCAGACCTCTCAAATTTGCCCAGTGGTGGTGCAGACCTCTTTAAAGATTTCTTGTGTCTAGATGGCTGCAGACACATAAGAAATTCATTTTCTTAGACACCTTCTTTAGATTTATTTTCTTCTTTCTTTTTTTTTTTTTTTGAAGTTATCCATTTCAGGAGTTCAAGAGTTGAAAGCCAGTGAATGATTCATAAAGTAAAATGTCTTTAGTGAACTGGCAATGCCTAAAAAAAAAAAAAGAGGTAAAATGGATTGAAGAGATTGCATGATTATAAAATATATGGATATTTATACACRTGCACACATATATATATTATAATGCATGTTTTCAGCTGAATGTCCTTCAGTTTTGTTAGTTGTGTCTTTCAGCATATCGTTGTGCCATTAGCTCTAGTTTCATTTTAGCTTTGCAGCTTGCTTTTGAACTTTAAAATGCCAACAAGTGAAACAGAAATTTTGATCAGCAACGTTGTAGGGGTTTCACTTCTGACAATGAAAGAAATAAAATAAACGGCTTCAGCTGGCTGAAATGAATGTCGTATGCAGTCTCCCTTCTTAAAATATTCAAAATGTTCGTACCTCAAGGACATAATTTAAATGTTCATTTTAGCCTTCTGCATCACCTTTAAACAAGGCACTGGCATAACACTGCTGCTTCATTTAGATTAGAGAATAATCAAAAATMTCTTGTATTTCTTGGCACTGGGAAGGAGGGTCTTTAGACATCCAGATTTTGAAGGCTGGAAGAATCTTGTCTGGGAATTGGAATGTATTCATTTCCAGGTGAAAGAAACATGCTTTAAACATTGCTTCCAAAGAAAACCCAATTAATTTGGATGTATTTGATAGATGATGCAACTTTCTACTCAAAGCCATCTGGGGGGGATGTTTCCACTTTGAGTGTTGGATAGTCTAGCTCGCCTTTGACTTCTTGCTCTCCTCCTTGGTTCCCAGTGAGAAGAAGAAGGTCATGGTGTCATTCCTGAGGGTGATCACCAAGCAGGCCAGAGGGAACAGGCCGAGTCAGAAAAGCATGACCCAGGAAGCAGTCCAGGATCCAGGAAAACCACCAGGACAGTTCTGAGTTGTTGGGAGAAGATGACAAAGAGCAACAGGAAGCAGGAGACCCTGAAAGGATCTCCCCACAAAGTCACCCCAAAAAAATGAAGTCAAGCCAAAAGAGCGAGAGCTCAGAAGCTCCTTATTTTCTTGCTGTGTTTTGCACTGCGCACCGAATGTCCTGTCTGCAAACATCACTGACATCACTGCAAAAGAATGTAAACTTTGATTTAAAAAGCACCGTTTGCTGTTGTTCCTCCTTGGCAGCATATCTCATTTCTTTGGAGTATTTTTATCTGATTACGTATGTATATGTATATATATAAATATTTTGTTAAAAACAGAAGGATGCTTCTTTTTTCACTCCCCCGCGCTTGCAATAGAGGCCGTGCAGCATTTAAAGCTGGCTCCTCCTGAGAGCTTCCCTGCCAGCAGACGGGCGCCCTTAGATGCTGCTAGAGAAAGGAGAGTTGGGGGGGGGGGGGTGGATGAAGATTATAAATGAAAACAGTAATAATAACAATAAAAATAACAAATAAGCCGCGTGAAAAATGGAGGATTAATTCAAGCTGTGTCCTTGCTACCAATAATAAATGACCCGGYGCCAGGGGAAAGCAGGTTGCTAAATTAAAACTAATGCGGGAGGTGTGTGTGTCCCCTGGCAGGACCCAGCCCAGCTGCGAGGATCGGTGCTGGGGGCGCCTGGGCCTCCCCTCCCTCCTTCCTTCCCTTCAATCCACCTAGCCGGAGCCTTCTCCCCGTCTGACAGCTACCGCAAGCCCAAACTGACAGCTCTTCAAAATCCGCTGAAGAAACCCAGCATTAATTAAGTCATTGCTGGACTGTAATTTCCTTGAGAAGTAAAAAATTCTCACACAAGAAAAGGTTACAGAGACCTTTTCTGTGTCAAAATTACCATGCTGCATGAATATTAATGCTCTTAATGAAGACAACCTTTGCTTCATCAAGAAGGTTCTGGAGCAGGTGCCAAGCCTGAAGTCTCACTCTGTGGATTTTGTAGTCTATGAAAGTCGGCACAATGCAATTTTTCCATTAAAATCAACATTTCCCACATGATCACATTTTTTTTCTTCTTCTTTACAGTTAGGCGGAAAGAGGGGGGAAAAATCCCTCTGCTTTGAAATCAAACATTTAAAGGTTTCATTCAACACATTAATCAGTGCTGAGAGAGAGAGGAGAGGAGGAGGAGGAGGAGGAGGGATAGGGTGGCAGAGAGGGGGAGAGCTGCCTTATTTATACAGATCTTGCACACGCCTCCATAGATCACTGCTGTGTCCGTGTCTCGGATGGCCGCAGGGCGCGGCAGGACATACATTTATTCCGGGCAGACCCCGCAACAATGATGACCATGATGAGAATATGCACGGCCCACCATGGGTGCTCACATGAGGCCCCGCTGGCCGATGGCCTCCAACGGGGCCAGCTCCATTGGGCTTTCCTCCACCTTCATCCCAGGGCCAAGGACAGCACCTAGGGGCAGGGAGGGAGGCAGTGACCTCATGGTGCGGCAGCCCCAGGGCGCMCGCCCGCCATGGTGGTTTGCAGCTATGGTGCCATCGGGGCAGGCGACCATGGCCGGGAGATGGCAGCTGCCCAGCGAGTGGCTGCTGGGCTCCCCCCAGTGCCAAGGCCACTGTAAATCAGTCGGCCTGTGGCTGGTGTCCAGGCATCCCCAGCGGAGCTGGGCATGGTGAGGAGGCACCTCCCCTCCGGCCACCATGTCATGGCTGCTCACGGGCAGGGAATGGCCACCCCACAAAGGCGGCATGGGGGAATGAGAGAGGATGACATCTGTCACCCTGCAGCACCTCTAATCACCCCAGGGTCATCTCCTTGGTCCCCATTGTGGCACGGATGCCACAGCAGGGACGGAGGGGACAGGCTTGGGGTGGCCTCCTCCGCAAGGGAGCTCCGACCGCGAGGGAGAACACGGGTTAGGGAGAGGTGGCAGCATGGGACAGGAACACGGCTGCTTCTCATGGTTTTCCTTGGGGCAGTAGCAGTGTCTTCTAGATAAACCCATCCTGGAGACATGGCTCTGCTTTAGAATCCAGCTCAACAGGAAAAATAAAAAAAAGAGAGAAAAACTGAGGTGAGAATAGAGACTGCAGCTCAAGGGCAGTGGCAGGGGGAGAAAAACAGGTAAAATACACCTCTTTATGCCCCCTTCAGAAGGAGAAAATGATATGAAAACTGCCCATTAATTATATCTTCTACTTCTACTTATTAGGCATTCATGATCTAATAATGGCTGTGGCTAACTTATAAAAAAAATCAGATTATTTTCTGTTGGGGCATGCAATGCCCTGTATATATTAAAAAGGTAAGCAATGATATATATTTATGGGTACTGATGTAATAGCTATTAGATTTATAATGCAGAGAAGAAACATAATTTTATTAGAAAGAGCAATAGTTCACAATCCTATTATTGTTTATTGCTGACGTCAGTGCTGAACTATAATAAGAATCATGTAACAACTGGAAATAATAATAAAAATGCCGTTTAGATTTGCAAGAAAGAGGGTCCCCTCAAACAAAAATAGGGATTATACGCTCCAGCCTCAGGCTAACTAGAGATACCTGGCAGCAGCCAAAAAGCCAAGGACGAGGGGACTTCGGTTTTGCCAGTTGTGCTTGGAGGTGGTCACCAAGATTTCTGCCAAACTGACCCCAAGGGACCCCAAATCTTCCATGAATCTCACCGCAAACATATGGGCAAAGCCCTTTTTATGATAACCTGGATTACCTGAGCTTGCAAAGCCTCACATCATAAACCCTGTTTAAGCACTCAGAACTATTACTATGCAACAGTTAGGACTTTTTATATAGTTAGATAAATTGATATAGATRTATATTTATACAGAGAGAAATAAAAATTATATATAYGTGACTATGTGTGTATGCATATATACATATATATATGCTTAGACTCTAAATCTTTTGTTACGGAAGTCCTAAAAGTCTTTTTTGAAGAATCTAGAGTCATCACACTTGATGGTGTCTACTTCCCTATACTGCATCTTTTCTCCTTTCTGGCTATTAGGACAGTCTTTGCTGACCTTCAGACTCATGAATTAGCTCATTTTCCAAACATCTGTAAATTATTAATGAGAGTGTTTCAGAAAGCTCCTTAGCCACTTCCTCTCAAACTTGTGGGTGCAAATTAATAGAACTACTTTTGGGAGGACTTAATTTTAGCAGGTGCTGTCTCAGAGCTTCTTTTGTTTCAGAGATAAACGTTCTGCTCCTGCAGAAACGTCAGGTGGGATAGATACACCCTTCAGCTTCATTCCAAATACAGAGCACAAGTGTCTAGTCAACACTTCTGATCTTCCTTTGCTGCTACTTGCAATTTTATGAGCTGTCTCTTGCAAAGGACCTGCAACTAATTCAGAGTTCTTCTTCCTCTTTTTAGAATTTTCAGGGATTTTTTTAATCTTTAATTCTGTTGGCCACTGATACTGCTACTGATACTTTTCTTGTGTGTTTGTGTGGGGCTGCGTGCCTAGAGTGAGGGGGAGGAAAGGAGACTACAAATGTATCTTTTTAGCATCTTTGCACATTTCCCAATCTTCATGAGATTGCTTATGGTCAAATTACCACCCCACTCATGCCAGCGATTGCATTAAACATTGCTTAGTTGGCCTCTCTGTTTTAGACCACACAATATTCTAAGAATACAAATAACTGGGGAGCCCTGGGTTTGCATAGGATAAATGCAGGGCTACCATATTTTGAGTTGTGAAGAAAGCATTTGCAGGTGTGTGAGGCTGAGGTTCTCTCAGTCCCTTGCTGTGAACAAGCTGCAGTGGATACAAGTCATACACATTACAAGAGGACAGTGCTCCTGGGCACCCATCCCTGCTCCCAGATGGGATCCCAGCCCAAGAATATATCCCGCTGTAGCCATGTCCCCTGGGACTGCCAGCTGGTCATATGCTGGATAAACAGCTCTAGCCCTTCAGGAGCTCACACCTCCTCCTTCAGGGCTCCCCACATTCCTCTATGCTGAGACTCATAATCCCTCCCCTGGCCAAGGTCTTCCCCCATTCCTGGTCCAAGTGATACCTGCTGCTCTGTCTTGTTCTGTCCAAAACCTCTGACCATCCAGCCTGCACTTCAGTAATTTACTCGGAGAGTTGAAACTAAGTTTGACCAGATATCTTTATTAAGATATTGATAGGTCCAACTACAGTTAAAATAGAGGTAGGATCTGCTGTCAATCAAGTTAAACATCACAAATTCAGGAAAATATTTTGTATCCAGAAAACTGAGCTAAATGCTTCAAGTGAGCTACCTGAGTATTAAGGTGCTAGGAAGGAAGGAACTTTGGAAAATGTTGGCTTACCCAAGATCACACACTGAACCAAAGCAAGAACAGAACTGAAATCTCATTACTCCAATAAATTGGATGAATTAA
This sequence comes from Nothoprocta perdicaria, assembly GCF_003342845.1. Taxonomy (NCBI): domain Eukaryota; kingdom Metazoa; phylum Chordata; class Aves; order Tinamiformes; family Tinamidae; genus Nothoprocta; species Nothoprocta perdicaria. The sequence goes on along the minus strand of NW_020455466.1, from coordinate 4,054,487 downwards.
AATACACAGATAGCAGAGATAGTCTTATAAATTGCTGGAATTTTTATTTTTATGGAGAACAAGCTTGATGTTGTGTCCTGTAATGATACAAATATTCTTATGGGACATGATGTCACAGTTAAAACTCTAAATTTTTAAAGGTTTTTCAGTTACTGTATAGCAGCAGAGTGTCTTCAGAATGAACTAGATTTGCTATTCCATCTGAAGAACAAAGAGAAAAATTTATAGAAGATCAAACAAATAAAAATACATCGAGAAAGACAGTAAGTGATGTCAACGTACTAAGAAATTAAAAACTTTGCATTAGTGTCTGAGCTTTTTTGTTGGTACCCAGGTATTATAAATAATAAACTAAACCGAAATTGTACATATTATAAAGCTGCATTTTTCTCTTGGGGTTCTGGTGACATGTACAAACCACGYGAGCTTTACTCCTGTGGCTTATCCATTGTCACTAATCCCCCTCTATAAACTCACAGGCTGAAGTGGAGTAGGGAGTGGTGTAATTTGTGTGGAGCTGATTCAATCTTTAGCCTACATTTGTTTCCAAATTGCTTGACAAGCCTTGCCCATGGCTTTCCAGGATTGTGCCTTGGGATGAATGAATTTCTATAGCAGAAAAATTCATCTTGTGGAAAATGCTTGTTTTGGGTCTTTGGAACTATCTGGGAAATATTTGGCTGAAAATAGTAGGGAAACTCAAGTCAAGATGAAGTTTATTTGAGATTGATAAAGAATGATAATCTGTATTTTGTCTGCATCACTTTTTTTTTTTCCCTAGGAATATCTTTACCAGCTTAGTGCAGTCTCAAATTATGATTTTACAAATGAGGTCACCATTAAAAAAATAGTCATGAAGTTCTAATTGTGATAAAATCTTACTTTCTAAATAACTTTCAAATTAGCTGCTTGAACAACTTTRGAATTACTTTTGTCAGGTTTATTTGAAGAGACTCTGGGCATGACAAGGTCTCCACTCCCTCGAGCTGTCTTGGTGGAAGACTGGAATCTGTATTCATTGATATCTCTCTGTCATTGGATCCAAACACTCGCTATCTTTGGGACATTCAAAATTTGTATCTGAAATGAACCCCTGGACCTCTGCATGGTGTTACAGAATGTTTCTTAGGGTTTGAGGCTGGTAAAATGGAAGCTGAGAACACTTATCACTCAGCTTTGCACTTTGAGGGATGGCTGCTTGAACTCCCCCCCCCCCCCCCCCCCCCCCCCCCCAAAAAAAAAAAGTCTTTCTTGGTGATAAACCTATCCATCCTGCTCCTGAATGAGAACTATCATGCTGGAATTTTTAAAGGAGTCTAAACTCCTCTCTCCCCACAACTCGTGATACTTTAATCCCAGAGAAATGAAACGTGAATCTCATTCCCAGCTCTTTCTGGCCTCTTGGAAAATCCCAGGCTTAATCAGTAGGCTTGTTTATGGTATAGCTCCTTGTCTCACAACTACTACAGATGCCACTTCGTTGCACCTAAACTGCTTACGAGACAGCACTCTTATCTAATAAGACATAGCACAGCCATACATATTTATTTATATTTGAACTCCTGCCCTCTGTACTATACTGCAGGTCATGCATCTGCTCCAACACCACCTTATTAATTTTCTACTACTCTTCTTTATGGTGGCAACGGTGTTTCGAAGCCTGAAAGGAATATTTTCCTTTTTTTCCTCTTTGATCTTTCTCTTTAACTCTTTAACTGCTGAAAGAAGAGGAGTTTGCACTTTTACAACACAGTTTCACAATGATCCTTGTTGGGAATTAGGACAAAACAAGGCACTCCAGACAATGTCATTTCTCCTCCTGTGTAATACATTACTGTTCTGTTTTGTACCTTGCTAATTAGAAAGCAGGAAAGAAAAAATATATTTATATATAAAAGAGCTCCCATCTGACAGACTCAAATTACAGAAGTATTCTGATATAAATTATTTAATCAGTGGTGGGAAAAAAGAAAGTCACAGTACTAACTATCATTTCTAGACAGAGTATTAACAACCGTTTCTTTCATTGGCTTCTGGTGTCTTATTTTGCGCACCTATCACCAATAAGAAGCTATTGTATGATGCTTAGCATAAAATATGACTTTCATCTCTTTGTCTTTGCATTCACTTGCTTCATTTACCTTCCTAATGTATAAAAAGTTTTTAATTTGCCTCCCTCCCTCCCTCTTCTGTCACTAGCACTCTTGAAAACTTCTGGAAGAAAAAAAAATAAAGACTTTAATTCATATATGGGACCCCATTCTGCCAGCCAGATCTGCCAGTCTTTGAAATACACTCAATGAGCGCATTGTTTGAAGGTGTGATTGCAGCTTTATGGCTAGGTTATAATCCAGTGATATGAAGCCATCCTGATGAAAGTGCTGATCTTCAAATCCATGTGTCCTTTGATGTCCTATGATGATGGATTTTCATTTGGAGGCCAAAGGCTTGGTCTGGGCAGCTGCTTTCAGCAGTAAATAGAAACATGCTGGAGGTATGTTGTTCAGGGTTCAAACTTTTCCCAAGTTCAGAGGTGCTCACAGCTGGGCCTTGGCTTCTGCCCCCGTTGAAATAGGAGCTAGACAGGAAGTCTGATCTCARCCATGCTGGAGTCTGGAGACACTCTGATCTCAGGGTTTGGCTTGGACTCATCCCTGTGAAAATAATCTGGAGTGAGTTGTGTGCCATCACACGTAGAGTAGTAATGGAGGTAGCTAGTGCTGTTTCCTTCTGCTGGCTCACTTGGCCCTAAAGGAAGTGGCTTGTTTGGTACGCATAATCACTTATACGATGGGGAAGATAAAGGWGTATGAAATGGGACACAGGTCAGCACCACCTCTGTGCTTAGGGCTGTGTCTGCCCTCAAGACAGGCCACCAAAGCCAGGGCCRTAGGTGTCTTAGCTGCTCTGTTAGGGGCCGCAGTTGGTGCCAGCAAAGGAGTGTACGCTTGCTCAAAACCTGTGGAGCCAAAGCAGGGAGCCAGAGCCAGGCACGTGGCTGAGCGCGTCCCCGAGGGAGGGCCTGCCTCCCATACACGCTGTGCAGAGCCAAGGCCTTGCTTGAGCTGGCCAGAGCGAGTCAAGCCTGMGACTTCAACAAACCCTGCTCCCTGGTCCCCGCTGGCTCCCTCCACCTGCCATAAAGGGGCCGTGTGTGGCAGGGCTTTAATTAGGGCCCTAATGAAACAGCTTGGCATAGTTGCATCACCAATCTGACTCAAAGGTGGAAAGCGCACCTTTAAACATTAAAAGATATAACTTTAGTTCTAAAGGAAAAATAAYTCAAATGGTGTTGCACAAGAGCCCCCCTCAAACATGTTGCTGCAAGCCGAACACTGTGTGAAGGCAAGAGGTAAATTTATTACTGTAACACGGAGCCGTAAATGGGCCAGCATCAAATCTCAGAACAAAGTTTGTCATCTAAGAGCTTGACACTGTATGAAAAAAAAAAAAAGTTAAAAAAACCAAGAAGGGTAATGCACACCAAAACCCATGTCTTGTTCATAAACTACTTGTGCCAAATCCAAATTCTGCTCTCTGAGACRTAACCTCTGGCCTTCCCTTGAGTTAATGCCTGGGTCTGATAAGAGCACACGTATATTGTTTTGCAGTCCCTGTGGTGGATGAATACCTTTTGATTGCCTGCTGAGACTGCATATAATAAAAAGCAGAGAGAGTAAACTGTTTTTCCTTTCACAGTTATGTCACTGCTATGTGTGTGTGTATATATACATATATATGTATGTTGCAGGTTTTAAATCCATATCCTGTTGTTGGATAAGCGGGTGGAGCTAGAGAGATTTTCATGGAAAACTTCCACTTCTCTTTTCTTTCCATGAGCTGTGAGCATAGGGAGCCAGTTACCTGAAGTAAAAAACAACAACAAAAAAGAGGAAATAAGGCACCATGAGGTTAGAGTGTGTAATTTTATTGGTAAACCAAATGTGGAGTCCTGTGGCCACTGGGTTAGCTGCAATGGCAGGCGGGCAGATCTGCTCTCTCTGACGTTACTGTCGCATTGCCACTCTTGGTGGTGATGTTCCCATCAGCTGACATTGGCACCCTCACTGTGCCAGCCATGGTGGCATCTCCTGCTGGAAAGYGGAGGTGAAGGGGGCCTCTCACACGAGGCTGGCCAAGCACCGTTGCCTCAGTCCACACACAGAGAGGGCTCTGTGCTGGCCCGGGAGCTCGAACAGGCCCWGCTCAGGCTTGGGGCTCGGCTCCGTCCTTGGCAAAGGCTGAGTGCCGCCAGGGGCCACCATGGGTACTTCATCTGCACCAGGCCCAGTCACGGGTCACGCGAGAGGTGTGCGCTGGTTCAGCTGTCACCTTCCAGCACCCTGCAGCCCACGGACAARCTTCACAAGTGCCCAGCGGCTGTCAGCGTAACTCAAGAGAGACCACAGGGCCAGCCAGGATCCCCTTGGATGCTCCATGCTGGCCAGATGGTGTCTGACTGGTTTTCTGGCCTTCTGCTTGGGGCGGTGGGGAGAGTGCCTTGGCATCCCCAGCTTGCACCTCCCGGGCASCACTCCGGAGTAACGCGGGAGCAGAAGTCGGGAAACTTTCACCGTGAAAGGCTTTCCCTGAAGGAAACAACAGCCGCTCAGCTGTGTCTTCCTCCCCGCATTGTCATTCCTCTCATTAGGCCTGACCTGTCACGCAGGGCCCTGCAGGATCACAGAGAAAGGTGACAGGTTTCCAGTGAGTGACAAAGGCTCTTTACTCGATACAGAGCAGTCACTCTGCCACTTTTGTATGGAGAAAAAGGCCCATTTTCTCCAACAGAGCCTCTGATAATAGTATCTTCCTTCTCTGCTTTCACTCCCTCCTCCTCACCGTCACTAACTCTGTGCTAGCAATATGAAATAAAGCTCATTTTTCTGACATAACACATTAAGATCTTGAAAGTTTATGCCATAGCAATGTAAAATGAATACCTCTTGGCACAACAGAGGCAAAGCACTGCATATTTGTTAAAAGGGAGGAAAATTCTCACACACTTAATCTATCATACTGTATAATGGCAACTGACAGCTGTCTACAACAGAGTCTTCTCCCTTCCAGCTCTTACCTCTAGCTCTCTCCTTTTGCCCTCATAAGACAAAAAGACTCATGCTTTGAAGCAGACAAGACTCAGGATTTAAGAGAGGATATTTTAYACATTACAGTGCTCTGGTGGAGGTTTCTTACAGTCAACCAACATCATGAAATTCCATTTAAATATTGGAGCTGGTCCAGATTGTTTCAATGTGCAAATTGCTCTCTGATAGTGGCCTTTTTACTTCTTTGGTGGGGATGGGGAAAAGAAAGAGTCTTTAGAAGGAGCAAGCCTCACTTGCTGTGCAATCAAATAACATATGCTGTAGGAGGATGAAGCTCTGGGCTGCTCAGGATGGACAGGAAGAAGCCACCTTCCTTCATGCGAGTCATTACTGGCAAATTTTAGTTGTTTACAAACAGATTGTAAACCCTGATGGCAAAGATAGGAAATTACATTTMTGAAAATCAGAGAAAACTGAAATAAAACCTTTGAAATGCCTCAAATCAGTCACTCAAAAAATAGAATTGTCTGAAAAATTCAGCCTTCACTTGCCTAAAGCAGGTGACAGGCACACAGATGTGTCATTCCTTGATTTTTGTGTACAAACCTATGTAGAGGCAGCTACCTGCGTGGGAATTTTATTATCTCATTTGAAAGGTACAAGTTGAGAAGTCACAGTGATATTAAGCAGCATTTGTTAAAAGAGGGAGGGTTTAATCCATTCTGCAGATACTAACAATTTCTTTCAGCAGAAGCTTGGAGAAATACAAAGAGCACATTTTATTTCCCATAAGAGAAAGTAGGGCTATCTAATGTTAATGGCTGAAAAAGTCAGAGTTGCCTCTTTGGTCAAATCCTGCACCTTTGAGATACGAGAAGAGGAAAAGGTGTCATTATTGTGAAGGAAACTGTTTACTATGATCCTGTGGTGCCAGGTTGAGCAATACCTCCTTTCTAGATGACTGTTTCATTGGGTAGAGTGATAAAGGGGAACAGTCACTTGGAAACTTAGGGAAAATAAGGAAAAAAATGCTCCCAAAAGACAGTTCTCAGGAGTGCAAAGGGATGAAGCCCTCAGTCACAAACACATGAGAAATGCTGTCAGGGTTATATATGTGCTTGCCATGCTTTTTGCTCTTGTCTACACACCCACATGTGATTCTTGCTGGTGAATCTCTGGTCTGGCCCACTAAGTTTGTTCTTACACTGCATACGTATGAATTTCTGCTGATGGAGTTAAAACAATAGATGTTTAATGTTTTCTAAGAATGATGTGCTTTGCTCTGTCCTAACACTGATGCTAATTTATGTACAGTAAACAGAAATAAAGATGGTACAAAGTGCAATAGTTATCCAGCTTGAACTGATTTACCTAAATCAGTTCACACTTAGATAAAATCATTGTAACTCAGTAAACAAATAAACATTGAGAGGAACTGATTAAAGGTCCAAACAAAGGAATCAAAACATGAAATAAGTTGGACAGTAAAAGCGGGTCAATAATAAAGCACAGAACATTGTTCCAGCAGAATTTTCTTTTTTTTTTTTTTTTTTCCTTTTCTTTTCTAATTTTGGTGGTTTTGCCCTTCTGGGCTTGGTTTTGGTTGGTTTGTTTGTTTGTTGTTGATGTTGTTTTTCTGTATGTGTGTATGTGGTTCTGCTTAGTTTTCTCACTTTAACTTCTCCATTCAACAGTGGAGAACAGTATTCAGTTCAACAGTATTTCCTTGTCCTTTTCTCCAGACCCTAACACAACCTTACTGTGTTAGCTTATATCACCTGCTTGTAAGTGAGGAGAAGCAAATACTCCATGGGTAAAATGTTTTGTTTTATTTATTACTGCTGTATCTATTATTTTATTTATTGTCTTCCAAGCTAGACCTGAAAGACAGGTTTAAAAAAACAGTTTGGAATCAAGATCCTCCAAGATTGCCATGGGGTTTGGTCTAACCGCAACTGATTTCTGTCCAGCTTTTGTGAATTCAGCTGCATCTGAAGATGCATGAACTTCTGMGGTAAGGCGCCACACAGACTGTGAACCGCAGGAGTGCACAAAGCAAAAGCATCTTCTAGGAGATAGGGGAGCAAGAACAATCCAGGATGCTTGGGAGGCTGAGATTCCCAGAAACCCTGGCTGAGCCTTCAGGGCTCAGCACTGCACACCCTGTAGCCACAGCCTGGCTTGTGCGTCTGTGTGCAAAGGGCCACCCTACGTGGCTTGTAAATGTCAAATAGGATGCAGGCTAATGCAAGGGAATGCAACAACATTCCTGTAGCCTAGCTCATTTTACCTGGAAAATGTGTATTACCCTAAATGGCTTCAACTATTGAATGACTTTTATCCTTTATTATCGAGCATTTATAATATTTCACCCTTTTGTCCTTTCTGGTCATCGTTTCAGTGGCAAAATGATCCCTGGATGCTGTTTTCTTTTAATACTTATTTATATGTTTATATATACTTATACTCCATCAAAATTACCCCTGAAAGAAGGTAAACATATGTCTTCACGTAGACTTGAGTCTTGTAGCTAACACTTAAAACTCTTATTTTTCCACACATTTTTTTTAAATTCCCTTTCTCTCTCTCTCTTTTTTTTTTTTTTTTTTGCCCACTAGAAGTGGAGTAGCTGGGTACCCTCTGAATTATGTGCCCTACCTGACTTACGCTTTTCATTAATCTGTATTGCATGTGATGTGGCACTCCAGTGATGACAGTGGGAGTCTGGCACACACAGAGACCCTGGCATTCACTGGCAATGTGCTGAAGCACTTTTTTTTTGTATGCAATATGGAAAATTCTCCTCTTAGGAAAACAGATAATATCAGTGCCYGAGGCCTTTGCCCTAGGTGTCTCAAAGGGAAAAGCACTTAAAAAAAATGTGCAAAGCAGCAACCCAAACCTCCCACAGTGCTGAAAAGAAGACTAAATATTCTTAGGGAGTTTTTGGGTGTATTCCAGTTTCTCCAGAAACACTTACCAAACCCACTTCCACATTTTAGGGCACTGGTTCTGAGAGCTCAGCATTTAGATACTTTGAACGAAAACAGCATGGTCAGCTGGACCACCTTACATGAACATTAATTTCCATTCACTGGACCTGAATCCATTTTCTCTATGAAAAATCTGGAGCAACTCCACAAAAGTCATTTGGAGTGACACTGGTGTGAAGACAGGAGACTCCAGCCTCTAAGACACACTTTGCGTTGCAAAACATGTGCTGTTAATTAACAAGAAGAAACGGCTGCTCATTTAATTTTCAGCTACATAAAGATTAAGTATYTCAGCGTCAGTCTCTGCTATCCTTCTTAAATTTACTCCGTGAGGATACCCACTGAGGTCAAGGGAAATAGCGTGCCCCTGTGGGAACCAGGGACTGGGCCCTGCATAAAATGCTGAAGATTGACCCGTACTGAAGAAAACTGAACTTCTAGGAGAAAACTGCAGGAGTCATAGGAGGCAAAACCATAATTTTTGATAAATTTTGTGCACATCATCTTTAAAAAGAAGGATTTCTGAAAAGTAAAATTAATTATTTACATAATCAATGTCCAGAACTGCAGAAACATCCACACATAGGGAAGATTTAGATCTCTGCAAACTGAATGGTTTCTGATTTCATACCTTGYCCCTTGTCAGCTGTTCGGGTCAATGTGACCTCAATTACCTGTCATGATTCCTTCTTATCTGCAGTATTTTGCAGTATTTACATATGACTTCTCTGAAATGCTGAGAATGATACTGAAGCATCTTTGGAAATAAAAAGGAACAGGATATGTGGCATGCAGTAATTCTAAAATGCCTTGTATCTTGGATATACTTCTTCTAGGAAAGAGACTGATTTTTTTTTTCCTTGGAACTACCCCAAGTGAAAATTCGATGCAAACAACACAAATGAGGCCCCTGTGCGGTTTGGAAGCCGTAAAGACTCCCAGCCACTAAACTGGCCCAATTCCTCCTGTTCTTTCCTTTTGGTCTAGTAAATTGAAAGGCCACCACAGATGTTAGTACCACAAATATTCATGTTCTACCCAGAAATGGAACCTTTTTGATTTGATGATTTCTACAAATGCACATGGCTTTTTACAAGGAAGAGGGGCATGTAAGACTTCTGGGAAAGGTTATCAACTTTTCCAAATAGACCCTCAGTGAAAATGTACTCTTTTTGTATTAAAATAGTTTCCTTTTCCATATTTCTCAAGTTTWATTAAACCTCTCTGGCAAGATAGTATTCTTTCAGGTAAGTCCTTCTTAGTCTTGCTTTCTTAGATCATTATACTTTTTAAATATATTTATTTTCTGTGTTTTCTCAATGCCTCATTAGGCCCATGTGGCTCCTATCAGAGCTAATGGAAGTCACCCACTCATTGCCTAATGGGCTACAGACCAAATTATCAAATGACTAAAGGCCACATTGTCTCCTTAGATATTCATGTGCAGTGCTTCTCTTCAGTGTTGAACTCAACTATTTGTGGCAGAATTTGGCTCTAAATGTGGGAAAACAGAAAATACACAGTTATGGAKAAAAGAGACCCAAGGGGACAAATGCAGGATCTCTCATAAGATTAAAAAAAAAAAAAAAATCTTGTTTAGGGTAGCTTTCAATGAATAGAACAAGATTTTTCTAACATAGGCATACTGTAAGTGACTTTAGCAGTCAAGAGTCAATAGACTCTTGCTAGATCATTGAACATTCTAGCAATGAAAGTGGCTAGAGGTTGTGACTTACATGGATACCACCTGTATCAGGAGTCTGGAGGCCCGGAGACCTGGATCAGCCCTTCTGCCATACTTTCTTCTTTCACAGTGCTTCATCTGGAAAAAAAAACAAAGAAAAAGAAAAACAAAGAAAATCTATGTAATTTTATGTATGATTTCAGTATGCAGAGTGGTGCTTACTTGTGCAGCTTGTTTCTTGAGAAATAACCTGGAGTTCTTAAAACCTCCTAGGGTTAGAAGTGACCAATTGGTAAAATCCCATGAAGTCTGTAATTATATGCTAGGAAAAAAACCCACACCAGCAAGTACAACTCCAGGTTTGGTATTAAGCACTGTCACCTTAATATTGGGTGTTTGCAATTGCCATTGGCTTTGGTGGGAAGTAGGGTGGTTCATTCAACCCAGCAGCAGGTTGGTTGAGAGCAGTAGCAGCTAATGTGCAACTGGCAGCCCTCCTGCAGCCAGAGAATCACTATGAACCAKCTCTGCAAATACCCCAAACTTCCTGCAAGAAGCATGGTAAAAGGGTAAGATGATCTGGATGATCCAAATCATTGTGTTTTGGGTCCTTTTTTTGTGGTTTTGTATTTCTGAGTACTAAAATTCATCTCTGAAAAATGAAAATGTCAATCACAAAATGAATGTATCTCCCATAACAATCCTAATCCTTCTGTTTAATACATGCACCAGAGGGTGCTGTGCTGTGGGTCCAAAAAGGAATATTAGCCATTCCAAACTATATTCAGATTTCCAATAAAAAATAAAAGGCAAATACCTTAATGTAGTTTCCTGCTCTCCTTTAAAAGGAAAAACATTATGATTCTAAACTGCAGCTGAGCAGAAGAGGAGGAAAAAAAGGGRAAAAAAAAAGAAAGAGAAAAAAAAAAGGAAACAGTGAATTATGTGATGTGGTGTTTTTACCAACTGTCTAAATAAAGGTTTAGTGAGTCACTGTGGAAAACAGAAAATCTTTCTTTATTTTAAGAGCTGCAGTTTAAGAGTTTTGCATGAAAAAGCTTCCCTTAGGTTTGTAACTTAAACATTGCCCATCTGCTCCTTCCTCCCTCGTCTGCATTTACAGTAAATCTGAGATTTCCTTTTTCGAAAAATACATTTCCAAACATGTGCAGATTTGGCCAACAGTGTCAGTAGAGATACAGAGAAGTCTAATTTAAGATACTAAATGTATCTTGAATGGTGGTTTCCCTCTGGTCTAACCGCTCGCTGTAGGCTTTCCATGGGTATTTCTAGAAGGTGATGTCTAAGAAAGTGATGTCCTGAATGGGTGGGCTGTCTATTTTCCAAATATTATACAGAAAAAAGAAGAAAGGGTCTCCTGATGCTAAAGCAGCCAGTCACCCGGTGGAGGGACACTCTCTGCTTTTGGGCCTGCAGATTAGCACAGCTCTGAATTAAGTTGCTTGTCTTAAAACTCTGTGGTCTGAGGAGCAGTGCCAGTCCCTTGGTGTGTACAGTAGGATGCATAGCTCATTAGTTCACAAATATATATATTTTTTAACAGTCTCTCTTTATGAAAGAAGCTTCAAGTCATGGTTTTGGATTATGTTCAGAATAACTCCATTGAAGACAATTAACTTTTACCAGTGGAAAACTGGGCAGAAATTACAACCAGGTCCTTCCCTAAGAGGAAGGGTGGCCTACAAAATATAACTTCCAGGTGTAGTACTGGGGGTCTAGTTCAGCACAGGTTTCTGAGTGAGGCAGAAGTAGCTTATACCTTAAGGATGATCTATAAGAAATGGATTCAAAGGCAGAATACTTCTCCCAGCTCCCAACTTATATTTCTGTCTCTGACTCCCATTATTAATGAACTCATTCGCTTTCATAAAAACAACTACACAAGTGCTCTAACCATATCTATAAAACTATTTAATGCTCTTTTTGAAACAAGGCATCTTACAGCCATAGTAATTGCAGTTTTACTAGACCTTTAAATGAGAAGCAGCTACTTATTAAGTTTTGATATGGTGAGCTGATTAGACAAGTTAAACATAAAGGCACAATTTATGCATACTGTATAACCACATGTGCATGTAATGCAGTTCATACACTGATGTTTGGCACTCACTGCAATAGGAAATCCTGCTAGGTACACAGTTTTATGCCACTTACGACTTGCAAGTAGTAAAGCGAAAAATGCTGGATTTTACAGGAAAATAATATTCATAAATCTCCAGCAGTGAATTACAGTATAACTCAGAGCTATCTTTGTTTTGCTGCTGCTATGAATCCAATTCTTTTGCCAGTGCAGAAACAATAAACACAAAGACCAAAGTGGAAACCACTCCCCTTGCATTTGGCAAGTGTTTATAGCCAATTTACAGACGCACTCTCACRACGGCTTCTGAAATAGTACTAATAACAAAGAAGTTCCCACAGATGCTCTTTTTTTTTTTTCCTCTGAGCAAACTGAAGCGGTTCATTGTGTACAAGCTAGAGATGTTTTCTAACACCCTACCTTGTTTTCCCAGTTCATCTGTTTTTGCTCTGTATCGCTCTTGGCATGAATCATATTTATTTGCCTTTTGTCATGTTAGGCAACTCAGTGCATAGTGTATTGAAGAGGTCTCCCTATATAGTTCTCGCAAGGGAGATATTAGGCTGCCTAAACAGTTCTCTGCATTTGATCCTTCCCAGTCTGGTTTAACTGGGCATGTCTTGGCATTAATACATTTTTCCTTGCTTATTTGGTTGTTGTTATGTGCCAGGCTCAGGATTGGTGCTTCACTCTGCTAGTGTACTGCAATTTTGTTCTACTTGGAGTTTGCAGGCTTTTAGCAGCACTGACATCAGCATGATGATCTCAAGAGCTGAGCTTTTAACTGGAAAGTAGATTTTCGAGTGRAAACACTTGAATTATTTGCTGAGATACATCACCCATGTGTAAAATGGTCAGTGCAATGTATCTTTTGTCTGATCTCCATTTACAAAATAAGATAGGAATGAAGTTAGTATATTCTTCCATTGTATCTTATGTGTTTGACACATATGTGGTATTGAGCTGATGTATGGAGGAATTGCGCTAGCAGCTTTATACTTGGATTTAAAAGCAACTCAGAATCTGATTCTGCAAAGACTTTACATATACATAGCATTAGGAACCTAAGCAGCACCACTGATTTAAAGTGGACTGTTCGTGTGCTTAAGTACCTTGCTGATTCAGGGCCACAGTGAGTAGAAGAGTCAGGAAATATGTGAGGAAAAAGTATTTATCAAAAGTTAATCATATATTCTGCTTCTGGCATAAGAGGATTACCACAGGAAACTGGAAGGAATTTGTCTCCCCCTGTGCAGCATTGCACAAATGGTGATTTTCTTCTAATAGAACAAGCATTGGCTAGTACTAGGCTCCAGATACAGGATGTGGTGAACTAATTGTCTTATCTGGCAGGACAAGCCTTACCTGTGATTTATGAGTCGTGCTGTGAGGGTATACCTAAGCTGTTTTACCTCAGTGTGACACCGCTGACTGACTTATAGGGAGCTGTTTTCTAACTTAACTGATATAAGCAAGAAAAGAACCAGACCTTAATTATATTTAAAAACTTGAACTAATCATGGTTTTCAACCTCCTTCAAAATTTGCAGTAGAGGTTCGGGACTACAAGAGTGAATTTAAGTCTCTGTCCACTGGCTTGCCTTTCTCCTATATGCTTTACAGATTCTTTAGAYATAGTTTGAAAACCCCAAATGTCCATGAATTGAAAGATTTTTGCTTTTAAAGGATCAGTAAGTCTTTAGTAAGAGYGAGCGAGCTGTCAGGAGGACAAGTGTGGACAATAAATATTTTGATTATCCGTATTATAAATACTTTGAGTAGTATGTCAGCATAAGAAAATTTTTTTTGAACAGAAAGCAGGAGCTACTATCTTGAAGTAATAGATTTCCACAAAAAGTAAGCACAAGAGAAACAGGKKTTTTTTGTTTGTTTGTTTGTTTTTAATATGATACATTGAATATTGCCAGGCATTTTGCTGGTCTTTCTCAGAAGGTCTTTTTCAGAAGAACAGAATGTAGTATCAAAATGTACCAGAATTATGTTTTCAAGGTGAGCACAGATTTCTTTATTTCTTAGGTCTAACATGGTTTCAATTTTATAGCTTTATAGTTACTATTTTATATCTGAACACAGAAATATACATACACTCCAAACACTTTCAGGTAGAATATGAAATAAGTAAATAGGATAAGCTACTACGAATGTGATAAATGTATCCCTTCTTAGAATCGTATCATTTATTCATGACTTTCTCTAGTTAGCTCAATAAGCTCCTTAATTACTATGAGCTGAAGCCCTGGTGAATTAGAGGGACTGATGGAAGATCTCTTTCCATCTGCATTCAACTCTGTGCTACTCAGACATGCAGAGTGTTGCTGCTGAGTAGAGGCTCCATAAATGTCCAACTAAAATTAAAAATGCCCATATACGACTGGTCTGTCGGGAACTTGAGTCCAATAAAATTCTTGTTCTCTTCTACGCTGCCTATTTGTATGTTGATAGAAATCATKCTCCTAGAGGAATGAAGGCTAGTTTTACTTTCTTCTCAAATAAGCCTTCCACCCAGTATTATTGTGACCTGTTGAGGCCTGTTTTACCTGAACTCTACTAAGAAATTACAGGTCCTGTGGTCTCTGCTTGAGACAGTTCACACCTAGAACCATTTGTCCTTCAAGGAATATCCTTTGGAGCATGGTTAGGAGAGAGTTTCTTAAAGGTTTTGTTGAATTCACCAGAAATACCCACCACATGGCAAGATGGTCTCCTCATTCAAATGTGGTTTTTTGTTGTTGTTGATGAAAAAGTAAGGGAAATGTCCTGAAAAGATCTCCTGTAACTGACTCCACATATAAATCATATATACTGTCTTAAAATATAGTCTGCACAGTCAGAAACTGTTATGTGAACTCATTTTATGTGTCTACTGGTACATCTTTCTTTAGCATGAACTTCAGCAAACATGTTAAATGGCTTTCCTGTGGCCCACATGCCAAAGAGGTCCTGTCGTCATGATTAACTTCATCAGACAATTATCAAATTACTTTGGGAAAGACTTCATTTTCCATACAAACAGTAGACACAGCTCACAACTTTTCAAAGGAGGCTTGGTCACACAGGCCCCTTCAATAAGACAAAAGGGATGATGRCAAAACTTCACTTACAGACTTTGTCCACATTCTCTATGTTGTTGCTGCAGTGCATTCCATTTTGGTGGAATGGCTTATGAAGTGAGCATAGGAAAAGAAATAAAGGAAATCA
Source organism: Nothoprocta perdicaria (assembly GCF_003342845.1). Lineage (NCBI taxonomy): Eukaryota > Metazoa > Chordata > Aves > Tinamiformes > Tinamidae > Nothoprocta > Nothoprocta perdicaria. The sequence continues at coordinate 4,039,443 of NW_020455466.1, read as the reverse complement.
ATTCCCAATACCAACAAAGGCTTAAACATAAAATGATAGATAAGTAATAAATAAATAATAATATATGGCATGATCTTTAATTGGATAGAGAGTTTCTAACCCCAAGGTAGAGTTGTAAATACAGGAATAGTCAGTTCCCAGCATCTCTTAAGATTACCTAGCAGCTCAGGATAATAAAATAAGTCCTAAGTAGACCTCCATAGCCCAAGGGATCACTGGAGCTTCTAGATCTCTGAAAGATGCTGGACTGTTCACTTGGGTTCACAGCTGTGGCTATTTTAGCTTCATTAGGGAAGGACTAGTTACCCTAGCCCAGCAAGCCTCCATTTTGAAACAAAACAGTCCCCAGACTGCCCTCCTAACTTGCTTGAGATCTGTGCATAAAATTAAAAAAAAAAAAATCTCTTACTGAGCTAGGATACTTTTTATAATCAACACTTTTCAAAAATTAGAATTTACTCTCTCAGGCACTCTGATTCCATACATATCTAAATGTACGTATAAAATTTGGATACACTTATATTGTAACAAGCTTTGGATATGAGAATATCTTTTGGTGGAAGCCAGGCTTGATAAAAAGAGTGCATACTGTCGTGTCTGAAAGTAYGATATTAATAATTAAGCCATGCAATCATTACCTCAGGATATTATTTCTTAAATATCTCTTGCAAAGGCAATACGATTACATATGAATTATATCAATTTTCTACCAACAAAAAAAAATCCACAGAAATAGGAATTGAATTACACTGTCCAATTTGCTGTAAAGTTCACTGTACGTGAAGAAATTAATCAAAGCTACCACCACCCATTTTTATGGGAACATAAAATGATGTGAACTTCCATTTTTAATAAAGATGCATAGCTCTTTTATGAAGACTGACTAATAACACTGTAATGAACTGAAAAGCTACTGATACATTAAGAATGAAAATTTTGAAGGATGTATTTACTGAGTCTCCTGTTTGAAACCAGGCACTACTTCCATTTGAATCTACCTATAGATAAGGAAAGAATCCAGATAATTAAGTTGATGCAAAGTCTGTGTAAATTCATCTCCCACATATATACACAGGCAATAATGGTTTTTTTTATCTAGAGACTTCTACCTACATGCTCCTCTGGGGTCTGCCTTCTCCAGCTGCTTGCAGCTCTGTGCAGATGTCTCTCAAGYGCCACAAATTCACGTGAATGGGTATCTTTTACCAGGTTCCAGGGGCTTCAAGGCAATTGAAGGAAATTTTTCTTAGGTGCTGAATTCAAAGGATTTCTGAGCAAAAGCATGTTATCCCTATGGAATAAAGGCCTTCAATCAGTAAGGCTAAAAGATTGCTGTCCCTCCTTCCCCAAAAGGAATGCTAATTCAAAATCACTGTATGTTAATCAAATTTCCAAATAATAAACTAATTTGACTGTGTTCATAAATCTTTTGTCCTTGCTTTTTTCTCTAGAAGAGTGTAAGGAATGAAGTAACTGTCTGGAATAGTTGCTTAAACAATGTTTAAACTTATATTGGAAAGCAATGTGGGAATATGTCATTCACAGCAAGGAGTTCTCAGAGCACTATTGACGTAATGTGGAAGCAAATGTTCATCCCCTTTCCTGTRAGCAACTGTATGAAAAGAGAGCAAAATATGGGATTTTTTAATTCTTCAATTAACTTTGATCACAAGGTGTATWCTCATTTCTTAAAAATAATTCTAACTAACTGTAAACAATCAAAGTTTTATTTAATTCCAAGAATTCATCTGAAGAAAGTCTTTAGGGCCTTTTATCACAARTAGTCCTTAGTTTTCCTTTCTCTTAACCCTGGTTCTAGTTAATATTTTCTAAAAAAAGAGTGCAATATTTTTTAATGGTAGAAGGTAAAGAGCTAATGAATAATACAATTACTAGTAATAGACAAAGGTGGATTGCTTGATTATGTTTACAAAATTAACTTTATCATAGCCCATAGGCATCATATCCTGAATCAGGGAATTGATTTGTTTGTCTTTCTCAGCTCTATGAATCTAAACATCAATCAAATGTTAAAAAACTGTTTAACTAGAGCAATGATTACTCATTTTATTCACTCTTTTGGAATGTTTCTGGAAAAAAAAAGAGTATTTCATGAATATCATCTTCTACTTTCTTGCCTCTTCATCCAAGTGCCAAAATTCCCAGAATGTCCTTTCTGTAGTATCTGAGAGGGACTGCATGCCTCATCTTAAGACCCTAAATTGCAGAAATGGCAACAAGAGGGAAATACAGTATTCCAGCTGGATAATCACCAAGCAGTCTGATTCACTTAGTCTAATGTTCCCAGTCAGATCCTGGCAATGAAATAAGCATGTAGGAGGAAGCAAACAGATTAGTTTTAATTAAAATAATAAAGAAGGTCCAAGCCATGGACCTCAGATACGAGCTCTTCTTTTTCTTCCTTTTCTTTTTTTTTTTTTTTTTGAGGAAGGATATTTGATCAAGTCTTTCCCTGAACTTTCCCTTTGGGTTCAAAGTCACATGAACCTATTTTGATGCTCTGAAAATTGTTCTATAAACATTTACCATTCTGTAATTACAGACATCCAGCTCACCTTGGTGAGGTCCCTCAACCTTGGGTTTACTCTAGGGCCTAATAATATTGTCCCAGACTGCCTCTACCACATCCCTGTTCGTTTGCTACGTTATTCTTATTATTATCCACACAATTTTTAAGGTCTGGACCTAGGTCAAGATTCCATTGGGCTTGAAATGTGGATATTTTGGGATATCCTTGCCTCAGAATTTTTTTCCAGTCAGGGAGTGATAGATACTGTAAACAGGAAAATTCAGGAGAATTTGCAGTCCACAATAAGAAGGCAATTAATTATTGTTATTATAATAATTATAATTTTGGGCTCTCTTGTATTAGGATTATGGCTCTGCAGGTGCTGAACAGCATTACTGTACAGAACCTCGGTGGCAGCTGGCACCAGCTGGAATCCCATTTCCTGCTCACCAGAGCTTCGAAATATGTCATTACATGTAGAGCAAAGAGGGAGAAATGTTGTTTGTCTTTTAATTTCTCTTAAAATCTTCCGCATTTGTCTACAGTGTGCCATGGACAACAGCACCACTGATTTAAATAAAAAACAAGCAAACAAAATTAAACAGACTAAAACCATGTCTAAATGCRCATAGAAGTGCTTATCAGATTGGCCTATGTATTAATAAGCCTTTTTTGCTTTCTGCTGAGCTGAGAATGAAATATTTTTAAAGGCTTGTGTTGTAAACAGAAAATCCATGATGTAAATTAATGATTTATTCCTTTAAAACTGGTGCAGAATCTATCACCAGCATGATAAGATGCACATTGTCTTCTATCTGCATATAGCTATGTAACTGTGCAATATCTGGCAGTGAATATGAAAAAAATCAATTTTTCCTGGTTTCAAGCATATCTCTTGAGTCTGAGATATGTCTCACTTGTTTTTCAAATACTGCTACAAGTAATTTAAGCTCTGTGCTCAGAGAAAGAACTTGTCTCTGTGTGGGTGCATACATCTGTATTACCTGATTGGCATTAATTTTTACCTATTTTAAACAGAAAAATTGCAGCTCTCTTCTAGATTTTTTTTAATAGAGGAAATCATCAGTAAGAGCCTGCCTGATCCAAAGTCCAAGGAAGTTCATGTAAAGTCTCAAACTTTGGTAAAAATCACACTCCAAGGCCCATCTCCTCAAAGGGTTTTAAAGCCTAAGTTCTGCTCAAGATATGGGATTTGAAGTTTTTGAATTCTGGATATTAAAACTGCATCTGCACACACAATGAATACTTAGCTCCTGCTATCAGAGAATCTGCTAGAAGCCACTGTCTGAGTCTAGCCTAGATCAATCTCATAACTGAGCCAGATTCATATTTTTTTTACTCCTGAAGAGTGGAGTGATCTGCAAGTTACAGTTCCACAGGACTGCCGTGGATGGAAGGGACCTCTGCGGATCTAGTGCAGTCCCCCTGCTCGGAGCAGGATCAGCCACAACTGATTGGTCAGGGCTGTGTCCTGTTGACTTTTGAGTATCTCCAAGGAGGAAGACTCTACAACCTCTCTGGGCAACCTTCTCTGGATAACCTTCTGTAATGTTTGACCACTTCCATAGTAAAATAAATAAATAAATAAATAAAGTGTTTTTTTCTTCTGTTCAAGTAGAATTTTCTGTGCTTCAGTTTCTGCCCATTGCTTCTTGACCTGTCACAGGGCAGCTCTGAGAAGACCCTATACCTGGTTACGGGTATTTATACACATCGGTAAGATTCGCCTGAGCCTGCTCCTCTCCATGATGAATAGTCCCAGCTCTTTCCACATGCAGGAATGCAGCCTAGGAGGCTGGTGACCTTCTTTGCAGCAGGGGTACATTGCTGGCTTATGGTCAACTAGTTGTTCCCTAAGATTCTCAGTCTCTCTTTACAAAGCTATATTTCAATGCGTCAGGCCCAGCCTAGTTATTATAATTCCCAGCATGGAGTTATTCCTCTCCAGGTGCAGGACTTGGCTTTTCCCTTTGTTGAATTCTCTGAAGTYCCTGTTGGCCCATTTCTCCAGCCTGTTGAGGTTGCTCTGAACGGCAGCACAACCATCTGGTTTATCAGCCACTCCACCCAGCATGTAGCCCACAAGCTTCCTGAGAGAGCACTCCCTGCTCTCTCTTTATGTTTCCACAAAGCCAGTCATCTCACAGTTGAAGGTTATCAGGACAGTCATAATTTCCTTTTGATAAATCCATGATTACTTCTCCTGTCACTTTTTTGTCCTTCATATATTTGGAAGTGGTTTCTAGGATGAGCTGCTCCATCACCTTCCCAGGTATCAAGGTGAGACTGACTGTAGTAATGTAGCCTGTAGGAGGATCTTCATCCTTGAAGTCAGCAGTGACATTTGCTCTCCTTCTGCCCTCAGAAACCTCTCCCTAACAGCATGACCTTGCAAGGATAATGAAGAGTAGCCTTGCAATGACATCAGCCACCTCCCTCAGCACTTATGGATGCATCTGATCAGAACCCATGGACTGTACATGTCCAACAAAATGTTCCCTAACCTGATCCTTCTCCCCTACAGGTAACTCTTCATTGCTTCAGACTTTCCCACTGGCCTGAGGTGTCTAGGATTCCCAAAAGGCCAATGTTGCAGCAAAAGCCAAGGGGAAGAGAGCATTTAGTACCTTGGCCTTCTCAATGTCCTTTCCCTTGGTCCTTGCTTCGTGCAGCAGCAGATCCACCTTCATTTCCCCTAATAGTTCCCTGGGAGGCAGCATGCTCCGTGCTGCAGTGCACTGCAGCGTGGTTTGACACACTACTTGGAGCTCTCTAGGAGCACTGCCTAGGAAAATAAACAGAACGTGACATAAACAGAGGGTTGGCTTTGTGCTACCTTTCTGCTCAAGTGAATTTCAAGCACTGGGTGCAAAAGTGCACCAAGAGTTATAGACCCTGAGTTTGAAAGACCAACTGCAAATTTTGTTTTAAGTGATATGAGCTCAAAGCTTAATAAAACTGTATTTTTCACCTCTCTAGCAGATTCTTTACCTTTTCCCCTGTCTCTCCTGTTGCTCGCCCTAAACTCAGCTTGCTCTGATGGGATATATCCTCAGCCAGTCAGTCATTCCCCCAGGCAGGGTGAGCTTCTGTTGTTCCATTTTGGCAAAATCTGCAGCACAGATTTCTAAATGTCTTGTATTTATTTTATTGCATTTTTTTTGTGTCTGTGTATGAAACCTTATGTTTCATGGGTAAACATTTTTCATAGAGAATTTTTATTTTTTAATAAACAGAGTAATTTTCTCAAATAGCTCCTTTCTTACTCCACCTTGTAATATCATGTGGAAATAGATGGTGTGTTTCAGCATCGAGGAGCTGGAGGGATAAGAATAGAGACAGCAGTGTGGAAGCAATGGGTCCCTCTTCTGCCCATATGGTTCAGGTTTGCATTTTGGCTGGCACGATAATGTGATTGCTGGCAGATCGAATGTTTAGTCTCCAGAGCAAATAGCAGCCAATGAGTTGGGGTGTAATGTACATGTGGAGATGTTCATAATATTCTGCACAGGCTGAACCTACAGCAGGAGTGAATTCAGCTGCAGTGAAAACAGAGATGCTGCGTGAATCCTTCTGTCAGCACAGCAATGGCATTTCCAGGCTTTTGCATTTGGGAAGGGAAGGAATGTGCCTCTGGGGAAGGAGAACTCCACCACTCGCTGATTCTCCTGTGGCAGGAATATCTGACTTGCCGCATAGAAGGTGATGTATTCTGATGAGCCTGAAAGTTATATTTCATCATTGCTTTATCACCCGATGAATCATTACAGCAGATGAATGTTAATTGTAGCTAAACAAATGGGCATGTCCTCTCTACCCCAGACAGCTGCCACCGCTGTAACACATTATGCAGAGGGTGCAAAGTGCTGCTGGATGGAAGGAAAGCGCTAGCCTTACCTCCAAAGATGTGTATCTGCAGTGTAATGAAATGCCAGCTGTGGAAGAGGGCTGGATTCAGAGTAATTTCCATTTGCTSTTTGGTTTGCACTGCTCTAGGAACACGCACAGTGCAAATGTCCCCTCCGTGGCTGCTTGCTCCCAGGCAGGAAAATCTGCGTGGGATCGTGGCTTGCCTAGTCATCTGCCATTATACTTCCTTGCCTGGGCTGTGAGGGTGCCGGGACCCTGCTTGGATAATGGGCAACTGGAAAGGGCTAGGGATGGTCACTCCTGGACACTGGGCAGATGGCCATAGATCCGTGGGGCTAGTGATGCACGAAGAGAGGCCCTGGATTTAAGGGCTCTTTTTTTCCAGGGATACTCACCTGAGTGGGCAGATCAGGSTATTTTCTTCTAGTGCTTGCCCCTCTCAGTGGCCTTTTGTAGTGAATCCACTGAGGCCTGGTTTGTCTGGTGTTTAAATCCTGAGGTTGAATTCTCTTGCTGTTGCTATATGAACGAAAGCAAAGTGTATCAGAATACCCCATTTCACCTAGTTCATGTTACTCCTCAAGCAGATGTACCTGGAAGGCAGTAATTTGTGAAATGACATTTCCATGCCATTCCTGATCCTCTCTGTTGCAAGACAGTCTGTTTCTAGAAATACAGTTGCGCAAGAGGCAAAGGTGAGGAGATAGCCAGGGGGAACTAAGATCACCAGCCTGTTCTTTCAGCAGGATGCCTTAATATTTGTGAAGATATGTGGCTGGAAAGGAAGAAGAGTTGGAAAATAAAGGAAGTAGTAAAAATCAGAGAGAGCTGCAGCTAAAATTTGCTTATCTGTAGGTCACATAAGGTGTTACCTGCATTTTGGCATGTCAGAGTTTGGTCTATGTAGAAAACCCAGCCCCTTACAGAGGCACCCAACTATCAAAGAAAACCAAATAACAACGAGCATGTAACACACCAACATATTATTTTCACCAAGTGGGCCCATCTCTGCAGGATTCCCCACAAGGAGCAATTTCCCTGTGACTTCAGTTCTGCCTTTCGACCGTGGGGAGCCATTTGCCGTCTCAGAGGCTTCGTGCTCCGCTCTTGCCTGGCAGGTACCTCCACGTTTCGGTCGCTGACGGCAACACAGGGAAGGGAGGAGAGGAGATCCTTGCAGACAGTTCAAACGCAGACTAAGAGGCATGTGTTGAAATGTCGTCAAAGTAGCAGGAATTCATTTTATTGAAGAATACATATAATAAAGACAGAACAAAGGGACTGAAATGGTGAACAGATGGGCGGGTGTTCTTCAGTGGCTCAGGAGCTGTGTGAACATGCTGGTTTATGCCCTCCCCCTCTTTCTGC
>NW_020455466.1:4020560-4031617 GCF_003342845.1 Nothoprocta perdicaria | reverse complement strand
TTTGGTTTGGTTTAGTTTTGATGCATCAGGATAGGATGTGAGATGATATGACAGTATATGTCAGAAACTTGGGGGAAAATAAAACCCCTTTTTTTAACATCAAACTACTGCTATCAATAGGAACAGCAACTGTTCAAAATTTGTTTCAGAGCTGCCAAGAAGTGAACATTCACGAGAGAGAGAGAAAGAGAGAGAGAAGGGAAAAAATATTTTTCCCTGCTGTTTGCAAGGTGGACACAAATGCAAGCGGTAGGAGGCTGACAACTTGACACATGTCTAATAAATCTAAAGCATGGAAAAAAAGTCAACAATTCACCATACAAGAAAGCATTACTGGGATAAAAAAGTACAATCCAACAAAACCCCTGTTTAAAAAAAAAAATATTTATTCCCCAATTGGTAATTCAGACGTTAGAGCCTCAATTGCTCTTCCTGACAATTTCTCGCCCGACCTTTCTTTTTCCCCCCGTGTTTTTGTGTCCAAGCCAGGGTGCGCGAGCCCGGGAGGCAGCGGTTCCCTGTGCTGGGAGCGGGCAAGGCGCAGCGGTGGAGCCCAGCKAGCAGATGCCGGGAGCCCGGCACGCTGGCAACAAAGGGCAGGGTGCGGGGAGCGTCCACGGCGCGTCCGCTCCCGGCGCGGAGCAGCAAGGGGCTCCGTTTGGCACGGCGGTTGGGTGCTGGGAACGCAGAGGTCGCGGCGGGCGCCAGGCACGCTCGGCCACCTCCTGCACAGCCGCGTTGGGCTGGAAGGGGAGCAGATGTGGGGACGTCTCCTGCTCCAGCCGCCTGCCACCGCGCGCGCAACACGGAGCCTATGGGAGCCACGGGCAGCGAATTCCTTTAAAAAGCCAGGAGGAAAACGAGAAAGGAGTGGGAGAGAAAATCAGGCTTCCCTTATTACAATAATAATTATTATTATTTTTWCTTCAGGTGGCTGGTTAGCTGTTTTTTAAAGCTCTTAATCCTTTTCTTTTAATAGCTGGTGCGTGGTGAAACGTGAGAAGGAAAATGAATGCCAAAACGAATGGAAATTCTCCTATAAGCCTCATGTAAACAGAAACATCAACATTAAAGTTATGAATCTTAATTTGTGCCACTGAGCTAAAATTTGTATCTTTCTGCATTAAAGGGATATAGACACACAGCACTGTGTAGTGTCTATGTGCAATACAGAAAACTGACATGGTCTCTCCAATTTATGGGAAAATTGACATAATTTTGCAAAAAAAAAAAAAGAAAAAGAAAAACCACTTGTGAACTGGATTTTGCATAATGGGATTAATTTGGTTGACTGTCACATCAACTGTGCTGCAGAATGCAAGTTAATCACAACATCGGTCTGATTTAAAAGAAGAATGAAAGAAAGAGAAGGAAAAGAAAAAAAAAAGAGGGAAGGTATTTTCTTCCTCTCCTTGATTATTTTTTCATTTCAAAATGCCTCCGTTTCGCCTGTAGCTCTGATAGCTCTGGCAGACAAAGCTGGTGCGTATTTGGGATGGCCACGAGGGTCTTTTTTCTCTCCCCCATTTCCCACAGTTTAAAAAAAAAAAATCAACAGCATTTCCAGGCTCACACAAAACTGCTTCCATAGAGCAGCACAACCCAGTGCATTTGCAAAATTTAAGGTGATTGACAGAGCTGGAGCAACTTGAAACATTTAGTCACCCAGGTCTCCCTTTCTGCATTTCCTTCCACTTACCCCACTCCCTGGGAGCCTTTGGCCTTTGGCTCCTGACTAAACCTGCCCTGACACCCTTTTTCTCCCACATTGCCACTCATAGCAGCAATATCACCGCTCTTCTGGAGACTCTGCATAACATGAGATAAACAAGCAAGCACATATAATATAAAATAAAGTCACAGTGCCTATGTTGTTTTAAATATAAGCAAGCATATAGGATTTTTTGGTCTGATTGTACCTGTCTTTGGAGATACACGGGAGGAAAGAAGGAAATAAACYTGCTCTCACGGGCTCTCACGTTGCGTTCTTGGCGCAGGTGCTGAAGACGGAGCCTGCACCTGTACACGACATAGCCATTCGGCCCTCCAGTTTCTATGGATGCACAAGGGTTTTGCTCTCGGGAGCACCCTGACAAGGAGATAACGCCGGGTGGTGCTTTGGGTATGTGGGGGCCAGCTCCGGAGGGTGATCCTGGTGCCTGGTCCCAGGGACTGGCTCCAGAAGGTGACCCCAGTGCCACRTCCCAGGGGCCAGTTCCACAGGATGATCCCAGTGCTGGGTCCCGGGACCAGCTCGCAGGGTGAACCCAGTGCCGGGTTCTGGGGGCCAGCTCAGGAGGGTGATCCCAGTACCTGGTCCCGGGAACYGACTCCAGAGGGTGATCCTGGTGCCGGGTCCTGGGGCCAGCTCCGCAGGGTGATCCCGGTGCCAGGTCCCAGGCCACCAGTATAGGCTCCCGCGCGGCACTGCCGCCGTTAAACAATTACCCCGCACTAATTGGCCTGTGCCGGGCCTGATGAGAGAGTAAACAAACACTGCGGAGAAAAGCGGAGACAAATTGTATCTAATTAAATTGATGAAAAAAAAAGTGACAACAATTTTTTTTCCCTGGGAAGAAAAAAAAAAATAAAACGAAGGCGACTTGCAGCAAGACAAGTATCCCCCTCCTGCAGCCATGCACCCACTCACAAAACTCCATCTCCTTGCAGAGCCCACTGACCACCGGTGCTGCAAGGACGAGACCACCATGTCTCACGCACCCACTGTGGGGATCCTCCCCCTTTTCTCCATGCGCCCACGTTAAAACCAGGCCCAGGAAACTTCTTCCATCCTTTTGCTTTGGTGAGCAGGGCAMTCCCACCAGCCACCTTGACTTAGGCAGAGGAAGGTTTGATTTAAGTTTACTTATTTGATGAGATATTCAGAAACAGGTGACTTGGGTTTACAGGGTCCGGATCACCGAACATATGAAACCAACCAAGCTAAAGCCACTGGAGTCTCTTTGCTCTGAACCTCACTGAAATCAATGGAAAGGGATAGGTTAACTGAGCACAACATCAAACCCACCACAGAAGCAGCTGCAATAGTGGTAGCTAAGTATGTTGTGTACAGTCAGGAATTCCCATCCTAATCCTCTGTCTCCAGTTGCTCAGAGCTTTCCAAAACCTTGATTTATCAGAATAAAATATTCCAGGTAAAATATCTCTGGAAAAATGTAAGTTTTTAATAGTTTAAGGTGAAAGTGACTCAGTTACTCTTGACTTAGAGAAGAGTCCAAGAATTGAGGAAACAGAATAGTTTTGTAATTTTCTTTTTAGTAAGTCATCTGCTAAAGTCTCTGAGGAATCCAGCCTGGAGCTTGACTGAAGTATCCTTCACTAAAACAGCCATTAGGAAGGAGAACTTTTTACAGCTATCGACCAGTGTGTTACAGGGCAATTTTATTTTGGTCCAAATGGGTTTTGAGTCTTTACAAGGCATTCAGTGGACTTAAACAGTTTATTTTGGGAAGCTGATCCCCCACTCCTCACCCCCTTTCTTGTTGCAATATTGGGAGCAAGGATCTGTACTTTCCATTTTGGTGAGTAATTTAGTGTACAGAGAAGCCAGCAGAGATTAGCAAGATGGACTAGGTGACCTCTTGAGATCTCTCTTAGCCTAATTTTCCTACTGTCTAGCCTAAATGTCTAGCCCATCTCATTCATGCTATAAGTTCCATATAAACTTTCCATCATATGTATATGATAACTGTACATTAGACAAAATACATTCATCTAAGTTCACTGATGAACTGTAGTGCACAATAGTACTGAATTATTTCTTGAATTTTCCTGTGTGGTGTTTCAGGCTGATGCTTGCTGAGCAGCCCAGGTTGTGTGCAACACATGTGCAAGTTTTGTGTTTCGAAACTGCAGCAAATGCAAGGTGTAGTGTAACCACTAAATACTGAAACAGTGTGTTGAGGATCAGATAGAGGCACCATGACTTGTGATGGCTATAAATGGTCTGATACATAAGATGTTCATGTTGCCATGATTATTTTGGCTCTAGTCCCCGTGGAAGCTGGAAGAAATGGAGGAACCGTTGTGTCTCTTTTATGAACAACGTGCTGTGGTCTAGTATATTCTGTGGGAAATATTTGGCACCAGTGAAGATGATCTCATGAGACACATCCTAGACACAAGCAGAATGAAGCAGAGAGGCACTTGCTCCAGCTCTGGAATCCCAGCAGGCTATTCCTGGAGCTACACTGCCTTTATGAATAACTAATAGTTCAATCACAGTGTACACATACACATTGCTGTAACTGTGTACTTCTGTAGTAGTTTCACAATAATTCAGACAACCTGGGTAGCAATTAATAATGCTCTTCATTATGCTTTTTCTGCTCGACTTCATAATGAACCTTCTCCAGTTGAAATCATCAGGAGTTTCGCATCAAGTTCAGTGACGGTCTTAGCAAATGAAGAGCCATTCATAGTGTGCCATAACAGTAAGACCTAAATAGTAATAGCTAAAGCAGAAGAATAGTGGAAAAAATGCTGCTAACATACCCATTTTAAAGACAAGTAAGTGAGTCACAGAGTGACAATGTCCCAAATTCCCAAAGGCAACCAGGTGTCTAAGGAGTGACTGACTTGCTCAAATTTGGCAGAAAATCAGTATCAGAGTTTAACTTTGATCTCCTGTGTTGCAATAGTCTTATTTGCAACTGTAAAATCCTTTCCTGGGGGTTTCTTGGAAAAAAAAAAAAAAAGTGAATTATTTCTCCTAACTATCAGACCTGCATGTGTTCACTGGCTGTAACYTGGATGGGCAATGAAGAGCTTGCACGTCCGTAGCAGGCCATGAGACCTGGAAAGCAAACCCACCGGGGGGAATTGACTTTGCGGGAATGTTTGGCAACTTGTGTGTGAATAACTGACTGACTTGTTGCTAGGGAACAGTTGGGAGGAATGTTTTTGATCTCCCATATGCTTACTACTAATAAATAAACAAATAACAATAATTACAACAAACCCCAAGCCTGTTGTATCTCCAGGATTAATTAATGATGAAATACAGCTGRAATGCTGCAAAAGAAGGCAGCAAGGTGGGGTGGATTTTACATTTTCCTGCTGCATATGGAAATGACGGCTGAAATTAACATTTTTTTTTTCCTCTTTAAAATTTACCTCTGCTGGATCAGGTTAGTGGGAGGAGTGGGGGGAGTATTCCCTTCACAGACAGAGGATGAACAGGCAGACAGTAAATCTCCCTACGCCAGTTTTACTTGCATCCAGTTTTTCCTGCCTACTACAGTTAAGTTTTTTAGATACTTTACTTGCATTTCTAATTCAGTTATTCTTCTGAAATTTATTCAAAGGATTTATGCTTATGAAATTATAATATAATGCTGCCTATATGCCAATGAGCTGCAGGCAAAGAAAATAATTTTCTTCAATTTACAGTTATGAGGCTGGAGGAAAATGATGCCTTCTTATCACCTCTTTTTCTTTGTATGCCTCAGTATTTTTTTAAGTCTTCAGAAGGCAGGAGCTGATGATGAATTCTTAAGCAGATCACACTGATAATTGTATTTCAGAACTGTCAACTCTGTGAAGACTGTCCACGGAGGTGTCTCAGTTCACTTGAGCTATTTGTGTCACTGCTTCTCCAGGAACTCAGCCCTCAATAAAACCCAAATCACTGGGGATATTGTTAAGTCTTCTGAAAGGATTATTAGATCGAAGGGAAATTTATGGATGACACTTTGTAACAATTAATCAGGAACTGTTGATGAAGTTAAGTTGGTTCTTTATTCTTGAACAGAAAAAAAAAATATGCAGCCCCTGTACAAATTGTCAAATGGCCTATTGTGTCACTCTGTTTGATTAATGGACTATTTGGAGTCCCCAAAAAGTCCTAGTACAAATAAAAAAGAATCATAAATATTGAATAAGCCTGCAGCATGGTTAACCTTGACTATATTTTGGAACATTCTTGGGGAAAACTTTGCTATTCAGAAAATAAATTGCTAAGGGGATTAAAAAAAAAAAAAACCAACAAATTGGAGATTTTGGAGAATGTCACCTACCCAACCTTGTCATCCTGATTAGCCTGCCATGATAAATTAGCTTTAGCTAGCTTTGCAATCAGGTCAGGAGCGGCCGTTTTGCTGGTGGGGCTACACCTGGTCCACAAAAGGGGTGCAGGATGGCAAGGAAACCACTCGGGCTTGTGGGGCTTTGTAGGCCACACAACGTGGGCACTGCTAACGGGCTATCCTCCTTTTGTACTGTTAGGTATGGAAAGGGAGCCCGCGGAGCGACGGGAGCCRCGGTGCCGTAAGGTTGCTGTGGAAAGGCTCCGGTGGTCTGTGGATATGCGGATGTCAGGATCTGCGCCTCAGCGGCAGCAGGCGCCTGCCCTCGTGCATATTCCGCACACGTGGGTCCCATCCTTTCCTCCCGCTCCTCTGTCGCTCCCTTTCCAATTCCGGTGCTCTCCTCCCCTGCAGATCCTCCCTCCCCGCCATTGCTTGATGCCGCCACTATGGTCCTGTCAGGCCTGACAGGGCGTTTTTGCCAACCTCTGATAGCATCTAGGTCATAGTGATCCCAAACTGCGTCGCTTTTGTTCTCAGGGAACAAGGAATACAGTGCTATTAGTTTGGGCTTGGGTTCCACAAAGCACTTAAGCTCCACGTGCCCTTCTCAAAGAATGCAAGCAATTCCCTGGTTTCCTTTGGCAAGGCACCTAAGTCCCTGCTTAAAGGCAGGCATGTTTGGGGCTGGTTTTGGCTGGATCAGGCCCTCAATCAGAAGCCACAATGCCACTTTATATCTCATTTAGTTGGCTCCTTCTGCAAGCATGTGTCATATGCCAGCTCCCGGGCCATCTCAGCTGACATATATGCAATGACACACTTGAAAGCAAAAGAAAATCTTCACGAAGCAGGCTAGGTTTTGGAATGCGAGCAACTCCCTAAACTAGGAATGTAACCTAGCTGTAAGATAATAATTGCTCATTAAATGTTACTTCTTCAAAGGTAATGTGGGGGTTAGAATAAAGGATTGCTTTCTATTGCCAAACATTTCACTGTAAGCTACAAGTAGCACTTTTCTATCCATTTTTATCCCCATAGTTCCTCACATTTATAGATAATCCTCTACTTTCAAATTAAGCAAAGAAGMATAAGAGGACTGACCTAGAGACCACGCATGGGGCATTAGGCGTCAGTATAYGGAAATCAAAGTACTACCTCAATTTTCTTCCTGCTGCTGCAAGGCAGTGTTCGGTTAGCAATAGCCAAAGGGAAGTGGATTTCCTAGAAAAGYCTGCCTCTAAAAAATGGGGGAATGGAGGGAAGAGCTCTGGGCCCTTTTCACACTTTCACTTCATTTGTTCACATGACATGCAGGAAAGAATAGAGTAGCATAAAATTGTCAAGGCCTCTTGAGTATTGCATTATGGTGTAGGGGTCAAAATCTTCTGTAAGGCGCTTTCATGATCATGCAGTACTACATCCTGTGGTTACACAACCTTGCAATGGGTCGGGATGGCATTAAGGGCACCTCCTTGGTGTTTTCCTAGCAAGGTCTTGACTGCCTGTGATTGTTAAGGATGGGAATTTTCACMAGTTGGACTTTAATTCTGGTTGAATTCCAGCTCTATTGATTGTCTTCTGCTGTTGGGAATTCCTCCTATGGATCCTCTTCGGAAAACTATYGCAATCCTTGATCCACAGCCTGATTCTCTGTGGGGTGTTGCAACGTGCCAATAAACTAGCTTCGGGGCATGACTCTCCCAAGGTCTCTGCTCATGCTGGTATGTTTTGCATGGCATTTACAAACATTTACTAGGTCAGAGAGACTCTGCAAACCTGAGTAGACTGTTTAGTGGTTAGGGTAGCCATGTATCGGTAGAGACTTGTGCTCCATCTCCTGAGCTGGCTAAGTATCTTGCATTAATTACTAGAGCAGAGCTAGGATCCAACATGGATTAAAGGTAAAGCAGGAATATAACACCTGCACGGTATCTGATGTTACGTGTGTGTCCTGCAGAGAAGTTTTTATTGCCTGAGGAAATTTACTGCTAATGTTAGAAAAGCAGGTAAGCAGCTGGAGACTGTAGGTCATTTTCTGGTGCTCTGTGGATGAACAGGGTTTTGGAGGTGGCTGTGTTGGTAGCTGTTCATTGGCTATCCAAGTGCGTTTCTCATGCAAGTGGACTTTCAACATGAGAATCTGTAGGAAGGCTTTCCTTTGCAGCTCTTGGAGGCATATCAAGATGTCTTGCCTTTTTGAAAGAAAATGTTTCAAGCATTTTTTGTAAAGTTGGCGAGTAGTTAAGTTCCATCTCAATCCACRTTCTCTTCTAGCTCTGCCAAACATAAAATAGGCACTAAAATAAACTAAAATCCTACTAGTAAATGTTAAATAGGCCTGTTTCTTTGATCATGATTTCTTTCCAAAAGAAATCGGACCCAGAAAACACAGGGGAAGATTCAGTCACTGAAAAGGGGATGATTTCAGTGGTGTTATTTGCCAGCAGAACAACACTGCAGAAGAAAAAGCATGTACTAAATGAAGCTAATTGCATTATAAAGAGCACGAGGCATCCTATAAAAACTTGTTGCCGAATGTGCCTGTAACAACCTATCAGCAAAAGATCTTCATGTAAAGGAGCCAAAGCAATCAGTTGAGGCAGGGCAGATCTCTGCATTCCTCTGACATACCCAGTAGTAAAACAGACCACCAAGCACCACCACCACCAAAAATTCTTGTACCCCTCAAAACATAGGCCAGTGTTTCAAATRTTGTCCTAGGGTCTTCTACGTGTGTTGAAACGCTGGTTTTTACCCATGTCTGTACCTTTTCCTCTTTCACTGCCTCTGCTCCCTTTGACTGTATCTGCCCAGGGCAAATCAACCACAAAAAGGCTTTCAGCAGCTAGAACTGAACTAGGGTATCAGTTTGACCTCAAAATGGCCAGGTTTATTCTTCAAATAAAGGCTGATCTTTTTAACTAACTCAAAAATCTACCTCTGATTATAAAATGATTATGAAGCGATTTAAATTTTGTGTCAATGTGTTGCTTATATTTTGCCTTATTTGTGAGATTGTGGGATATATAGAAAGTGATTTGTGTTATTTTATAAGAAGAGAGAAAAGAAAAAAGGGATTGGGCTCTTGGTCTAGGAAAGCACAATCCTTGATTTTAATACTGAAGCGCAGTGGTTTTCTACATTTTAGTACATTAATTAGTTGAAAGATTCTCTCAGTAACAGCCCATGCAAAATGGGTGAGCAATGCTTCATTGTGGATTGTCCTGGGCACAATTTCAAGATTAAGGAAATGTAGGAAGGTCTTTAAACTATGACTTAAGCTGTATGTTCTCAGAGAGACAGAGCTGGAATATATTGAAGGCTATGCAAAGTATCTAGGTATATATATTTGCTGGTATCATGTTTTTGTTGTCTTCATGTTTGTTAGCTGTAATGTTTCTTGTTAGAATAACCTTAACTTTGTGTTAAGACTCATTTCATACATGCTTCCATATTTCACCTCCCCTGAGCAGAGAAGCTAATTGCTTCTGGTGAAGTCCCTTTCGACCTGCAGTGCTTCAGATTCTGCTTGTGAAACCACAACGCAGTCTGCATGGCCATGCAGCTGCACAAAACCTGCTTATTTCCTCTTCGTCAATGAATGGCACTGAGTTGCTTAAGGAAGTCAGTAGCTGAATTTTGCCTGAAATTATATGTGAAGGAGGATCCCCTTTCTTGTCATTTTGTTTATCATTAACAGCCATTATAATTTCTTCCCAGCGGCAATTACACTGATATCACCATATCTAAATCAGAAATGACACAGTAGTGGTTATATTATGTTGAATGGGCATCACCTAATATTTAAGTGACATTCTTGCCCCATCATTGTGATTATATCCCTTTCTAATAAGTAATATAACAGAAGAGCTACATAATAGGGAAACATACATATTAATGTATTCCATGACAAGCACGTTAACTTTACATATTAATCCTGGTAAACAAAAGTCATGTTTACATTTTTCCTCTTCAGTACACTGTTCTCTTGACAGCTTGCTTTCCCTCTGGTTTTATTCTTTCCAGTCTTTGGTATATATTCCACTGCCTGTGGTCACCCTTTCAGTGGCAGACGGAGAAGACAGGTCATATCCATCTGGTTTAAAAAATAAAAATTAAAAACAAAAGCAAAAAGGAGAAAGGAAATAAAACCAATGTCACTGAATAACATAATATTGTTGCTGTCTTCACCACATTCAGGCCTGTGTGAAGGGACTTGGAAATGTGCAACAAACATATGTGTGTGATAATGAGATTGTTGGTGGAAAGTAATCTTGAAAAGACAAGCAGCAATTAAGCTTGCTTACTTATACACGTTAGAATGACAAGATGCCATTGCCGGCCCCACTCATCCATATAATAGGGTTCTTCTTCCCTGCTTAGCTGTGCTGGGAGAAGCATTTCCTGTCAAACCTCTGCCATGACTTTGCCATAAAACACTCTGCCTTCTTCCCTTTCATGCACAGCTCAGTCTCACACTTGCATCACTGTCCTGATTTCAACCGAGTGCGGGCTGGCAAACACTCTAACTGGAATACGTTGAAAATCCAATGCAAAGTCTTCATTTAACTGAATATTTCAGTTGTACTGGTGCGCTCTATTTCCAGGTTTAATTGAGTGCTTAAGGTTGTCAGCAGGGAAATGTGCAGGTTTATTAATGTAATGTGTTGCATCAACAAGTAATGCACCTTCCTTTTGCTATCTTCAAGATTTAGATAGGATATCTTGGATGCTATTGACAATGAAAGAAGTGTAGAACAATAGGAACACAGGAGAGTTAGTGTTAGATAACAATAGCTGTCCTCACGCATCTTGAATTGAATGATGAAGCCATCAATTAGAGGAATAGCCCTCTGAGTATATATCATTGACAAGATGAATAAACTAGTACATTGTATTTCTAGATGAAGATCTTGGGGATCTCTAATTCAGAAAGCCAGAGAATGGCATCATACTCAAATCTATTACATTGAAATTCAAGTCTTTTGATCTTTTGCCTTACCGTTT
>NW_020455466.1:4006488-4020450 GCF_003342845.1 Nothoprocta perdicaria | reverse complement strand
TGGCTATGCTGGCTAACTGTTACCAGGGCGTTTCTTTTTTTTTTTTTTTTTTTTTAAAGATCTCTTTTCAGAGAATTAAGGTAGTTGCTCCTTATGTTAGTTGCTTAAGCAAGACTTCCTCATTTAATTTAAAGGCTTAAAAGATCACGAGGAGCAGGTCTTTCTAGCTGGTCTCTTAATTACTACAAACAGACATGGGGCTCCATTAAAGCCTGTAAACTGTATCACAGCCCCTGTCCACAACAAGGAACAGGGCTGGCATCTGCTCCATCCACTCCTTATATGGAATAGCCTCTGATTTTCAGGCTAAATTTTGCCTTGTTCTTCTTGGAATATTTGATAGTCATAGCTCACCTCCCTTCCAATATTTATTCTTTTTTAGCTTTAATAGCCATTAGTATTGCATTTATAGCAGACAAGTAACAGAGAGAAAAAAAAGAAAAGCTAAAGAGCAGGAGTCTCACTATTATGAGCAAGGAGTTCTCAGCACTTACATTTTCCATTTAATTGTTTTTGATTCTTTTCCTTGTATTCTGAAAGTGAGTGAATATTCTGTGGTCATGCCAAAATTTATCCTTGGATCTGTACATAGGTAAAAACTGTACTTCAGTGGAGTTACACAGTAAGAATGGCTTTGTAGGAGAATAATTAAAGGCTATAATGAATGCAGTGTTAGGCTAACTATAGAATAAAATATCAGAAATGGGGACACGCAAATGTGACCATTATCTGTATGTTCTTTTTTCATTTTTTTTTTTAAGTATGGACTCTGTTGTGTGAAATCAGCTTTATGATCTTTTCGCAAAAATCTAAATGTTTAAGGTTCTCATCATGGTTACTTGCTTGTTTGCAGAAGGTCATTATATTTTAAAAAAAAAGGATTCTAGCAGAAATATCTCTGACTGCTGCAGTGAAGAAGGGTTTCTAGAGCCTTAGGGGAAAAATGGTTGCTGCCTTTCCCAGAAATATTTGAGAGGGCTAATGAAGTTTGCTGGAGCTCTGTGGTATTGACAATGTATGGCCTGATGAAGGGGCAAGGGGGGAGAGAACAGATCTTTCAGTAAAGCAGCAGGTAAAAAAAATATCTGCAGCCTTCCTTCTCCTAAACCTAATAAAAAGAAACCATCTATAGGCTAGTAAGCTTCTTGACTGCACTTTGCCCTGGAAGTACTGTTTTATTATCACCCAAAATATAAATAATGCAATAAAAGAWAATGTTTGAGGTCTCCTTAATGAGCTATTGTTAAGGCAGCCTTTGCTCTAATCTCCTTTCGTAGCCCGATGCAAAGAGCAGCATCCAGTGGCTGAGAGTGTATTTGGAGTGCTGCTGGGAAACTGGAAACGAGAAAACAGRCTTAATTACACTGCTTACTGCATCTAGAGGTCCACRTGGTTTGACCGGCTGTGTTAGGACACCCTGTAATTTGGAGGAATCCTCTGCGCACTGGCACTATAAATGGACTGCTATCCAAAGGACGGTTAATAATCTAAAGTTGGCTGTTAACACTGCTGAAACCGGTGTCTATAATTTTAGTGAATGACCCGCGTGACTCTGCAGTGAAAGCCTGAAATGTCACTCTCTTCCTCCTTTACTTTGTTTGCCTTGAGCAAGGACTGCTCCAGATTGTGTACATCTACCAAGGTCCAAATGATGAAAGGGCAGGGAATAAGGATAGATTCATGGCTTTGCTAAATCTCCCTGCGCTCGCAGAATACAGGGAACATGAGGAGAATGACATGGGAGAGAAATGAGACAGTCTCTTCCAAAGTAGGTTCCATCTCTTCGCCTCTCCACGCATGCAAAGCTGAGCTATAAGGGACTGGCTCTCCCATGCTCTCTAGATGCCAGCCATGAGTAAATCCGAGGTGGTGCCTGTGGCTAAAGGCAGAGYGAATGGGTTCCTTTACGCAGGGCTTTATTTTGCACCTGCTGCTGTGACATCTGTGTAACAGCAGTTACCTGTGGCAAAAGGTAGGCCGACCTGGCTTTGCGTATTTCATCTCCTCTTGTTGTGCAAGCGTAGGAACAAGTGGAGGGACTTGAGCTCTTCCCGTGAGGCCTTGCAGCTGAAATCCTTCGGGGCGGCAAGAGACCCCAGCTCCACTGCTGTTGTTAGGAGTTCCCTGTTGTTAGGAATYTCAAACTTTTGTTTTGGTTGTGTCTCACTGGTAGGACTCGGGTGCAGTAAAGGAGTAGGATACTATYGGTAAATTTAAGGAAGTTCAGTATTTGCATTTCATTTGGAAACCCAAGACATTTTGGCATATTTTTCACTTGGAGGCCAGGGCAGTGCTGATTGAAGATCAGTGTCAGCATCAAAAAATACAAGGGACTGAGTTCTCGAATGCGTCAGTGCAAAATCACCGTGTCAGACACAGAACCAGGGCAGCCACATGGTAGGGAATGAAACCAGCTATTTTTAATACAGCATTGAACGAAAAGACTAGTTTGCTCGTACAGCCCTGGCTCTTCATCTTCTTGCTTCCAGTTAGACAGGTTCCTAGTTCAAATATATTTGTGTGCTTTCCTTAAAGTCATTCAGACTCTCATGCCTGTCACCTGATGCAGAAGTGTCAGAACTGGGGTCTGTTCAACCTTTCCACCTACTGTGTGATAGACATGAACGCATTGGAAAACTACCCTTCTCAGTATTCCCTCCAATGCAGAATGGTTAGCTTATGAGGATGAGGAAGTTATCCATCGTTTGGATGATTATGGATGTCAGCTGTAGTCTGGCAAGATTATGCTGAGAAGTCCAGGAAATSTAGGTCTGAATCTAGGTTCATTCCCCTTTAGCCATCACGAAGGTACTATCAACATTTTTATTTTAACTGGAAGATTTAAAAGGTACTGCTGCCAATTTTGTATATGATGGCATGCTGAATATATTTTTGTAATGAGTATATTTTTGGAAGCAAATAAATCATTATGTTCATGTTCTACCTTACATTTGTCTATAAATAGTTGAAAATGTGATGCAATGTTAACCAGGCAGCAAAAAAGAATATAGAGAGCAAGGACTGATAGGAATTCTCCTTGCAGTATATCTGTGGTGAAACACTGCTGTTAGATATAGGACTGTTTGTTGTACTTGCTGCCTCTGATCTATGTAGAGAACATGCCAGTTGCCACTTGTTGTTAAACTCAGCTGAAGTGAAGCACGAACCTTGGCTTTTCTCCAGTCASCCAAACGCAAAACCACTGCACATATCCTATTTTGCCCCAACTAGGGACAGCTTTTTCCCTCTCTATCATGTTTCATCCGCAACACTCAGCTCACTTTATAGGATACTGGTTCATGCTGTGTGAACTATTGCTTAACTACCTTATACCACAAAAATTCGGGAATATTTGGCTGCTGCTTCTTTGCTCCATGACTTGCCTTTTTTGACAGCGGAAYCTGCAGCTTTCAAATAAGAAAGGAGGCAATGCAACAGAACTAGCCTCCTCACATTAAAYTCTGCCATTAGCAGATAGAGTGAATAGTCCCCCCCCCCTTTATTAGGAATAATTAAAAAAAAAAGTTGTATATTGAAAATAAAAGTAATGTCTTTTTCTGTAGTAGAATGGAAACTCTATATATTAGCCATAAATCTGCTCAAATTTTGTTGCAGAACCTATAAGTAAAATCATATTAACTTTGTTAGGTTTAGGCAGGTTGTAAGATGGAGATAATTGAACTTCCTCTGCAAAGAGAAAGAAAAGACTGARATACCTTCTTTTTCTTTCTTCCTTTCCCCCCTATTCCTGGAAGAAAGGTGAAATAATTGTAGGAAATATATATATTTAAAATAGGATGGACAATAACCTGTGCCTCCCACTTGAATTCCCTTAGAAAACGGTGATACTTGAGAAATCASGGACTGCTTTTTTAGCAGTTTCTCTGAGCAGGACTCACTTTACTATCATGTATCCGCAAAGAGCTTCGAACTTGCAAAGTTGCTGGTGTTGCCACCATAGCTCTTACGATGGGGACAATTATGAACACACCAAATTTCCCAAGATTTTGTGGAGGCCCTGGGAAATTTCACTATGGTTTGAGGTTAGGCAGGTCCATGTTAGAACTGCTTTTTCCAGCAGCCTGAGCACAACGTACAGAAAAATAAGAGCCAGGTTCTCCTTGGAGACCATTTTTACACTGRTTTCAACAGCGTTATTCTTGTAGCTCATTTACATTCCCTGGAGAGGAAACTGACTCAAAATCTCCTTTATTTGAAGGCACTTGCGATAGCAGATTGAGGTTTCCCAGCTCAGTAAGAAGTCAAATGATCCAATAACTGACTTTGCATCTAGATTACTAAGAATACAGGAAAAATAATATACTTTATCCACTTCCTTCTGGCTACTCTTGCCACACCCTATGCATGAAGGAAAGGTATTTTATGCTACTTGTATGCAGGGGTTGTTTGAAAAGTAATACAAACCCAAGGAGAACATTCATTAGAGCTTCAATGAGGGATTACACATAGGTGTCAAGGGGCAAATAAGCCAGGCATTTTCAGTGTTATCCTTGTTTAACATTATGAAATGGCTTTCAAAACTCTGGATGCAAATAAAACTTCCAGATAGGCTGCCAGAAAGAGCCATGCCAATAATGTCATGCCAACAGGAATAAAGTTGGATTTTTTTTTTTTTTAATTGTAGCAATCAGACATGCCAAATAATGCATTTTCGTGGAATTCCGTTTCTTGGGTGGTTAAAAACACTTGGCTTCCGGCCTTGTGCCTCCCGGCTCACCTGAGGCATGCTATAATCCGCCAGAACTGTGTTGCATGTCATGTCTTACTGCTTACAGAAAATAGACAAATTTCCTTCCCTTCTATTTCCTTTGTGAATCAGCCCCTTAGGGGTATGGTTTTAAGACGGCATGCAAGGCGCCTCTGTGCAAATCCCGGCAATGCRTAATGAGCTTTGTGTGCCTGCGTGCTTCCTCTGAAAAGGAGCCCTCWACCAGGAGCAATGACTTGGTCCGGGGCTGGCGTGGGGCTTTCGCCCTTGCTGTTGATATGGAGAGCACACACAGGCCCACAGGGGTTGTTGTGTGACGAGCTGTCCGGTTCTGCAGCCAACCGAGATGCTTCTCCATGCCCTTGGTGTCCTCAGCTCCAGCTGGAGGAAGGATTAGGTGGTTCAGCACTTCATGGGATTAATTTGACTTAAGAGCCAAGGTGTAGTGATACTAAATATCCTGTGATACAATGCTTGAACATAAAAGTTTTGCTTAAAATAAAAAGATATTGGAAAGCATTGTGACTGCAGGAGAGCTAGGTGCATCTGGCAAACAGAAAATGCTCACCTATAGAAAAGTGTCAAGCACTCATTCAGCTCCCGAGCCTTTACTTTCCACCCTGGCATTATTCAGGGCTCAGGACAGTTTCCTAATAAATACCCCCCTGGGTAGAACCATATAGCCTGGATGTAACTTTTTTTTGCAAGACCTGTGAAAAAGCAAAGCAGAGAGTGTGCAAGAACACAACCAACTACTACCAAAAAACACAGGGCTGCTTTAGGAAGTGGCTTTTTTTTTTTTTTTTTGAGTCTGCCAAGATCTGTGCTAGGTGCCTGAGGAGCTGAACGCTGCTCTTGTCCCGGAATAAGGGTTTTACTTTTGGCAGGTCCTGCTGGATGCAGAGCACAGGGCTTCAACACATGTTCAGCCATCACCATCAAAATGGCCTTTGTAACTAGCACCAAATCGCAAGGACCAAAAAATTGCAAGGACCCAAAAGTCATTTGTCCTTTTAATCTAAAGGAAGCAAGTGAGTTTAAAGTGTGCGGGGGGAGAGTATAAATTGAAAAACATAATTGTGATCAATGTATTCTTCACCTATGCAGTGCATGCAGAATTTTGTTCYAGTTTACTGAGAATCAGGCAGGCTGTCCCTGATGGCTTTCTGCTTGTTTTTTTCTACCTTGGGCCTGGGCTACATGTGCTTTTGCACTGAATTACTAGTGCTCTATGCATTTACTTTCTACAATATTACCATTTCAGAGGTTTAAAAAAGCTCAGTTTTTATTTACGTGCATATCTGTGCTTCTGAGACACAGCAATAACACATCAGCTGAAAGTAGAAAAAAAAAAAAATTTAAAAGAGGAGGTTACCTACCTAAGGAACTAATGGAATGGAGTGTGTGGGAAGGGGTTAAAACACTACTCAGGTACAGATCCTGTGGCAATTACAAATGTTATTGAAATAAAAACCAGAAACAGGAAGCCAAAAAACAGGTCCCTAAGGCAGGCATCTGTCTTAAATGATATCATTTGTCAAGTTTCCAGCATCTTGTGGTTGTGAACACAAAAAGAAGTTCTGTGTTATACTAAGGACATTACATACTCATTAGTTGGAATGTTCCTGAAGTACATAATACAGGATTTTCATTTAATAAGAAGCAGCTACTTGCCACTGCATTGTACATAAAATAAATTCTGGATATGCTAATTGCCACTCAAAGATGTTCTACATAGTTTTTGACAGGTTTTTCTCCCTACCCCCTTTAAACTACAATGTGAAAAAAAAAAAAAATAAGCAGCGTATGTTATTGCTGCACATTAAACATTTTTGTAGAGTCTTTTATTTCTGAGATGTGGATTTTTGCAATGACAAATATTGAAAGCTTTAACGCGGATATTAAAAAAGGAGCAAGTGACCCACAAGGATATCAATTTATATTTGGGATGGGGGCGGCAGAATAGCAAGATGGCAAAACATAGAGAAATATGTATAAATCAACACAGCAACTCTTCAAACGTCCTTCTCCTTCCCAAAGACTAAACCTAGCCRTAATTAATTGATACAGCTCCTCTATCTGAGCACTATTAGTGCATTAGAGTTAACTAATACACAGGCTTCCCCCTCGCTGCCCTGCCAGTGACCTTAAGCCTCCCGCAGTAGGAAGGCCACTTGCTGCAGAGCAGAGGAGTAATTCATCCCCCACGGCCGCTCCGCGCTGGCCCCTCTGCGGAGCAGCGACCCACAACTGCGCTGCCATACGGAGGGCACCTTTGTGTCGGGACACCGGCACGCAGAGCACCGGGCTCCCTTCCCTGAACGCTACGGATAGGGTTTGAGGAGCAATCCTGGGAAAAACAGACCACTCGCTGAGCTACGGCCTCCATTTTCAGATCCTTTTTTCCTTCAAATACCTTCCCCCCCTTTTTTTTTCCACTCTCTTTTCTCAACTTAAGTAAGAGTAGTAAATAGTTTTCCATTCATAAAAGAATGTCATACGGGATGGGGGGAAGGTTAGTTGGCTCTAATTTTACCTGGGCTTTGCCAGCTTCTTTGCACATTTCAGGATTTAGCATATTCCCTCAAAACATAATAAATTTTGATTCTGTAGCTTAAGGGATCCATCAGTTAAAACGTTAGTCTTTCATCTTTATTACCCTCCCATTAAAATGAAAGAAACCGGGACACACTTCAGTTTAGAAGAAGCAATTTAGTTGGTAATGTCCTTACTACTCAAGTCTTTACAAAGAGAGAAAGTGCATTATTGCTTATATTTCACACATCTATCTGCATAAGAAGCAACTAAAGCTTTCAGACACATACGATGTTAAATTTAATAATATTCTTTGATTAGATTATTTTATTACAACATTTTTCCATTACCAGTCATTTCCCGTACACATTTACATTCATAAAACCTGCAGGTTTTCCTTTGTTTGTGTGTGTATATGTATTTATAAAGCGTGGAAAAGATCCTCTGCTTTGCTCCAGCTGTTAGAGCTGCAAGGGGCAGATTAATAACTAACTACCACGTCGGGCTGGGTTTTCTCGTACCCTGCACCAGTAACCCCTCGCTATAATGAGGACACAAAGAGGCTCCCATCAGGCTGCTCCTCCTCTTCATAACTCAGGAGCGTCACAGTGGCAATAGCCTCTGGTGCTATTTGTCTTTAGTGCAGTTGTGACACTTCGGCATGATCCATAATTTGGCAGCTATTTACCGTGACATTTCCCTTCAGTGCAGCCATAACATTCAGTGAAGCCATTATTTGGTTCCATTTACCATATAAATTGTATTGTTGTGCATGCATGCTAGCAGCTACATTAGGTACCTGAAAATGAGTAAATCTTGTAAAATAGATACTAACAGCTATTCACCAGCGGAATTTCTTTACTCCTCAGACAGAAGGAGGAACATATATAATATCCGCAAACATTACTGCAAACTTTTCCTTGAATCACTGTAATTATTTGTATTTACATGACACAGCAGTTATTCTTACCCACTTGCTGCGACACACAAACACACGCACGCCGACACACGCAGGCCCAGAGCGGAGCCCTGCCTGGCAGCAACCTCCCCGTTCAGACAGGTACTGGGAGATTCGACACAGCAGTTGCGTGGGGAGCCCGTTTGTAAGAGGTGCTTGCACAGGCAGCTTGCACAGGCCKGCAATTGCGGCGGATTCAGGGGGGAAAGGGCAGCTCTTCACCTATTTCTTTGTTGTTCTTTTCCTTGGGAGCGTATGTGTGTTGGAAAGGGAAATTCTGTTATTAGCCTCGGCAAACAATGCTAGATTTCGCTGTAGCAAATTCATTTGGAAAGGTAAAATTAGGATGTAGTGCCAGCAACCACATCTCAATGAGCTGCTATTATTAATAGTATTATTATTTAAATCCCTGCTCTCTACATATAGTATACTTAGTACTTCCCAGGCAAATGTATTATTATTTTTAATCATTTAAGTCCCCACTGTGCACACAGCTTTTAATACACCTTTTTTGCAAGCATATTAAGTGTATTGTTATTAATCCCTTGCTGTGACTCTACAGTATTTCTTTTCCTTGTATGTTCAATGTCCTATCATCATTTAAACCTCTCAGTGTGCGCATGCCATATACATTTTCCTATCCATCTAATATTTAAACATTATTTAAATCCATCATAGCTTACTTATTCAAAGTCAGCCTTTTCCCCGTAACCCTGTTTGCAGAATATAGCTTTAAATAAAGAGGAAACCTTTATTTTCACCTACCTAAAATTATTATGAATCTCGCTAGGAAGGCCTTACCTGTGTGTTACTGTCTCCCTCCCTCCCTGCAGACAATGTTCTCATTCAGCAATCCAAAAGAAATATTTTCTACCTTTAAAAACAAAAATYCTCTGCTCATTCTGGGTTCATTCATGGAAGAGTGATCACGTATAAGCTGAGATCCCTTTAGTTTAACACACGGGTTTCGTTAAAACGATAAAGCCTATGGCTATGGCCCAACCTAAACACTGAACACGCTACAAAATGAGAGTACACAGGACCAATATTCAAGTTCCGCATATAACAAATGTAAACTTTTTATTAATGCTGAAATCAGTATTAAAGTGCTGAATAATAACCCTGAAGCCAAAATTAGTAACAACAAAATGTCATATTTGAATATATATATAATGGGAACCTTCCAGAAGTTCCTCTCTTCCCTTATTTTGCTCAGTGAGGGAGCCTGGGGCAGTTGCATTACTAAAYGTTATTTGTCAAGGAATGCATTAAAAAGAGTGCAGAACGCTGTACGCTCAGGCTGCATCCTGTTACACAGAAGAGATTTCAGGATAAAAACCTCACTCACTGCCTCTGAAATACCCAAATTTAGCGGATTGACAGCAATCAACACCTCTGAAAACTGGGCCACTTGGATGGATTCTGACAGGAAGAATTTAATTGGAAAAATCACTCCCCCTGCAATCCTTCCGTGCATATCCCAGATCCGACTGTGCTTGTTGTACTTGCTGTTCCGCTACACCCCCAACTAACCTCCTTTTCAGATGCCTTTGTTGACCAAAGGAACCCCCTTTTCTTGGACCAGGAACATGAACCACGCGCGTGGGAACCAGACAGCCAGGACTCTGGATGCTCCAATGCTGCGTGGCGCTTGAGACCGCGTCTTCCTAGTGCTCAGCGGGATTGTCAGGACTACTCCTGGAATTGTGGAAAACACCCAAACTCCACCAACCCTTAGTCGTAATGAAGAAGAAAGAACGTTTCTAACAGCAGCCCTTAATGAATGGGGAAAAAAAACCAAAACCCAACCACATGGCTTTATGCTCAGCCTGAGTAATAGAGAAGCAGGAACAAAAACTCTAGCTAAAAACTCCCCAAGTCCCCCCAGAGTGGACCAAAACCAGCAGAAAAATACAGCAGGCAGAGACAGTTGTTTGTTGAATGTGATTCTTCTGGATTCAATGAACTATGTTCAAAAAAAATTGCAATGAGAATSCACTAAAATAAAATTATCTTCTCTACTGCCTGTGCTACTGAGTAAAATTCAAGCTCTTGTTACATGTTACTTTTAATGATTTCTATTATATACAGCCAGTCCTGAATAATGGCCCAAAATTAAGTTTGCCCTGGATTTTTTCCTTCAACCCCTAGGCATTAACAGTCTATCATTAAGTTTATTATTGGGTATACGATCCTGCAAAATTTCCTCTCTCCAACTGTGTAAGAAGAAATGTATATAATTTCAAAAGATTCAAAAGAACCCAMTTCTCTGATCTTAAACATTTGCTATGGAGTAAGATATAGAGCAGTCACAGTTTAAAGTATCTGGAAAATCCTGATTTGGAAAATTACTGATCTGGAAAATATTCGCTGTGGCCGGAATTCCCAGTGTGTRTATTGTTAATAGTTTCTGTTAAGTGAGAATTAATTTTCAAAACTCCACAAGGCCTTTTGGCTGCACCCACGAGGTAATCTATTCCGGAGCCACATTATATGTAAGGGCAGGGGGGAAGTGTGACTGCAGATTTAAAACAGTGTCGCTATTTGCTTCTGTAAAAGCAAAATTCAGCAGCTTCATTATGGGAAGTGAGGTGAAGAATCAGAGAGCWCTGTAACACAGAGCACGCCTACAAGGCAGCTAGTCAGCAAGAACGATGTCAATCTGAATAAAGGCACAAACATTTCCATACCTTTCTTCACTTTATTAAATGTTCAGTAATATACAGGACCTGGATACATGTGAACGGGGCTCAAACCCTCAGTCCAGTAACCCTGTAACATTGAGTCGAAGGGACATTAAAAAGCAATGATAGCGCATGAAAAGGCAAGAAAACAAGAACATTTCATGATCTGTAGTARAAGATTTTTTTAAAAAGGTATAGTTATTTCTGAAATATGTAATTTAAAAAGTCAAATTACTTTTCCTAATATATCTTAATACTACTTTGTTAGAAATGAAAGGTTTTTTTGCTGTGTGACTAGTCAAGAATTTTTACTAAAATCCATGATGGAACTAACAATTATTTTGTGACTCAAAACCAAAAGTGCATTTTTCCCCCAAACCTCTAGAGACTAATAAGGCAAACATATGACTCTCCTTAGTCTTCCTCTAACCATTTTATTTTTTAATCAAGAAATCAAAACTGATGAAAAGGAAGAAAGATTTCTTTTTTTCTGATCTGAACTATGTATGAAGCCTTATCAAACCAGTCTGACAGACTAAATCTGCCTCTGCATTAAGACTTACTCGGTCAAGAACAACATCCTTGTGCTGTGCTGGCCTAAGTGATATAATCGAACACAGACCCGTTCAGTTCAGCCAACAGCCACTGATTTAAGCCCTTTTGGGTAAAAAGAAAAAAAAATCCAAACTTTTTATTAACACCTTAATGCTGTTTTTTAATATAATATCCATTACTAAGTTTAAGAAAAGAAATTGTTTCTAGTAATTCTGAAGCATAAAGTGCCCATTTTCTCTCGTCTGATTTATGTCATTGTTCTGTTTTTACAGCTTACTGTTGACAGAGTGAGGTAATTCAACTACAATTTTTCCAATGTTTTTTCCCATGTACATGTAATCTACAGCACGGAACACCGACTCCAAGCCAGTGAACCTGCCCTCCGGAGAGGCGTCTCCAAGGTCCACCTCGCAAACCAGTTCGCCCTTCTCATACATCTTGAGCAAGTCCCTCACAGCCGTTTTGTACTCGGAAAGGTAGTGGTTCAGGAAGAAACCTCGGATGCTGGCAGACTTCCTCAACAGTTTTGCTGGCAGCAATTCTGCTTTAACAGGCTSCAGGCCAGAAGGGCTTTGGTAGCCAGTGATAAAGCCAATAACTATCAGGCGCCCTTTGGTAGCCAAGGAGTTAACTGCCAAGTCAAACATCTTTCCACCGACGGATTCGTACACCACATCCACACCTTTTGGGTAGGTTCTCCTAAGAACAGATTCAACGTTTTCGGTTTTATAGTTGATCGTATGGTCACAGCCAATGGATTTGAGGAAAGCACCCTTTTCATCGCTGGAGCAGGTCCCAATCACGTGGCACTTGGCCTTCTTTGCAAGCTGCACTGCAAACTGGCCCGTTCCTCCAGCCGCTGCTGTCACCAGGACCTTCTTGCCTTCAGAGAGCCCTCCGAGCTCCTTCAGGCTGATGTATGCAGTGGTACCGCTTACCATTAAAGTGAGAAACTCGGGTCTCACGGCCGGCACAAGAACTGCTTCCCTGGCAGGCACGACTGTGTACTCAGCAAAGGCACCCGCTCTCGTGTAGGCCACYGCCTGACCCACCGAATAGTCTGCACTCGCACTCAGTCCTAGAGCCACCACGTCACCAACACCCTCGAAACCTACATCAAAGGGGGGTTTGGTAGATGGGTCGTATCGACCAGCTGAGTAGTTTATGTCAGATGCGTTAATGCCGACAAATCTAGAAGAAGAAAACAAAGAATCTATTAACAACGTGCATTCTTTATCAGGTCTCTGTCATATGAAAAAAAAAATCTTCCATTCAAACTTACAGAATAAGAGATTCCTCCCCCCAACTCTTCCTCACTCCCTGCCCCCCAATTTCTGCTATGTTTGAATGAGGACAATATATAAAGCACTTCCACCAAACCTTCATACTTTACATTCTGTTGTTCTACGATTAAAGGTAAGTTTGCTTAAAGAGGAAAATAGCCCATTTTCCTCCAGAGCAGATTTGGCCAAGCTAAGCCAAATAAAAATAATTCTGTAAAGTATGAAAATTAATTGACCACTTTATAAAAGACRTGAATACAACAAAGAATAAAATGTGCAAAGTAGTAAATATGTTGATTCTGGCAACAAATTTACATTTTTGAATATAATACTACTGTTAATGACTAACGATCATATTAGCTATCGATGTCGTTTGCAAGGTCGTGTTACTGTAGGCAAGTAGTTCTTTAATTGATGGAGTCGCTACAGCAAATTTGCCTTCTGATGTAGCTAATGTCAAACATTAAAATATTTTTCTTTATACAAATTACTTGCAACACAGCAGAGCAACCTTGCACAGAAGGACTAAAAATCGTAAGATTGAGTATCGAGTCCTGCTGACCTCTAACAGGTGAAAATCGGTGCCAGTTTCTTTTAACACAGGGACACTCTCAGACCCTGACTAAGCACTTGGAGACAATGCCGCCCAAGTTAGGATCTAATGCAAACTCGGGGCTTATTCTAGTAACCCTTTTCGTAGACCATGACAAGATCTTTCCACATGCAAAGAAGAAGGGGAAGATTCTGCTAGCTAGAAAATGTCAGAGGAACCGCGCGCACCAGGGAAGAGCCGGGGTCCGGCTGCACGTGGCAGCGCGACCTGCGGGCTGCACTTGCTAGGGGCACACGCTGCCCAGGCGCGCACGCAGCGCGGGCTCTCCTCCTCGGCGGAGCGAGCAGCGCGCTCACGCTGTACGTGTGCGCAATTTCCAATTGGGCCCGGGGCACGGAGCAAGGGCTGGAAAGGCTCTGTTTGGATTCCCTTCGCTCGCTGCGGCGTGGGGCGTCTCCAACTTTTGCTGGTGCGCTATACAGAGACGCGTATAAACACAGGGATGCGTAAAACGGGTGGAAGCGGCAGCGGCCCTGCTGCGTTCCGCCTTCAGTTCCCCGTTCAGCTGCAATTGAACACGCAGCGCGACCCGCTGCAGGCAGCCCCGCCACCCCGGCAGCCGCGCGCAGTGCTGGCCCCGCTCGCCCCGGCGGCGGCCGAGCGCG
>NW_020455466.1:4000216-4005888 GCF_003342845.1 Nothoprocta perdicaria | reverse complement strand
AGTCACCCATTTTATTTATACTGAGCAGTGCTGAACCCCTCGTATTGTTTGTTGTAAAAAAAAAGGACGATGCTGTGGAAGGGAAGGAAATGCTGCTTCTTGCACCACAACAAAGCGTAAGACACTGAAAAGCCGCACCAGAGCCTTAAATATAGACAAAATAAGAGTCATCAAAGCCAGGGCTGTGCAAATGAAAAAAAAAAAAAGGCAAAACCACCCTACGTTATTTAGAACGAATAGCATAAATAATCATACATAATCATCCGCTTTTCACACTGGGATCCATTAGTTCTCGATTCGGAAACTTTCTCAGCCCCCCTTTTGCTTCTTTTCTATTTCTGCAAACTTTTTGCTATCTGCCACCGCAAAAGAAGATCGCTCCGGGTATTTAGGATACGAAATAGCGCGTCGCTGCGTTAAGAAAATCCTGGAGATCCCACGTAGCTTCCAGCAGGAGCAAATCCGCGCCCTTCCCTGCGATCCAGAGGGGCATCCGCGCCGCCCGCCCCCTGGGAACGGGGCAGGCGGCGGGGGCAGCGCGAGCGGCTTCGCCGGGGGCCTCGCTCGCCTCCTCCCGCGCCCCAGCGCCAGCCCTCCCGGCTTCTACACCGAGCCCGAGATTTACGGCATTTCCCGGCGAATAAAGGGGACGATGAATTTTCTTTCTTAAAAAAAAAAAAAAAAGAAAAAAAAAAAAGAAAAAAAAGCACAAATAAAGGTTATAGCCTTAGCTCTCCACAGGCGAAGGGAGAAAAGTTCCACTTAAATATCTCTGTGTGCAGGGACCCAAAGCATTTAATATCCCATTCCCCTAAACTCAAAACAAGATATTACTGCTGTGGAGTAGGATTGTTTTGCATTAAAAACAAAAAGCTCATAAAAAGCTTTTTATTATACTCTTCTTGGACACGGCGGGGACTAAAATGCACAACTGCACTCTCGGCACATTTTTGTCGCCGCYGTGCTGGTGTGTTTCTACCTGTGAGGAAACGGGTTTCGTGGGTGCCGTGCTCCTTGTGCCGGGGCAGCGAGGCGCTCGCCCCTGTCGGCTCGCGGCGGGGAGGCGCCGCGGGCGCGGGGCGCAGCTCCGCGGGGCGCAGCGAGGGGCAGCGCGCCGGGCCCGCGCGCCGCTCCGCGCCCACGCGCGTGCGCGCGGGGCAGCAGGACGGGCGGGAGGAGGGGAAGGTGTCGCCGGCGGCCGCGCGAGCGCCGGGAAACTTTCTGCTCCCRCGGGGGAAAAAGCCAAGCAAGGTGTGTGGGGGGGGTGAGCCGCCCGCGCGCGCGTGGGGGGGGCTCGGGGCTGCCCCGTGCGGCCGGCATCGCGCCTCCTCCCACCTCTGGCGAGGAAAAGGGGAATCAACTCCCGCCCCACTACTGGCGCAGGCTCGTCCGCGGGCGCTGCAACTCAGTGACTGGGGCTCGGGGGGCATTTGGGCCTCGGCAGTCCTGGGGCCAGGTGTGSAGAGCGGCGTGAAGCGCCGGGCGTGCTCGCGATCCCCGCAGCGCGTGTCCCCCCGCGCGCTGCTCGTGCTCGCGTGTCAGCCGGGCGCACACGCGGCGCGCTCGGGCTCCCTGCCGCTCCGCGCCCCGCAAGGCCCCGCCGGCCGCGGGGCGGGTCACGGGCCGCAGCCGCTGCTCCCTCCCCGAGGCTGACGCCGCCCGAGTCCCCCCCCCGAGCCGTCACCGGGGGTGCTGCCCCCAGCGCCCGTCCGTGGGGCGGCCTCTGGCCGCGCTCCCGCGAGGGAGAAGGGCAGGAGGAGGAGGGGCAGCAGGGGGAGGGGAGGAGGTGTCACCCCACAGCACGTGGCCGCGGCGCCCGGGCTGCAGCGCCAGRCGCCCCGAACAACAACAACAAACTACAACAACAACAACAACAGTAATAAAATTAAGTCACCAGTCGGCAGATGGCGGCTGGCGCCGCTCGCCGCAGTGCGCGGGAAGGCCGCGGGGAGCGCACGGGCCGCGGGGCGCGGAGGGGGGGGGTCCTCACCTGTTCCTCACCAGGAGGTCTCCGTCGCCCGGGATGGGCACGGGCGAGTCCCGCAGCAGCGTAACCGCTTCCCTGAAGTTCTGGCTCAGCTTGGTCACCACCAGCTTCTTCATGGAGCTGGGGATGGAGGAGCCCTGGAAGTCCAGGAAGTGGCGGGAATAGGACATGTCCAGGATGGGCCGCGGCCGGGGGCCAGCGAGGGCCGCCGCGGCGCCGGGCAGCTCCTGCCGCCGCCTCCAGCAGCAGCGCGGAGCCCGGCRGAGCAGCCAGGCGGCCCGCGCGCTCACGCTCATGTGCCCCGCGCCGCGCGGCTCCGCCCGCGCCCGCGCTGCCCCAACGGCCGCAACGGCCGTAACGGCCCCGCCGCCGCGGGCAAAGTTCGCCGCCCTCTCGCCTCGGCCGCGCTCCGCCCCGAGAACCTGCGGCCGGTAACAACAAACACGGCGTGGGGGAAAAATCAAAAGGCGTGTGTGCGGTGGGGAAAACGCTGGGAATGCTGCTAGGAACAATCCTTTAAGTCGCACGCTGCCTCTGGTTAACCGGTCTAAATAAATAAATAAAAGCGGGGGGACGGGAGAGGAAAAAACGCCCCGACCCCCACCCCACCCTTTATGGTTTACAAAAAAAAAAAAAAAAAAAAAAAAAAAAAAAAAGAAAAAAAAAAAAAAAAAAAAAAAAAAAACGCCAATAAAAAAAAAAAAAAAAAAAAAGAGAGAGGGGGGGAGAGAAGGGAGAGGCCGGAGGAAGCGCGATAAATTACGGCGGGTCGATAATGCTAGAGGCGCGGAGCGGAGCCGCGGGCCAATGTGCCCATGTTGCCATGAGCCGCCGCCGCGGAGCCGCCGGCCGCGCGCGGCCGCTCCGCCCCTTCCGTGCGAGACGTTTCACTTCCTCGCAAGGTGCTACGAATCAACCCCGAGCCGCCGGCGCGGCCGTTGGCGGCGGCCGTTGCGCGGCCGTTGGCGGCGGCGGTTGCGCGGCACGGGGGGGGGGGGCGCGCGGAGCGCGCGGCCCGGGCGCCCTGGGGGGCCGCTCTGTCCCCCGCCACTCGGAGCGGGACGTTGCCACGAACGGCTGTCAGTTGGCTCCGCTCCCGCGCCTGCCCCTGCTCGCTCTTACCGGCAGGAGAGCCGCCTCCTAAAGGAAAACAGTGCTCGCCGCGGAGCGCGTTCGGGAGCGGGGACGGCGCTCGAGGCGGGAGCTGGAGGAGAGGCCAGTGCCCGTGGAGAGGGAGGCGGCCCGAGGGAGATGTGGCCGCGCTGTGCGCCGGGCCCGGCGCCCGCGGTAACTCCCTCGTCGCACCCGGCGAGCGGTGCCTGTCCTGGTCGTGCGGCATCGGGAACTGACAAAAATAAAAATCAACCCCCCCCCCCCACAAAAAAAAACCCGCCACCTTTCGCTCTTTGCTTTCGGCAGAGAGCAAAATTGCAGTTCGGACTGTTTTCCTTGAGGAATCAGCTGCGTGGCTGTATTTTGCTTTCTTGACTCCAAAAGAAAAAAAAAAAACAGCGAAAGATCCCTTCTGTTCTTGCAGTTAACATTATATAAATCCCCAGACACATACTGTGCAAAATCTATTAGCAGCATGTTTCGTATGCTGCAGCTCTTGCTCTGCAATCTGTTGGTATTTTAAAGTAAGGATGAACTGCAATCTCCAATTTTTTTTTTTTTTTTTTTTTAATTCAATACTGGTTGGATGATGCCAGGGCGAGGGAGCATCTCTGGCGATTTTAGTTAAGTTTGCCAGGACGAGAGCCCCGCTCAAGTTAAACCAGCACACGCGTCTTTTGCACAGTACTTCAGCAAGTGGCTTATAACAACAACCCCCTCAGTGTGCGCCTCGCAGGAGAAATCTTTTATGCTCTGCTGTATTAAGATTTCTTCTTTTTGTGTGTGTGTGTGTGTGTCATATTGTTTAGCTCCCGAAAAAAAAAAATGAAAACAAAGCAATTAAAAAGATTGACAGGTATGGGTTTGTGTGAGACCTATTTGTAATTGTCAGGGTGACGTGGGCAGGAGGAGGAGGAGTAAGGAGCTGAAGCAGGAAAAGCAGCTCGATGTGTCTGTCTATCAGTTGAGGCTGCCTGAGAGCCCCGCGACCCGAATGTGTGTTATATTCCCGAGAAAAGAGGCGGCGGGGAGAGGGGATCTCTTTCTCTCCCAGGAGTTTGGGGGGGGGGGCACTTCACGTTAGGCTCTCCCACTCACTGAATATCTTCTCCTCCCCCCCCCGCCACCTTTGCACACACTCTCTGGGGGTTTTTCTTGGCTTTGGATTTTTTTTTTTCCTGTTGCAGATCAAGATCAGCCAAAAAAAAAAAAAAAAATCCGTCATTAAAGATGTGTTTGCGTTATATTTAGTATCAGAAGAAGCTTCGATTTGTGGAGGACAAAAAAAAAATGGGGGGGGAGCAAGACAGAAAAGTAGCCCTCTCCGGTGGTGACACTGTTTGATCTGTGACTGTTTGGAAGGTGGAGGAGTGACTGACATTTCCCATCCGGTGTCTATGTATGTACGGGGGCTTTACTCCTTTTTATTATTTGCTTTTTTGCTCTTAGACTAAGTGCTGGGAGGAGAAGGAGAGACCGGATCGACCTCGATTTTCTTCTTCTTCTTTTTTTTTTTTTCACAATGAACAAACTATTATCAACGCAATAATAATAATAATAACAATAAAAGCCAAAAGCGAGCCGCACCACCGCCAGCACCACACAAATCCACGAGGCTGAAAGGAGCCGGCGAGCAGGCGAGAAAGTTGCGCTTTGAGACTCTTTGATCTCGGAGGAAGCCTCGGAGGGGGGGAGTGACTGAATTCACCGTCTCATCGCAGCCGCTTGCTCCGCTCTGCGCCCCTTCTGCGGGAAGGAAAAGGAGGAGGAAAAGAAGAAGTTGCTGAAGAGAGAAGGGGGAGAAGGGGAGAGAGAGAGAGGAGGAAAAAGAAAGAAAGAAAGAAAAAAAAAAAAAGGAACGAGAGGAAGATGATGGATTTGGGCTACAGATTGAACTGATCAAATCGTATTTATTTTGCACATCTCCACTGGCATCATCTTCCCTGCTGCTGCTGCGGAGAGGACTGAAGAGCTTTGTCTTATAAGGAACTTAAAAGAGAGAGAAAGCGAGAGAGTGAGAGAGAGAGCGAGAGTGGGGGGGGGGGGAGGAAAATTAACCTCGTAAATGAACACGTTTCCTGAGCAAGTTTTTGGAGCGGCGGCGGAAATTGGCGCCGCTGTCGCCGGCCCGAGTGTCGCCGCGTCGCCCTCCGCACCGTCCCCCTCGGGGGGGCACCCGGAGCCGGCGACGGGAGCACCCGAGCAAACTTTTCCTCCTTCCTCCCCCCCCCGCCGCCCTCCTCCTCCTCCTCGCTCCCATCCCTCCCCACCCTCCCTCGCTCTCCTGCTAGGCGGAATTAGAAGTTGAATCCGTTTTTTCCCTCTCCCCTTCCTCCCCCTGCCGCTCGCTGCCCCCCTCCGCGGCGGTTTATTTTCCTCGCCGGCCCCGCGAGTGCGTGCGCGCGCCTGTGTGTTTGTTTCTGCATGCGAAGAGGGGGCTGCCCGGAGGAGCGGTGCGCGCAAGCCCCGCGGCGGCGGCGGCGGCGGGCGGCGAGGCGAGGCGGCAGCGATGCCGCGGAGGAAGCAGCAGGCACCGCGGCGCTCCGCAGGTAACAGCGCGCGCGGGCGGGCG
>NW_020455466.1:3985532-3990532 GCF_003342845.1 Nothoprocta perdicaria | reverse complement strand
ATATTTTTGCTTTTCTGCACCAGCGACATTTTTAATTTTTTACAGGCAAATTTTCCTAGTTTAGAAACGCCGGCTTAATGTTAAGATTTTTTTGAATTTTTATTTTTTCCATCATGTCATTTAGGATGTACAAAGCGAAAGGGAAACAGAGTGAAGGAAAAGAATGGAGGCTTTTCAGGATGGGCCTGATCCAAAGACTGAAAGTCTTGCCATTGACTTCAGGGCCATAGGGATAGGGCCATGAGGGCTCATAAAATGTAGCCATGCAGGAGATTTTTTTTCTTTTTAAATTGAAATATATATAGATATATATTTATTACATTCAGGTACATTCAGATGGCAATCTAACACACAATGTGAATATGAATTTCTAACATCCAGTATTCAAGTGCCTTTTTTTTTAAAGTAAGAATAAATAAAAATGATTAAATGATGTAAGATACTGTTAGGATAGTACAACAGGCTGAAAAAAAAAAAGAGAAGGAGCCCTTTACAAAATGGTTAATAGGCCTTACTGGCAAATCATCACTATTGCAAGTGTCATAGGTACAGCTCAGCTTTAAAATATATGAATTTAAAACCGAACCATTGTGACTAATATTTATTTCAAAGTGCAGAATGTGTCACAGCAGTAGGGCATCCTATTATTAATGCAGTAAACTCTTGCTGCAATACTTTTTGGTATGAGGTCGCTGTGCTCAAGTTCCCAGCTATATAAAAGTAACAGTGAAACATGCCTTTTTTTTTCAGCTGTATCTTGCTGTAACCCGTGAAATGACTCGTTCCCAGGAAGAGCCATATGGACAAGTTGTTCCATATTAAACTACTACAGTATAACTTTGAGATGGCCCTGCATGTTATAAAGTCTCTGGTTAGAACACCAATTTTAAAGACTGTTTTCAATTCTGTTCTACTTTTTAAATCAAGTCAAGGCATGGCTTGTCCACGTAACGCGTTTAGGTTGGAATTTCTTAATATGAAAGAGCTGATGAATCCTTACCTGCTCTTTCATCACCACGGTGCTGATGCTTTGCACCGAACACATCTGGGGCTTGCTCTTTTTTAAAATAKTCTCTTCGCTGTGTGGAATCTCGTACTACATTACGTGATGCTGCCAAACAGTCTTCCCCCTGTAATGCCAGGTTGTACTTAGATCTTGCTTTCGCTGAAGGAGGAATTTGCAAAGATCTTATTGATTTCAAATGTAAGAGTAAAAGCTGCAGAGCAGTCATGTTAAGTTAGGCAGATTTGTGCAGCTGAAGATGCATGGCCAAAACATTTTTGACACATTTCCTCTCTCTTTTACCCTCAAAGAGGCACCTGCTGCTGCACAGGGACATTGCAGTAGTTGCCAAATGAGGGGCGCTTGCAAAAAATATCTCCTACCTGTAAGTCACTCCTTAGAAGCAATTCTGAAATACCAGTATATAGGAAGTAAACAGAAGCATCCATCTTTGGGTAATGCTTTTGTCTTAACATCTGGCAGGCGAAAGAAAAAAGCCCGTGTGTTTTCCAAACAAAATAAAAAGCCATCCTTTGCTGTTAAATTTTGTGTTTTAAATGACCTTTATTTGGGGAAAGGGAATTCCCTAACCTCAGCTGATCTTATAGCAGAATAGCTCTAGCTCCCGCGTTAGCTGCGTTTTGTTCTTCTCGTTGCAGCAGTAGTGCTTTCCAGTTGAAAAGAAGAGTGAACTCCCAGTCCTCAGCTTTTTTTCCAAAGCTCCAGTTTGTAGTTGTACTTATCATCAATATTGCAGGCCCTGACACTCTGCAGCACTGTCACTGTATATACTGTGAAGGCAGTAAAAATGAGCACTAATCAATCTTTCAGGGAGAAGCAATGAGCATTAGAAGGCCACTATCCTGTGACTAAACACACCCCTTTTATGGAGTGTTGGTGCTAATAAAGGACAGCTTATTACTGAGGCAGAGACCAAAGCTTGGGTGAGGTCAACCATGACTGGCAGTCATCAGTCATTCTTAATGATACTTTTTCCCGTGCTTTCTAAGGGATTCTGAGCAGAGTGCAAATCATTCGGGGTCATCCATAGTTCATGTACCCACAGATGGCAAAGGTTTTGAAAGACTTTAGTTTAAACTTGTTTTTTTTTTTTTTTTTTTTTTTTTTTTAATGTTACTCGAGTAGTCAAAAAAACCTCAAACAAAACAGATTTTTGCTCATTTGGAATGTTGTATTTTCTTTCACTCCTAATAGATGTTTTACACATTAGAGTGCTTGTGCATTATAAAGAACTACATAAATTTATTTTTATGACGTCTGTCTTCTTTAATTATTACCTTTGATGTCTATTGGTGACTAAAGAGAGCTTAACAGGATTTCTCTCCCTTCTTAAATTTCGCAAAGTGAAACTCAGCCAGTCCCTGACAGATGTCTGTTCCTCACCTTCAGGATTATTTTATAAATCCCTTTCTGATGAGCGGAAGTGTCAAATCAAGGACAGGTCATAAAGTAAAAGTATAAACCTTTTAAAGGGAGACCTTGGTAATATATAAACATTTTGCACACTATCTGAAATTTTATGGACTTAAAAAATATATTTTAGCAATATGAAGGCAAAAGTCTAAACCACTAGATTCTGTGTGCATGTTTCCAAATACACATTTTTTCTTTTACTCCTTATTTTTCTTTCCTTAGTCATTTTTTTCGCATGTATTGGGAAGATAGCTGTGCATGTCACTAAAGTTTAGGTTTCAAAGGATTTCCTTAGTTSATTTACTTGGAAATTTGTACTTTTTTTCAGTTGCTTTTAAATTCTTCAGTTAAGTACTCTCTACACCACCTTGAAGTTGGTGAGTGGGTACAGAGCTGCTGTCATCCAGACAACCGCCGTCATTACAGGGGTTGAGATTATTTTAGATTTTACCTGAGCTGTTAGTTTACTTCCAAAAACTGAGGAAAACGGAGTCACTTCTGGTTTTACTGGCCGGTGCAGAGCACCACGTAAGCGCGTTGCTTTGCGAAGCAGAGTCGTGCGGCCAGGTTGGAAGACATGGGAATGCACATGTATGTGGTTAACTGTAAACCTATGTATGTGCCTGTAAATGAATACAAACTGCAGACTTTGGCTACCACCAGTGATGTACTTTTGACGGTTACAGATGACATCCTTTTAATTTTCAACTTTGTATTGCTGAAAAAGCCAAGCATGGACAGCACGTGTAAATGGGAGAGCGCAGTTTCACTTGGTTAACACTGAAGGCTCATTTGTTCCCTAGTATGTGCCTGTCCAGCACCGAGCACAGTGGGACCCCGTCCCACGTAAAACCTCTTAGTAGTTACTGTATTACCTGCAGCATGAGGCAGCAACGTGCTGGGGACAGGGGAYAGGGAAGGGAATCCTTCCTTTTGAAGGCCAGGGGTTTTCCCTACAGTGTTTCTGTGGCTGGAGAAATTGCCCCATGGAGTCCCTCGTGGTTGATGCTGTGAACGTTTTCCCTCCTCTCCTCTCTCTGCGTCCTCCTCGTGTCGCAGTGGGAACTGGAGTCACTTGTGCCGCATCGCGGCTCCGCTCCGCGTCCGAGTTTCCTCACCAAGCCATGGGTACACAGCGAGACTGGTGCTTCACTAGGAGTGATGTAAAGCATATGTAAATTACTGATTGAGAAACAAATGTTTATACAGCGCTACCGCTGATAACAGTGCTCCTTAAGGCCTGATTCAGGAAAGCACTTGAGCGCCGCTGTGATTTAGAGCCTCCCTCCCCGAAGATGCTCCCTATTAATTGCCGGAGGAAGCGGAGCTGACGTTGAAAGGTGGCGTGTCCGTCCCGGCGCCGGCGACTGCCGTCGTGCGGTCACAGGGGTGCGCCCATGTACAGCCCATGGCTCGAGCGGGGCCCGAGGTTGCCCTCCAGCCGAGRAGCACGTCCCGGCGAGGCTCCTCGAACCCCTGGCTTTGCCTTTAGGGGKGCACGTGGAAGGGGCTCGCAGCCTGCGCGGGGCCTGGCCCGCGGCAGAGGCCTGCGGAGGCTGCGCGCCGGCCCCGCGGGGCAGCTGGGCGCCGAGCAGGGAGGCCTGGGCGCTGCGGGGACCTTGCGCGAGGTCACGCAGCGAACGCCACCGCGGTGCCGCGGCCCCCGCGCTGCTCTGCACACACGGGGTGACACAAAGCCGGGCTCTGCTGGGCTTGCGTCTCGCCCAGGTGATGCGCAAGTCCTGCCTTTCGCATATCCGTAATCCTGCTTTTTAGCTATTGCGGCCCTTCTTCCCCTCTCCCTTGCGGCTCTCCTGCATTTATTTTTTTCTCTTTTTTTGTCTGAAATCCTTTATTTTGTCTTTATAGTCTGGTTGAATAGGAATCATTTAGTTTATGCAGCTTTGTGCGTTTTCTCTACAGCTTGTATCTGCATGAATGTGTTGCAGCCTGATGCGAGTTCATTCGATTAAATAAAATGCTTAAATTGTAATCCGTGCAAAACGATCATATTTGAAACACTTGATGTCTCGGTGAGAATCCATTTAATAGTGATCAGATTTAAATGATTTAACACAGTAGTGGTGGTGGGAGGTGGGGGAGGGAAATACAGTTTCAAGACATTCCTGTATATAAAAAAAAGATTAAACCAAATTCAGATATGTCTCTCTCTTCTCCCCCCCCCCTTTCCTTCTCTCTCTTTTTAAGCAGTCAAAAGATATACTGTATCCCCAGTGAAAGGGCGCTTTCAATCCAGTTATCCACTTTACCCAGTCTCAGTTTCCAGAACCTTCCACACCCCCCCTTGGTTAAACCACTAAGCCTTTGATTCCTTCCTGATTACACTATGCAAGACATCTATCAAACACTGTCTTATCTGTTTGTAAGGCAGCTCAGGCCTCAGATTTAAGTCATGGGTTTTGGCTACAAGTTGGAGTGTGATTAATAATTGACTAATGTAGCTTTTATTTATCACAGGCTAGCACATTTCACCATTACCGAGTTAATTTATGTTAAGTGTAAGCTGTCGTTCAATCTGTTTTTCAACTTTTTTTTTTTTTTT
>NW_020455466.1:3982208-3985507 GCF_003342845.1 Nothoprocta perdicaria | reverse complement strand
TTTTTTTTTTTTTTTTTTTTTTGAGAAACAAAATCCTTATACAGGGCACAGCCTTAGTTGGTGCCAAAAAGTTGATTTCCTTTTCAGTGGAGCCATACATCACCAGCCCTCCCAGCTGCAGTGTCAGCCTCTGACAGAATGACATGTGTCATTTATCAAAGGGGCCAGGCCGGGCCTTGGGAAACGCACACGACAAAGCCTGAGAGAGTTCATTTCGCAGTCCCCTCCTACCCTCCGCGAGCCTCTTGCCAGGAAAGCCTGTGATGTTTCTGTCTTCACAGCATTACTGTAAGTCCTTCAACCTTCACAGAATTAACCCTCGCCGCCAGCGCCGCCCGCCCTCGCCAGCGCCGCGGGATCCTGCGCGGTGGCGGTGCCGGCCGCGCCGTGGGGCTGCTCCCTCATCCCGCCTTCCTCCAGCTGCTCCTGGAAAGTGCTCCGGTGCTTTTTGTCCCCCTTTTTTTTTTTTTTTAATTCTCATATATTGTACGCTATGAGAATTAAAGGCCTAGGTTTTCCTACAGCAGGACAAGGTCAAAGGCATAAAGAATAAGGCAGTAAAGCATTTCAGTCATGAAAAAGAAGTAGCCACTGTCCTGCKCACAGGTAGAAATTGCTGTTTCACCTGAGGGGAGGCAGTGAGCGGGATGGGGAGTTTTCTCCCATGTTCCTGTTTAAATTTTCCTTTGGGTTGTTTCTAAACCTCGTGCTGAAATAAGTCCAGCARGTAGTTGCTCCGTACAACATCCGTACAAGATCCGACACCTGCACGGAGGAAGCGACCTGGATAGGGCGCCGTGCACCTCTCGGGAAACGCGTCCCTGAGGAGGAGGGGGGAAGATGAGGGAAAAGAAAAGTTGATGGTGTTTAAYGGGGGAAAAAAAATCCCCAAACCACGAGGTGTCACTTGCACCGAATAGTTTAATTTCTGTGATGTAGCTACCTCAGTCCCGCAGCCAGGAGATGACGACGGATTTAAAGCAGAAAATAATCTTCTGTCAAACAAAGAGGAGCATGTTTTCAAAATATAGCAATATTTTTGCTGAAACAAAAGTTTTTTTGTGCGTGTGTTTTAAGTGGCTGAATTTTGCATTTTGATCATGTACAAAGAATGTGAGAAAGTTATTGTTTCCTCCCCTTCCCCCACCAAATCACTCTTTGTACTTTGCATAGTTCCTACCACRCTGAAGTTATTTACAGCATCAGATATCATTTAAAGAGATAGCTAAGGAGACTGTAGCCTCAGCGAGGAACTTTCCAGAAAAGAGTCCTATAAATTAGCCTTTGCTCAGGAGTGGCTGTTTTCTAGTCAGGGCTGGTCCTTTCATTTGTCTACATAAGGCTAATTTATTTTTGCAGCCAGATGTGGGCTGACAGCCATCACTCAGAGCTTCCTTCCCCCACTGTTAGGAGGTCGGGAAAACAGTCACGTTTCCCATTTTACAGAATCCCCATCAACATTATTGAAGATGGATGTATCTTTAAAGCAAAGATTGATTGTGGATATCGGA
This sequence comes from Nothoprocta perdicaria, assembly GCF_003342845.1. Lineage (NCBI taxonomy): Eukaryota > Metazoa > Chordata > Aves > Tinamiformes > Tinamidae > Nothoprocta > Nothoprocta perdicaria. The sequence goes on along the minus strand of NW_020455466.1, from coordinate 3,983,996 downwards.
GTTATGGTGTCATTTATCATAGTGAATATTATTTAGACTTGGATTGTACAAGGCTGTAACTTGAGACACAGCCAGGGGAGGGACAATCTGGAAACGAGGATCCATGAACTTTAATGGATGGATGCTTTTTCAAAGCTCCACTCACTATAGCATGATTTACTTTTCTTCCAGAAAGGAAACAAGCATTTCAGTTTTAAAGGGCCAGCAAGCCATCTTGTCCTCTTTAGTGGGTCCTTCCCGCAGGCATCCGAGACTTAAAGCTGAGACAATAAATAGAGATTGTGTCTGCATGTTATATGTATATAAGTGCTTTTATGTTAAATGCATCTAGGTGCACTTGAGACTCTGCTTTGCATGAATTATGCTAGTTAGGTTCTCAGCTGCAGGGGCACTGTGGCTGAATAATGCAAAGTATTGATTATAGAAAGCTGTGATCTGAAATTTCAGAAGCTCCAAATAAATAGCGTCGCGACTGGCTTTGTTGCGTTGCCACATTTGTCTCTGCTTGGGGAGACAAAGAGTGTCTAAACTGCATATTCACTTACTGCTTGAGGTGCCTCACAGAAAYGGAGAGCCCGGTAAATTGCAAACATGCCTGATGGAGCATCAAGTTTGTTGCTTGTTGAGAAATACGGCAGGCCTAAAAGCCTGATGCATGTTGTGATTACCTTCTGCTTTTGTGTGAAATTAGGAAATGCAGATCTGGATCTTGCAGGTGAAATACACCTTGTACTTTCAGAATATATGTCCTAGAAAGCTGCTTACAACCTGYGGAAAATCTGAGGACGTGGTTCAGCTAAAGAGCTATTTCTGATGAGGCACCAGCAGCATGCTTTATTGAATGTGCTGGAGTGTGTTTGTGTATCCGAGCTTTGGAACATGACTTCTTGTGTTTGATTTTTAGAAATGAATTAACTTTAATTCAGAAAGTGCYCAACTGACTTCAGCAAATGGCCAGGTTCTTGCAGCTGGCAGCATAAGGCTCCTTCTCAGCYTCAAATACAGCACAAGTAGGTGTCAAGCGAAGTTTCTGCAGAAGTTTTGATAGTTCAGTTCCAGCTTGAAACTCGCTTCTCTTAACATCATTTTCCCAATGACTTTGTCCTTGGGAACCTCCTGTTCCTCAGGTGAAGTCTCATATCTTCCATTTGCACTGATTTTGTTCTTGAGTTCTTTCTCATCCTCTCAACGTAGCTCATGTCCCTCTTGACCTGTCCTCCTTCAGTGGGTTGTGTATCATAATTTGGAAAGTGTCATATTTGATAAGAAAAGTTACATTGGCCAGTGGTTTACTGACATGGGCAGGTATCTACCAAGAGGAGGGCAACTCTTACCACATTTGGTGTCTTTGGTGAACCGCTCATACACTAACATGTAAATAAAATAAAACACTTTCACAAGTATGTGCTAAACCTTGCACCACTTTATCTTGCGCTTTTTTTTTCTTTAAACAAAGCCAGAAGTCACTTTGCTGTCATAAACCAAATTCAGTAAGAGAGTTTTCATATGAATAGTCAAGCCCAAGAGTTTTTTTTTTTTTTTAATTCAAACAATGAAAGCAATTTTGAACATCTGGTTTTCAATGTGTATGTATTCTGTACATAACAGACAGAGAAATCTTATTATCTAGAACAATAAAAGAGAATTTCCCTTTCTGTCTGAACGTTCTGGGGAGAATATGGCCTTCCATTTAGAACGATGGTTTGGGGGTTTTGATCTTTTCTTTTTCCTGTTTATGAAATGAGGATGTCTCATTATGGGGATGTCTCACCTTTTTTCTTTCCTTTT
>NW_020455466.1:3973407-3982193 GCF_003342845.1 Nothoprocta perdicaria | reverse complement strand
TTGTGGTGCAATGCCAGTTTCAGGGAAACTTGTATAAATTTTGAGAAGTCTGTTTTAACACCTGTACAGATGAAATCGTAATGCCTCTATGAAGGCCTGCTGTATTTACTTATATGTAAAAAGTATTTTTCTCTTGCTTGAGAAACATACAAAATGTCTTCAAAGAGGAAGCAGTTTATCAAATTCATATTAATCACAGCATCAATAATGTTGACCGGGGTCAAGTCATTACACTAAATATATTGTAACCATTATTAATGCATGTAGCCCAGTGCCATAGCTATGATATAAGACTGCTGTTTCCTGATTAAAAGCTGTTTGGTGATGCAGAGATTCAATACAGATTCTCCCTGCCTTGTGGTGACTGACAGTAGCTTCTGGTATTCTGCTTTCTTCTGACAGTGGAGTATTTTAGTATGAAGACACCTTACAGAGGGGGCTAGAGAAAGTGCAGAATGCAGGGAACAAACAAAAGTGCCTAATTTCAGCCACCACGACTGTGCATCCATAAGGCAGCCAAATTTATCATGGCACATTATGGAGTGCAGGAAATGTCATGAAAACCATTGTTTTTTAATTTTTTTTCCTGAGAGTCTGAATGAGGTGATTTATGGTAGTTATCCATCTTAAGGGTCATCCATCAACTTGTAGTTGCTAGGCAATCAAGCCAACAGCTGTTTGCTTTGAATCAAGCTGAAAAGTTGTCAGTCATCACATACAGGTATGACCTTAGTGATTAAAAACATTATCATGCATACGAAATTAAAGAGGCAATGTCCTTGTTCCTCCTCTCCTGATGCATAATCTTCCATGAGCAAAACAAGCAGCGTTAGCCCAGATCCCTTACTTGAGGCCACGCTTTAAAGGACCCTGGTGCTGGAGATGCTGGTCACTGTATTTCAGAAATGTTCACGTGTTCACATAMAGGTTATTTCTACAGAAACATTTTTTTACCAAGGCAGGATGTTTCCTTTCTGATGTGGTGGCAAATTAAGTGATACTGATCTTTCTAAAGAGAACGTTGTTGGCACTTTTTTAGAGTTACAGAGTGGATCTTGAGCAGCCAAGCTATTATGAAAGATAACACTTGAGGTGACAAGGCTCATGGCTCCATACATGAGATGGTAAATGGGTAAATAGTAGAATGTAGATAAGACAGGGATGCTGTTACTGCTTTACCATGTCTCCTTTGTGTGGGGCTAGTTGACAGCGGTGGAACCTTCTGWTTTAGGTGTTTCACCATGTTTGCTGCTATAAACAGAGCAGTGTCACTTGTGATTGGGAGGCACTATATTTGACAGTGTAAGAACAGCCCAGCTGTAATATGAGCACCTGAATCCGTTGGCATTCCTTGCTTCTGGTCCTCTGCTGAAACCACTTGCAAGGAGCTATTCCCATATTGACTGTTGGCTCCATTGACTGCCAGACCACGTTAAACTGCTGTGGAGACATCAGGAGAACCAGGCTCTGCAAGGGACCCCAGAAGACAGTGAAGAAGGTGGAGGTTAACTTAGAGCAGAGAGCAATGTGTGATTTGTCCATAAATGTACAGTAGTTGCCTTCCCATTAATTCCTGGAATTCCAAGACTTCAGGCATCTCCAGTGCTGTAGTTTTCTACCATTTGCATCACTGGCGACTGGCAAGGTCGGAAGCGCTGTCCRTAGAAGTGTGAAGGGGAACGCAGTCATTTTTGGCCAAACCCTTCCTTGTAGCCCTTTCCTGCTGTCTCAGCTGTAGCCACAGGGATGTCCTTACCTTTTGGTGGACTGTTTCAGAGACYCCAGCCGTGGGCTACCACTGTTGAGCTGGTTGTGCTCCGCAAGGGAAGRCATCACAGCCACTCCTCTTCCTGGCTTTCCTTCAGAAGGAAATAAAAAAGGCAAAGGAAAAGATGTGCTTTACCTTTATGTAGATGTGTATACCCTGGCAAACACAGGCCAGGCCTAGGGAAGATGACACATGGTAGTTGTCAATAAATTTTGCTTTCCCCAGGGTGTACATCTTGCTCTGCTAACCTGTGAAGCAGTAATTGCCTTGTCTTCTCCGGGACTCTGCTGTGTGCTAACTAATCTATGGTAAGAAAAGACTGTCTTTGCTAGCGTGGATAAATCTTTTACAATATTTCACATTTTATATATATAATTACTCAACTGTCTTTGTCCCCTTAATGTCTTTGATTTTCACTTGCGTATAAATTTGACTGTGACCCTATTTAGATGTCACTTAAGTTAATGGTGAGCAATTGTGTGCCCTTGAAGCCGCAGTGTCATCCCTGTGGGCTCTTGCACGGGCTCCCACATAGCCTCGGAGCACCTTCCAAGTGCTAATGTGAAATACATGTGCAAAATACTCCTTGTAGTGAAGGCCCTGATGGGCGATAACCATTTTCATAACATCCTTGCCATCGTTTTTTCACTTAGCATGTAGCTCCCACCAGGTGGCTTGTTAGCAGTTGCTAATGAGTTTGTTGTAGTGTGGGAGGTTCCCAGGTTGAGAGCTGCACTTGCAGTTTTGCTCCCTCGCCTGGGTTGTTTCCAAGACTTGTGTGTATTCCTAATGTTATTTTGAAACACTTCTAACACTTAATTTGGTTCTCCACAGAAATGTAAATGCAGAAAATATGCACTGAAGCTTATCATTTTGCATCTGCCTATCCCTTTTAAAAAAGCCCTGAACCTCCAAAACTCTGTCCTCCAGTCACAGTAATATTTTTTGTCTGTCTTCCCAGTAAAATAGATTAGGAACAGTCTTAAGTCCTAAATGGATCTCCTGACATCTTTGACTCCCCCCCATTAACAGCAGGCAAAGCCTGCTTTTTTACTTTATATTTTTTTTAAGATAGTAACTACCATAGCTGTTGAGAGGGAAAGTTGATGTAGGTTTTACAGGAAATTTAAGGAGAAAATGATCACTTTGGGACAGATAGTAGTACCCTGTCAAGTATTATCCCATCTGCAGCAGAGCAATGAAACTCCTAGTGGGAAAGGGTGGCAGAATCGGGCTGTTTGATCAGTTTTAATCTATGAAGTGCCTAACCTAGTCCTTTAACCTTTAGTGTAGCGCAGGACACAATCCACCTGTCCACATCACCGGAGGGACAAAGTGAAGAATTTAGGCTGCTGCTGCACAGAGAGAATTTCCATCGTGGATCACCCTAATGTTACAGCGATGACACGTGGTAATTTGATAGTTACCACACAGTAAGGGGAACAATGCGGTGCAGGCAGTCCGGGATCGCTCCCTTGGATGGGGCGGTAGGGACACGGTGGCTCCCTGCCTGTTAACACTTTGTGGTCTGCTGGCCCAGCTCGGGCCAGGGACGCAGTTGGCAGAGCTGTTCCTGCGTTTCTGACACGGCCAGGCGCCCGTGTGGTGCTTTGGCTGCTCGGCCCATAGACTTACAGAGCAGTCGTCATGTGTGTAACATGGAGCATTTTCTTTCAGCCCACAGGGACACGCTCTGCTCTGCTGGACTCTGCTGTGTTTCCTTTACCGATCCCTTGCTAAGGCCCAAAACAACAACGAGAAGTTAGGCTTATGTTCAGGTGTCTCCTGCACTTCTATTTCAAATGCGGCGCCAGATACACTTGGGTGTTTTTGTCTTGCTTATTTGAATGAAGGGTAGCAGATCACACAAACATCTAAATCCTCTTTTTCTTTTCTGTATTTCTAAGCTATCTTGGGATATTTTTACAAATTACTTTGTTACATTTGTTAAATTGCTGCTCTTTTTTTTTTTCTTTTTTTTTGTGTARTGTCTCTGAGTCAAGATTGGAGTCTGTTTAGTTCAGTTCTGTTCAGAAGCTCTGAACACAGACTCTCTAGCCCCGCCGTTAGCAGTCATTATAAAGAAGGCTAAGACAGTAAAAGGTAAGGAGAGGCACTAAAAGCGCTAGGAGTGTAGCCCACAACCAGTGATACCCTGTTCAGTGCCTTGTCCCTGCCTAAGTCATTTCTATCCCTCAAGACCAGGCGGTTTCCAGCTAATTTACATTAACACTGATAGCCCATGATGAGCTGTTTTTTCCTCTCTTTCTTAGAGAGATTAGCCCTTGTGCATTTTTCGTTACACAGCATGTGACGTGAGTGCGTTTTGCTAAGTGGCATCATACTCGAAAATTACTTCTTCGTTTGAACTTCTGTTTTCCTTCATCACAGATCAAGTGATGAAGAATTTGTGTTGGCTGATCAGATAAACACGTTATCTACTCTATAATCCATCTGGGGCAGAGCTAAATTCTTACCGTCATTTTCTACCCATCCCTTTCTCTTCCATARTCAGCAGCATCTGCTTTTAGGAGGTCCACAGTTTCCAGCAGACCCTGATGAAGTACCGTTCCTTTCCTCAGATTAACCCACTCAGTCTACACATGGAGAGTCTTCCTTCAAGTCCTGTGCTTCCAGCTTCACTTTTGCTTAGGTTAAATGTGTCTTCCTAGGTGTCTTTTTGCACTGGATATTCTGTATGAAAAAACTACATAGAAATAAGCAGAGTATGTGGAGATAGGACTGAGCCAGGGACATCCTGGAATACTTGAAACTTCAAAAGTAGCTTGTTGCTTCTTTTGCCATCTCTGTGACAGGGTTTTTGGATTGGATGCTGCTACTTGCTCTTTTTCTCCTTCCTTGCTGCGCAAGTGCAGGAGGTAGCAGTTGTACTCCACATTCAGCAAAATGTATGCTCTCCCTCAGCTCAGTGCCACCCTGCTGGCTCTGACGCTCAATATTTGCCACCGTGTGTCCTGTGTCTGTGTTTTGTACTGGTCTTGGCAAGGCCCGCGGGACTGCGGCACTGTCGATTCCGTGGTAGGTTTGCTGAGACAAGAAAAGGTAGCAGAAATAGTTGTGAAAAGGTATTGCTAGTGCCTGGGTTCTCCGCTGCCCCTCTGGTGAAGGTTCCCCCTTGCAGGGCCGCTCGGGTGCTTCTGGGCTCCCTGGAGAGCAGGCAGCTCCGCTCCCCAGCTGCTCCGAGGCCGAGTTTCAGCGCTGCAGCTTTCGTCTGCCCTCMGCGCCTGCCTGCACCGGGTGCTGTTGGATTTGGCCCTAGAAATAGGCTGGAGTGTAGCTCACTGCTCCTCTTCTACAGACCTAATACGGGGCCTTGGGAGCATTTCTGCTTCTGGGTGCTTGCTCGTGTGCTTTCTCTACAGAAGTACAGTGAAGTGCAGCCCTTCCCTCAGGAACTTGCAGCCCCGAGGCAGCAGAGGTGGTATCTGCCCTGCACGCGAAAGAGAAATCAATGATGTGGTGCGCAAAGGGAAATCAAAGCACCAGCATCCTATCACCCTTCATCTTTGCCTATGTTACAACACTGGGGATTCATTTACTCTTGTGTTTCTCTGTTTCCTAAAGAAACTTYTTTTCTTTAGGAAAAAATGGTGTCTCTTTATTTTTGGAAAAAAAAAGGAGATGTCCTGGACTCTCTCTAACCCAGCCTTTCTCTCTCTTCTCTTGACTCAGTTGCACCAGTGATTTGCTTTGCTAAGCTGCAGAATACTTGGTGGCACTTTTTTATTATTATTATTTTTTTTAATGGCAACCACCAGGTGGGATGCTGAGATGTGCAATCACAAGGCAAAAGTACAAAGATGCAGTAATGGATGGCGAGCGTTGGGAATCATTTGTAGTTTGATCCTGATGTTACCTGAGACTGAACTGGTAGATTCAGATTTCTTTATTTTTTTTTAAACTTCTCTGATATACTCATGTCACATTTTACAGGTWTCCTGTGTGAAACAGTAACATCTACTGCAGAGAGGAGAAGGGATGTATTTCCCAGAAGCTTTACTGTTCTCAAAAGGGCTGAAAAAAAAGTTCTCCAGAAGTTTAGGTGAAACTTGGATGATTTTGCACATCGAAGAATAGGTCTTTTCTTGATAATAGGTTCTGACCATTTTGTTAAAAAGTCTGCATATTGGCCTACTTCACCCATTTTCCTTGGCCTTTCCTAGGTGTAATTCCACCCTACATTAGAGTTAACCGTGATGTATGAGTGGATGACCCAAAAAGCCTTTCTTCTTTTGTCTTTTCTCCAGGCAGTGAAAGTAGGGAAGAAAGAGAGCCCTGTTCTTTCACCATCTTCCATTCCTCATCTTCRCTCTGGGGCGTATCATTTACCCTGAGAAAAACTTGGGAGTGTGTGTGCACATGTATTTATATATCTATACTCACATATAAACAAACTTGGGAGTAAAATTGTGTTGGGCAGTAGTAAAACATCTGCCTAGTTCAGTGTATTGTGAAGCACAAGGCCAAAAGCTGAATGATTCTCCATCCTGAGGAAAGCGTGTATATAACCACATGTATCTTAGGGACATTTCATTGCATTTAGGTTTTTCTTTTTTAAGCCTGTGCAGTGCGGAATGGAAAAGAACTGCCTTGGTTGTATTTTTCTTCAGAAGAGACGCTGCAGTAGAGGCCAGGCTGCTTGCGGGACGCTGCTCCACTGGCAGGAATCGCGGGTCGGGGCTGAGCGAGGCGGGTTCCTCTCCGCTGCGCYGCGGCTGCAGCCACGGGGAGTCACAGCTGCCCCGGCGTCCGGCCGGGCGCCGCGCAAACGGAGTCGGATTTACGGGATCTTTGARCTCCTTGGATAGGAATGAAATTCCTAATTCTGAAAATGTAACAGGAGGGTAACCTTTACACTATTTTCCTCCTGCTTTCTGTGGGCGGAGGGATTAGAAGCTGGGAAGGRACCTGGGGGTTCTGACCTGCTCCATTACGGTGACTCACCCGTACAAGCTGCGCTCTCCGAAGTAAATCCCTTCTCATTTCCTGCATGCACCTCTGCCCCACGCTTGTGTGTCTGGGGGGCGCCCGTCCTGCTGCAGAGCTAAACTTGCACCCTTCGGTCTGGCCAAGAACCAGAGCATTCCCATGTTTTAAACCCACTCTTAAGGAACASTGCCAATTCCCAGCGGCTTCAACATCTTTCTTGCAGGAAGGGAATTAGAAGACTTGGACTCTTCCTCTCTTCCCTGTTCCTTAGGTTTTTTTTCACTTGCAAAATTAAGGTAGCAGTGCTTGTCTTTCTGTGTAAAGGTTTGCTGGTTTGGAGGTTTACTGGTAGCAGAGCATTGTACCACTGCCAAATACTGCTATATTCCAGTCTAATAATACCATACAATGGCTAAGGAAGCTGGTTAGCTTTTCTTAGTTTGTTTATTTTTTTTTTCCCCAGTGATACCACTGTGGAATAACCTATAGTATCTGTATATCCATAATTGGCTGTGTAATATCTGTGTATTATCTACACAACAGCTGTGTAGATAGCTACTGTAGCTGCTGACAAATGCGCCAGTACAGATACCATGTCATTGCTACGCAGTGCTCCTAAGATCTCTTCAGATGATGGGGAGTTCGGGTTCCTGAGGAAAAAGTTGGACAGATACCTAATGACTTTCGTGGATCTAGTCCATTATGTTCATGGTCGGTACTTCCATTTTTCTTGGAAGCTGGGAGCTGTGCTCTGCTTCTCTGCTTACTTTTTATATATTTTTATTTATTTTTATATATATATATATATATATATATGTAGAGTACGAGCAGCTGTGCAGCATGGGGTCTTTGGGTACTTTGTGAGTGGAGCCTAGCGAGAGGGCGAGTACAAGCTACAATTAATAAGTTGTGAAGAGACTGATTGTTGCAGCTGAAGTGGTGAGCTGATACAGTACCCAAAAAAGGCTGGGAATCAGTGACCTAACTGTCACCCCATGGAGAATGATCCTGGTCTTAATTTGTGAAATATCCCTGTTTTACTAAACAACTATAAGAACAAATTCTGCTAAAAGTTAATGGAGGAGTTCCAGTGCAACCCTATTAGATTCTTCCCCAATTAAATGACTGATACAGACTTTTAATGAATGTTTTAACTAGGCGTTGTTATCGAAAGGACTATTGCACAAATTAAAATTAGGCCCATAATCAGTGAAGAGAAGCTGGATTTATTCCTCTGCTTTTGATGTGGAGGAATCTCTGTGTTTGTTTCTGTGCACAAGTGAAGAGGTAAAGAAAATTGTGAGGGAGAAGATGGTAGGAATAATAATAATAATAATAATAATAATAATAATAATAATAATAATAATAATAATAATAATAATAGCATTCACCTTTACAGATACATTAAAATGACCAGTGGAAATACATATGGAAGGTAGATAGTACATTTTCTTAAATTTTTATTTGTGGAGCGAATTTGAAACAGGAGAAGGGGAGTCTCCTTTTAAGAGTGATGATAATTCTCTGTTTAGTCTAGTTCTTTGCTTAGGCTTGGATGAACTTTTACGCCAGCATAAAGCCTGATCCTGTGAGCTGCTGAGTGTCTCCAAAATCTTCTAAGCCGGGTAAGGGTGGAAAGGTGGGCTTGTTTCTTGTGCTAGCTCATGCTGTTGTGCTGATGGAGCTAGCCTAGGGATGGGTCCTACCTTTCTGCGCTGAAGGTAAGACCTCGCTGTTGTGCATRTGCAGACCAACTGGTTTGTGGTGAAGGCTGCAGAAAGGGGGGTTGATTTAGAGCTGTGTGATGTCTCCTGCTGTGACGGCAGTAGGAAGGGTCTGCAGGAAGGGGAGAGGATTTCGTGTTTTGCTTAGCGCTAAGGCGCTGCGTTCGTTACCACTTGTGCTCCCAAAGCGCCCCGCAAGGGCTGGCTCTGCRGAGCCAGAGTCCGCGATGGACGTGCCGGGTTGTGGCGCAGCCCGGCCCCTGGTGCCCCACACCTGCCTTGCCCGGGTGCCCTGGAGGGGCCCTGCTCCCTGCAGGCCTGACCCACGAGGGGTCTGTGTGCCC
>NW_020455466.1:3960917-3973262 GCF_003342845.1 Nothoprocta perdicaria | reverse complement strand
ACGGGCACCTCCTCGCCGGCCACAGGCCTGACCCACGAGGGGCCTGTGCCCCGACGGGCACCTCTGTAGCTCCTTCAGGTCCCCTCTGTGGGACGGTGGCGGGTGTGTAGTCTGCTAGCGAGGGGCAGCTTGGGCTTTTCACTGGTCCTTCCTGTGGAAACTGCTAAAAGAAACCACGGCGCAAGATGCGTTTTTGCTACATTGCAGCTTCTGTCTGCAGAGAGGCTGTGCATATGCAGGGCTGTTGCTGTGCTTTGGATAGATATTGTTATGTGGGGGATGTAGAAAAGTGAGGGTTTTTGCTGTTTAATCAGAGCTAGCTGAATCTGTGTTGAATTCGCTTCAGAGCAGCCGGGATGATGCTCCCCTTCCCTTACTGACTTTCCCTTCCCTTGCCCTGAGGACACCCTGGGTTAAGGCTTCCATTCTCCTTCCCTGGATACCTCTATGTGGGAGCTTAGTACATYGTCAAGTGCCCTTCCTGGCCCTCTTCAGTGTGGGACATGATCGTGTTTGATGGTGCTCTGTGACACGTCCCAGTATATTGGGGGTTGCGGAGTATCTGTTGGCGAAGGCGGCAGGGCAAAGGCAAGCCCAGACCTGGTGGTGGCCTCCTGGAAGACCTTGGGGCCCAACCTGCGTGAACGTCTCCAGCTTGCAGCAAGGGTTGGCAGTTGTACCCAAACGGCCCCAGGTGCTTTTTGTTTTGTGGTGTGGGTTATTGACCGCTAGAATAGGAACGTCTGAGCCTTTTTCTCTCAGTTGTAGTAAAAACTTCAGACTTGGCATAAACTGCAGTTTTTTTTTGGAGAGGGGGAAGGCTGGATCTTTCTTCTCTAAGGCACTGAACTGGTTTAATTGAAAGAACAATTTGATTTGCTGCTGTAGCTGCTGCTACAGTAAAATAGCTTGGAATGCTAGCAAATTTTTACCTCGCTCACCCAAACCCAGGATTTAATACTGGCAGGTGAACTTCTGAAGGCTGCTATCAAGTATACAGAGACAATAACTGTCTTAGAGGTGGAACTTTGTCAATATTTTTTGCCTTGGGCCAAAAAACATTCACGATAATGGAGTGCTAAAGCCCTGCTCAGAAATGTTGCAGTAGAGAAAGGGGAATTTATTCCGAGTTTGAGAGTGCAGTATTTTGGTAGCATGTGTGGTTTCTTAATCATCCTGATGTTGAGGCATCAACCATCAAGACATTTGGGGGGACCCTAAAGGCATCCTTCTTCCTCACTGAGAGCTCCCCTCGTGCTTTTAAGCTCCTGTAAAGCCAGCTACGTTTCYTGTTCTTCATACCATGAGAGCTGTTCTGATCCAAAATGCCTTTTCCTGTGCCTTGCAACCTGGCCAGAGGATGTTCTCCTATTTTAAAATATCCATAGCGGAAAAGAGGAGAAAAAAATCAAAACTATGATACTGAGAAATTAAATAGATAGCCAGAAAGAGTAGTTTGCTTGTTTCTGAATGATTGTGAGATGATAATCATAAAGTGATTCGGAGAACAGATAATAGAAGTCCCTTGGGATTGCTTATGTAATATGGGAGCATTTTATAATGCCATAAATAAAGAGCCAAGTAAACTCTTATAAACTTATTTTATTAATGTGCATTGATTTATAGTTACAATTATTAGGCCCAGGAATACAGACAAATGCTTGTTGTTTGGAAGTAGGCGAGCGATAAGGGAAATAACTCTTAGCTCGAATGTGCAAGAGGAGGCAAGAGGGAGGAGATGCTCAACTCGGGAAGTTGCCAGCCCCAAGGTTGACTTTTGCCTGGTTCCAAATGCTCCAAATGCTGTCTCTTCTTCTTGGCATCTTTCTGAAAAGGAAGATTAACAGTATGAGACAAAAATCTCTTTAAAAAAAAAAAAGCACACAAAAAAGCTCAAAAATAAAAATAAAAAAAAAAGTTGCCTGGATATCTGTGTCTGTTTTGGGGAATGGCAGAGGTTTTTTTCGTTGTGTTTGTGTAAGAAGACCCCGGTTTGGTAAAGCACGGGGGGAAAGCCCTCCGTTATTGATTCAAGCCCTGGCAGCAAACTGAACCGTGATACTCCCAGCCTTGTAGCAGTGTCTTTGATGCCGGCATATGAATGCAGAAATAAACAAAAAGGGACCATGCCAGTTGCAGCTGCTTTCAATAATCAGCAAACAAAATTGTAGGAAATGGTATTCTCTAAATTAWGGGGAAAAAAAAGGAAAAAAAAATCTTTGTAAGATCTTTATAGACCTTTCTCTTTTAATTCTTTTAGGCAGAATTGAAACAGTGTGAGGGTAGGTGAATGTGTTCTCCTAAAGGCAAGGGAAGTCTAGCACAAATACTATATGCGTGACATGCTTTTCACTGAGTTCCAGTACTGCAGCTCTTCAGCAAGCAAGCCTGCTCATAGGAGACAGCGCGTTGGGCTCACTGTGCTTTCTGCTTTAACACGCATAGGATGCGCTTGCAGTGGGCTCTGATAAGCCAAGTGTGCGGTCTCATTTATGCCCATTCCTAGGCCAGTGTCGGGGCCTGCGTTTGCAGCCCTGGACTCGGCTGTGCGCTGCYCTGGCCACGGGTAGAGCCCCTGCTGACGACCACACGCACGTTTCGGAGGCAGACTCTAACTTCATTGCTCACAGGTTAAGCACACGCCTTTCCTTAACATAGGAGTACTCCCAGGGCAGTTTGAAATCGTGTCCGTGTTTTAAGTCGTTCATTGGCTGGTAATCTATTCCTCTAAATTACAGTTGTGTSGTTTTGTATTAGTTACAGGAAAGCAAGATCCTAAAACAAGATCCTAATTGGTGGCAGCCAACTTTATGTTACGCGGAGTTCACCCCACATCTCTGGGGCACGGCTGTATTGACAAAATGGGCATTCTGTAGTAAGGAGATTGGTTAGAAAATGTTAGTCCTCCCAGATTCTGGAGCCTTGTTTGGTGGCTGTTTGTATGAAACATATGGAGGACTTCTGACTGTGAATGTGCTGCCGTGCAGAGAGTTGGGAAGTGGATTTTATTAGATATTCCAAGGTTTTCCAGTTTAAAGGTAGCTGAATTTGTGCCATGGATTTCACTTTCAGATACAGTAATCATTACATATATGTTATTTTTGCTATTCCTTAAGGCATAGACTTTGCACTTAGGTAATGTTATATTTTTCTGCAGGTAGCATCTAGTCAGAAAATTTACATTTATTTTCTAGTACAGCTGCAAATTGATGCTATGTTTAGTATTTTCTCTGAGCAGGTGTGGGATTAAAATAGTTTTTGCAGCTAAYGTACTTGTTTACCGTGTCCCAGCTAAGCATTAATATTATTATTGATGACAGTGATCATCCTCTGCAGATACATGACCTCTTGTGTTTCTCTCTTCCTACATACTTACGGGGTTCCCTGTTTAACTGAATGCATGTTCGGATTAGACAACGCAAACCCTTCCAGATTTCCGTTTTCACGTCCACAAACTTGTGATTTTTATGAAGAGACCAAAGAGCGGCAGGCGAAGCCCAGGGGCCCCTTCTCACGTTTTAGCCAAGATTGAGCAGCGGGATGGCACGGTGAGTSAGGGCCTGGCCCGGGCTTTGCTCGGTACCGCCTGTGATGTAGCCCGGTACCAAACACAACAAGTTACAGTGTGAACACAGTGCGCTCTTCACAAGAAAGGGAGCAAGTGTGTTTTATATCATAGCCCTGTGTTCTTTGAATCACGGTRCCTGATGTGCTCGACTGTTTGGTTGCTGCCCGCTAAGTCACTGGARCATCAGTGAGGAGCCGCGGGCCCAGCCTGGGGCACGTCCGTGTGGGCAGGAGCGGTTCCCCTCAACGCCCTGGATCGGGACCTCACTGCGCCCTTCCGTAGGCAAGGAAAATAACCGTGCCAGTGCTGCGCCCTCCTCCTTTGCTTAGCACCTCACAGATCCTTCGCCTTAGCTGGTCCGTGTCCGGATCTTCACTGGCCAGTGTATAGGTGCCGAGAGGCRGCTGGTAAATGAAACAGTATTTGAGCTTTTCAAGCACGAAATAACAACTGATGACAGTACCTTTTCTGTTCATTTCCCTTAATGTTCTCCACAACTCACTCAGACTAAAATAATTTTTGAAAAAGATAACATTTCCTTTGAAATAAGGAGGTGATTTTCCTCTTCTCTCCTTTTGCACAGATAATTTTAAATGTTTAGGACAAGACAGGTCTGGTGAAAGCCTTTTCTCCAATGTTTGTGTGGCTCTGATTTTRCTTTACAAGGTCTCTTACCCTCTAACCATGTATTGTTTTATTCAGCTTGGTAAGGGCAACATTTGTTGTATTAAGAATGATGCATGTAATGGAACAAAGTCTTTGCTCTGTTATATCCATGCAGTCTCAGGAGAGTTCATGAATTTGCACCTGTGTAAGTGAGAACAGAATTTGACTGTATCTATTTTACTTATTTATGCATTTATTTTTGTCAAGGCTTGTATGCGTTGCTTACTGTAGGTATAATTTTTCTTCTTCATTGGTTTTGCTGTCTCTAGGAACATTTACTAGTGCATGGGCAGCTGGTTCGTTTCTGTTTCCCTTCCTCTTTTTCAGCTACTAAATCACATGAGAAAACAAATCATTGCACACTTTGATGATACTGCCCTTCCACAGGGCCATTGCTGTGTTCTCCACAGGTTTGCTGTATGGTCAGAAATGGAGCCAAACTGAAATACAAGTGATCAGACATGCACAGGGGATAATCGTTCCTGGAAATAATGCTAATAATAATAATACCTAGCTGGGACCCAGTAAACAAGCAAGTTAGCAGCGTTAATCCCGTGTGCTTTAGATGTCTGTCAGTACTGGGGTTTGTGAGCCTCTCCCTGTTAAGGTATGGCATACTATAAGCAGGTTTGAGGATCCAGTTTCTCCTTGGTATTTGATAATGCTGTCCATAAACCTCTGACCTGCAGGCAAGTCACTAAAAAACCAACGATGGAGTTCTGCAAAACCATGAGCTGTTTTAGCAATTCGTGATGGCTCCAACATTCTGCATATTATCATTATTATTATTATTATTGTTATTATTTTGCAGAAAGGTGAACACGTTCACCTAACCAAGGGAAGATGCTTGCTCAGGTACATGCATGTATGTGGTGCGAGGTCCCTGCCGTTCAGGGAACCTGCTGCTCCGGTTGGATTCAGACCCCTTCACCTGCCAAGAAAGCCCTGACTCCATAATCAATGGGGAAGTGAGACCTTGGATTGAATTCATTTCCAGGTCTATCCTTGCTGCTATCGATGACTTTTTTGTTATTAATATAGAACAGTGTTTAAAATGAAATAAAATGTATGAAATGTTACCAGACATTTTTGGTAAGCACTATAGCATTTTAATGTTAATCTGAAGCAACTAAAGGCCACATCTCAAACACATGAAAGCGCTCSACGTCTCCAGTGTTAGGAGACAAGTGAGTTGAAAATGACTTCTGAAGAAACCACAGGCTATCGATTGTGTTATTTGTAAGCAGGGTTATTATGAGCATCTTAAACGCTATTCCGTTTTCCTGTCCTGAAAGGAAGCACAAACAAAAACACAGACAATGTGCAGGGACTTGCTGCTGCTTTCACTTAAAGCCCGTGTTTCGTTGCAGGCTTTTTGTGGCTAAAACAGCTGAGTTGAGGGATCTGGCACGTAAAGGAAAAGCTCTGAAAGAACCTGGGGTTTGAGAGACATCAAAAAAGTTGTAAATAAAAGAGAGCAATGAAAATTAAAATGATAAATACAAAAATATTGTGACTGATTGTTTTTTTTATTTAGGTTACAGCACTATGAACAGTGATTTTTACTTGGGTGAATAAACGCCAGGAATTTTATCCTTCTCTGCTGTTGATGCTTTTTTCTATTTTTTTCCATTATTATTTGCTAAATACATTATGACACTTTATTTGCCTTGGTCCAGAGCTTTGAGACCTCTGTGTGGCTTCACCACTGTAGCAATTTCACAAATAAATCCCCAATCATTGTGCAGAAATATCACAGCTTACATAAAGACAGCGTAATTTTTATGGTGGAAAAAGCTGGATTATGCTGGGATAGTTGGATTGCTGTATCCATAGGAATGTCTGTAGGATATACGCGCTCGCATCCTGTCTATCTCTTTAATYAGCACTTAGTAGTTTTTGCTAAAGCAGAGAATTTTGGAAGGACAGTGGTGGTGTCTACATTCTTTGATTAAAAACATTTCATTTTATGGACAAATGTTATTTCTGCGCGTGCAAAATCAGGACGTGTTGTTAGTCTTTTGTTAATTTCCAAATAATTAAACATTATTATCTATTTACCAATGAATAGATGCGATCTGTTTACAGTATCAAAGATGTATATAAAGCGCCCAGCTATAGCTGACGCTCTAATTAAAATACATCATTGTTTGTCATGGTTTTAAGGCGAAAATTAAAAAGCGTTGCCAAATTAATCTTCAATCAAGAGTTCATTAATTAGCTAACCTCCTGTAAATGGGCTGCAGTTCGGTGACAGCTCACTAAAGGAGCCTTTAAATGAATTCCTGATTGTATCAATCAGACAGGGGAAAAAAATTAGATTTGCTGCTCTTTTGCAGGTCCCTTCAAACAATTCCCCAACATTTAATGCACACAATGGATGTTAAACTATTTTAAAGTGATGAATCCTTTTTATTACTGTCCCATACTCTGTTACTCCTTGCTGTATATCAAGGGGAAATGTATAACACTGCCAAGGTTTCATGATCCTGAACAGAATACAGTGGAGGAATGTGCTTTATAACGTAGTAATAAGCAGTTGCTTGAAATAACATCATAACTTTCTATGAGAAAAACATTTCGTGCAAATTATTGATTATATAATAGTCTTTAGTAAAATTTACTTTGCTTCTGTCATGAATTGTAAAATCCGAGGCCTGAAGTGGTCAGGTACTGCAGCTGCATTTGTGCTCRCAACGTAAAATTTCTAGACCTCGAGACTATCTGGAAATGTCTGCCACAAAAGTGACAAATTAAAGATGTTACCTGTAGATTAGAGTATATTTCTATGTTGCTTTAGCACATGCAGTACCTACCTAGACCCATTGCAAGGCTGAAAGAAAAATGCATATACTCTTTGGTCATAGAAGATAATTCATAATTTTGTGATTTGTGTATACACAATACAATACAATACAATAAAATAATAAGTATTGTTTTTCCCCTGCATCTATTTGGTCTACATATATGCCTTTTGTAGCCCTGTGTGAGCGTTCTATGCAATGTACACAGCCAAAGAGCATTGCCCTGCTTGCTTAYTGATGTCACAAGTGCCCCTGAAGTTTGGGGAGCCAGTCCTTAGTTAACGTTTGGGTTAGTTCTCTTCTTGGAAAAATATATAAGGGTTTGAAATTTTGCAGGCAGATACGGGTAGTAGTTGAGGGGGATACGGGACATTTATTTAGCATATTCAGATATTCAAAATCTGTTTGAGATGAAAGCATTAATGAAGGTCAGGAAAGATGACCTGTTAAATCACAAAGTGACGTGTTGCGTATTATGACATCTTAAATGTATACAAACAGGACAGCCATGGAGAACTTTGTCTCCTCCATATAAATATTTCCATTTGCTTTGTATTACATGTAGTGAGATTATTAACCACTATCTGTAATCAATGCATCATTCTAAGTTATTGAAAAATACCTCTCAACCTTGTTGACGTAAATGATACAATTTACAAATTACACGTAATGATGGCGTAATGATACAATTTACGTAAATTACAAATTAAATTGGTATATTTTTCTGATCAGGCTAAAATGGTGCATTTTAGTTTTCATCAACCAGGAGCCAATAACCGTGTCCAGTGCTGTTGTAGTGGTTGAATCCATCCTGCCAGTTTAGCCGTGGAGGTGCGTGGCTTATTTCTTACTCCAGGTGTTTGCATCAGCGTTTCGTACAGATACAGTAATCCAGTGGGAAGGAAAGTCTCTTTTCTTTTCCCATTTTGCTCCCTGCTCTGTGCTGATTTGCATGTGCATGTCAAATCCGGCCCGGCCAGTTTTCATGGGATTGAGGGACACAAAACGACCTTTTCCCAAGTTCTTTGCCACGGGAAGGTGCTCGCGCCGGAGCGCGCCGGTGGGGGAAGAGGCGGCCAGGGCCGTCGCTCGCGGATCGCGGAGCCGCCGCTCGCAGCAGCTCGATGTGCTCGCCCACGCAAAGCCCTGCCCGCTGCCCTCTTGTAATTGGGCCTGCGCTCAGGGCTACTGCAGTTAGGCTAGATTAAATCTCGCTGTCAGTCAGGCCGCATGAGGCTCAGGAAGCTCCCGGGCTGGAGCTCGGGGCGCTGCGGTCYTGCTCCAGAGCAACTTCGCTGGCTGCTCCTGGCTCGTCTCCCCTCCGACGGCTGCAGCTCTCCGTGCATAATGGACACCCCTTACATAAATTATGTAACTCCGTTTCTCCCCTGTCTGACAGGCACGGTTTGCTTAAAAATAAATGCAGGCCTGGTAATCTAGGTTGCCCGGCCATCGTTTCAGCCAACTGCACGTGTTGTTAGTCGTTGCATGAGCCAAAGAGCAACCAAATGCCACTAATTATGTYATCAACTTACACATCGTGTGTATCTGCATGCATGTAGGAGATGGGTCATGTACACCTAGCATGTATGAGAAAATACAGAGGCTTTCAGCGGGGCTTCTATCAAAATAATTACCCAAGCGATTATGTGTGCTATTCAGCTAACTTTTGCCGGCGACKGTGTTTCTGTGCTTTTGTGTTCGCCAACCTTCCTGCTTCGAGTTCTCTTAGGAACTATTAGACTGACAGTTTCCAAATTGTGCAGAAAAGACAGAGAGAAGGGCTTTTTATAGCAGATTGTGCCTTTATTGCAGGTAGTTAATAAGTATTAATATCATAGAAAAATCAATGGGTTAAATGCAGTTTTATCACTGAGGCCGGTGCACAGAGTTCAGTCCTGTGCAGCATTTTCGGGAGGGCATCTTAGGAAGGTCTCAGCGCGGAGACTCTTTTCCTCCCACTTCAGGATCATTTTGTCACTCAACTCTATAGTAAGATTAATAATAATAATAATATTTAATATTGAGACTTTTTGGCCTTTGTACATTTTTAGAATTAAATATATTTTAAGTATTGGCTCTTCAAAGGAGACTTATGTAGACTGCTGAAATTCCATTACCTAGAGTTTGGGCAATAGCATCTCTCAAATGTTGTGCATGGACAGACACAATTGTTGTGTATGCACACTCACAATTATATCCTTTAAAAATTATATATATATATATATATGTGTACATATATATATATATATAATATATGTGTACATTCAGTTTCTTCTTTTGTGTGAGGATTTGTTTAGTTCTTGAGCTTATTATAATAAAACTGTTTTCATTTTAAGAATGTAGGCTTTGTCTAGTGATAACCTTTGTATTATGCAAAGGAAGACCTTGCAAAGAATAATGCAGTGATTTGTCTTTTATGAAGAAGTTCTCTGGGTTGGTGTGGCAGATTTCTATAGTGTGTGATGGGTGGGGAGAGGAGGATAGTTCATAGGTGGGAATCTCAACTAATACATTTATATTTGGCCATTGTTGTCTCCCTCCCAGTTACTGGAAAAGCCTTGAGAAAAGTAAACCAAGAGCTTTTGTACTGTCATATTTGATTTGGACTGTATTCTTACTGTTGTTTGAAGCTAACATGAAACACGGTGTCTGCATGACCCATTTTAGCAGCCCATTATCATAATTTCAGTGTCRTGTGGCCACTGACTTAATGTACTTACAAATGACAGAGAAAGTGTGTTACATGACCTTAGGGTTTGCAAAAATTAAATGACGTAGGAGGTCATATTTCAAGGAGTTGTTAGGGAGAAGGGGCTGACGTTTGTTTTTTCACTTTTTTGCTTCTTATGATGTCATAGTTTTTGAATCAACAGCAAGATACATTTATTCTTCAGAAGACAAAASTACTAAAAGTAGCTTTGTTAAAAAGCTACTTCAATGCCTGGATCTTATAGATTAATGTAGGGTTTTGGGGTTATAGGAAAGTCTGCACCCAGTTTATTTTAATTACTTTTTGCATCATTTGTCATCTTCCATGATATAATTAAATTGTCTTTTTTATTTCCACACTTTGCTTTGTATGTATTGTGTTTTTTTTGTTTATGTTTTTTTTCAGTTTTTAAAGTAATGATTGTGAATGAAAGCAATAAGGCAAGTGTGTTTCCTGAATTCTGCCGCAATGGGGGTATTTTATGGTTGACCATGCAAGGTGATAGCACTGAGRATAACTTTGGTTTGAAAAATAATCTTTTTAAAAAATGGCTTTCTTAATTGGAGTTTAAACCAGATCTGAGTGGGCTTCTTAATTTAAACAAGTGGCGCTGGCATTTTCTCGGTGCACAGTGTCCCCATACTTCCCAAAGCTTGTGGTGTCACGAACCTGCCTTGCTAAAGCCCACCATGGCGAGTGATTGATGTTCCTTTCATCACGGAAGGGGTTACACTGAGGGTAAACCACAGTGGCTGTGATATATATCCAGTAAATGAGGAAACGGCAGGAGAAACCGCAAACACGTAGGCCAAGCGGTGTATCCTCACCTCTCCCTCCTGAAGTTGGGTTGTGAAACCAACTGCCTTGTCTTTCCCAACCCTCGCAAGGTCGGGAATCCCATGGATGGCCTTGCCTTTGGAAGGCCTCCTTGTAGCCCTCCTGCTTCTACTGGTATTTATACCAACAGAGTATTTTCATACAACAGAAGTCAAGGTAGTTCCATAAAAACTTCATTGCCGTTAGTACAGTCCTGGAAATTATGTGAAAAGCAGTAAAAATCCTGTAATTTTATTGAAGGACTTACTTGGCGGTGCTGGAAAGGTAAAGTGGAGCGAGAATCCAGCGGAGCTCTCTTTGATCCCCACCCCCACTGACATGCTTTCCCATTCCTCAGGCAGCATCCCGGCTGTAAGGCTCAAACAGAAAATCCGTGGTAGGTTGCAGGGCTGTTGTTTGGCTCAGCAGATGAGTTGTACAAATACTGCTCCGACTTAGAAACCTTATCCAAGCAGAAAACACATTTAAGTCAGTGGAAGTTTTGTCAGAACAGGTGTTGGAGGATGAAGCAGGGTCCTTTGTTCAGCGAGTATTGAAACTCCTCCAGCCTGTGACCCTATTGACACAAACTCTGTTATTTAAAGTTACTAATTTTGAGAGCGCTCCTGAATGTAATCTTAACAGGCTAATGCACCTTAAATTAGCTTGTAGATAAAATGTGATTGTCGTGTGCGCCTAGAAATTACTGTCTTAATTAAATTTTTGAAGTTCAAAAAACTTGTCTTTAAAATATTATCATCTATTCTTTATCTATTTCTGTCTGTTATTTAGCAAAGCTAAATATTAGCAAAGCTAAATAATAATGTAACAACAGCGAAAACAATAATATCAGAATTTATTTGCTGGATCTAGCATTCTAAAATTGCTTTGTTGCTTGGGTTTTCTGTGGCACTAAGGGACTGCACTCATTTTACACCCAAGCAATCCCATTGATTTCAAATACAATCTAGAGGGGTTGTCTGCATATAATAGAGGGCAGAATTTGACTTTCATTGCTGGGTGTAAACGACGGCAGAATTTAACTTTAAAGTCTCAATCCTGCGGAAAACCCCTGGCGCTGTTCATCGGAGGCCTCGGTCACGTTTTGAGCCTGGGCTCGAGCGGCGGGTGCCGCGTTCGCGGCGTTGGGGCTGCCGCCGTCCGTGAGCGCCCGTGAGCGTCGCCACGTCGGGCGGCCGCGAGCGGCTCCGCGCGCCCCGGCCCCGCCAGCCCGGAGCCTGGCCCTGTGCGCGCCCCACACCCGGCGCCGCTGCAGGCCCCCTCCTCCAAATAATGCCCCTCCGCGCAGCCTGCGGCCCTCATTCCGCGGCGCTGGCGTGGGCCTCTCACGTGCTCCTTGGTGTCCTTCCGAAGGCGCCGGTTTCAGCTCCTGCTTTAGTGACCGCTGTGAGTTCGGGTGGTGCTTGGCTGCCGTGGTTTTAGTGGTTTTGCCTCTGTTATTCTCCCTGCTGTGACTGTGCTCTGTGAAAATGAAACGTAAGACCTTAAGAACCTATGTTGATAAGACCTTAAGGGTGGTGTTGCTGAGTTCCCATGGAAGTGCGAGACTCTGGCGTGCCGGTTTTCCTCGGGCGTTCCCGGTGAGCGGATGGGGGGCGCAGGGACCTTGTGCAGCGCATGTGCCCGGTGTGTGGCCATGCCCAGGCCTGGGGCAGCACCAGGGTCCTGCTTTACTGCACTGATCCCCATAGTAATGTGAGTAAAACCACTGGAATAAGGCATTCGAGCTCCTGGCTAATAACTGCAGGATCATTAAG
>NW_020455466.1:3818417-3955917 GCF_003342845.1 Nothoprocta perdicaria | reverse complement strand
AAAACTCTCACGGCAGTGTATTCTGGAAGYATACATGAAATGCAAGAATTTCCCTCCACCTCATTTCCTGTTTTTTTTTGTGTGTGTGATAGAAGAGATCCGTGCCCGTATGTTGCTGTGTGGTCTGCGTGTACCTTTTTGCCCAGGGTGAGAAGCACGTTGCTGTGCCCAGGAACATGCAGTGGGAGTCGTGGCCAGCCCGGGGCGCAGCTCGTGCCACGCGGCTGCGGACGCTCCTGCGGCTGCTCCCGCCTCTTGGCTGCGTGGGGAGCAGCGGCYGGGCAAGGGCCTCTGTGGGAGCAGGGGGGACAGTCCCTGTGCACAGGGCACCGGTATTACCTAGTCCTACARAGGCCCTCCTTTAGCCAAGAATTTTAGGTTTAAACCTGTCCCGATTTGCTGAACGTGTTAAAACAAATCCTGGTCTCATTAATTTCAGCATTTAATTGCTTTACTGGATTGTGATCTCAATGCGGACGTGGTTGTGGCAAATAAAATTATTGGGAGGATTTAAAATCAGGTCTTGAAATAGGCTGCTACGTTTAATTTTGCAGACTATCGCTACTTTTTGTCTTTTTAAAAATAACACATTCAGTGCTGCATCGCTTCTTTTAATGGAAGAGATACCTCTGCAGAGACAGATTTCTTCCAAAGCACCAGCCACAGCTTAGAAAAGATCTTATGTGAGAATATTTGCCTTTTTAACCACATCCTACCCTTTGGTTCTCTATCTATTTTTTCTTTCAGACAATGGATGTATATTTATAGTGTAAATATTCTCACTGAAGCAAACGCAATGTGCAGCACTCCTCACATGCACAACATATAGCGCCTCATGTCCACTTGCATTAGAATGCACAGCTTTTAACGCTGCTCGGAGATGACAGGGTATCTGTGGGGAAACGCTGCCATCCAGAAGGCACATTTTATAGGCAAAAAATATTAGCAAGGTTTAAAGAGAACAACAGAAATGCAAACTGCTCCCTTAGTTTTAGTTTTGTCTGCAGTTTGGAGCTTTGTCTGTTTTTCCGGGGTGTTTGTCCAAGTCTCTGCCTATAGATGTGAGAAGAAAAAGAGGCTGACGTTGCACTCTGTGATTCCTCCTGCTTTAGGTACGGTTTGTGTTGCAGGGGGTCACTGCTTGGATGTGCTCGAGGTATTTCCGTGTGGTTTCAGGTACAAACCAGCAGGGACTYGGCACGTGCAGGGATTTCTGGAGAGGTTGCTGAGGGGTTTTGCTCATGGAAGGGTCTGCTGGATGAAGGCTGCCTATGGACCTACCTGTTACAGTGCAAGGGCATAATCCGAGTGCCTCTCTCTCATATTTGATGGAGAATTATATTGCTCAGCTCGGCAAATAATTAGAGTATTTTTGCTGCRTTGAGAATTCTAGAGCCTACTGATCTGTCACGTTTCTGTGGAGAGAATTTGAGTAAAACATACATATTCTTAGGAGTTAATATTCTTCATTTACTATGCTTCTGTATTATCTCTAACAGAAACCCTTTTTACCTCGAGAATTGCATTGACCTTGCAAAATACCATATGTTGACTGTGTTAATATTTGTCTTACAAACATCAGTAGTATTGAATGGAAATGTATTGTGTGTATCCTATGGTGACTAGAGAGTTAATCAAAATCCCTTTGATTGCGGTGATAGAGATTAAGCATTTCACATAATTTACTCCCTTTTTGGTTAATGAGCATTATTTCTTTGTGCCTATATATTGTTTTTAGGTAGCAGCTGTATGGACATGGGGATGTGTATATCAGTTTTTATCAGAATCTGTCTCAAATTCTGAAATCATAGAAAACCAGAGCCCTGGCAGARCGGATGCATTTCAGTCTTACCCTGCAGTGTGTGTTGGTAAAAGAGCAAACTCCGTCTCAGCAAAACCTGAGATTAGGAAAGTAAGTGAAAGGTGGAGATTTCACCCTAACATTGTTGCTTTGCTGAGACAGTTGAGCACCGGCCTTGCAWGCAGTTTGAATCTTTCCTGTGTGATTTAGCTCCATTTATTTTTATGGAAGAGAAACCTCTCTACCAACTGCAAAAGTACCACTGATACAGCAGGCCAGGCTAAATACACAGAGTTAAAAAGAAAAGTGGCTCAGCCGGAATTGCTACATAAGCAGTTATTTAGATGCTTACATGAAGCAGTTAGGAAAATGCGCATCTTCGTGATTTAGAAAGAAGTAATGATGATATTCACATGGATTCTTTTAGAATACTGAGTTAACTATAGCAAGGTTTTTCGTCTGAAAGCAGTTTTGTGCACCTGGTTATTAGAAATGTTGGGATACGAAAGTGAGCGAATGGGTGTAGCTCCACTGAGGCTATTGGAGGATCGCAGTTCCTGAAAGCTAAAAACGTGTGATCSCCCCCTTTCAGCTCCTGCTTGATAACTGCTGGTCATTTCTAACTTTATGATTTTTTTTTTAAATAAAAATGCCAGATGGTAACCATCAATTTCTATCCATTTTAGGCCTTGAGAGTTTTCTATTTAGAAGTCATTTCTGCGCCAGAAACCACATTCTGTAATTCTCTCTTATTTGCCTTTCTGAAACTTAAACATTTCTTGCTTTTGCTGTTGCAAATGACTGGAAACAGGGGTGTTTGAAGAGAGAGCTCAGAGGTTCTGCCCTGTGGCTGTGGCAGGGAATGCTGCCTAGTTCTGCACACACAGCATTAGTACTGCAGAGGTACCAGAACTGTCCTGTCCAAATGCACTGAAGTGCTGCCACACTGGTGCTACTGCAACCCTATGAAGCTGACCGACTTATTATTTCTATATTTTATTCTTTATTTTATACCTTATTTTATACACTAAGTGCTTTTTTTTTTTWAAAAAAAAAACCTTTTCTGTTTTTATGCTTCCTTTTTTCTGGTGTCTTCTTGGCCTTTGGCTCCAAGATGATTTTTTTTTCTACTGATTTCTATTGTGTTTGGTCTTATCCTYGTGAGTCCTTTTCAATACACTTGAAAACACCTGAGGCCAAGAGTCTCTGTAAGGAACTATGYCCTGCTTAGCAATATTTTTTATAACTAAAGTCAAAATTATTTTCTGAAAAAAAAAAAAGATGCTTATAGAACAGATGAAGGATACAGTGGGCATTGTAAGGTACAGCGTTGCTTAGTAATAGAGTAGCTGCTTTTCTGTTTTATCTTGAAGTAGTAATGAAGTACATTAGGGCTGTATTGCAAAGGTGAATACCGAAGGCAATACTGGGCATAGGACTGCTGTTTTTCTAAGACAATTGTAAAGCTGTTTAAGAGAGTGTGCAGTATTACAGTGAGACAAGGTGCTGCCTTTCAGCAAGGAAGTTTCAGGGAACGTCAGCAGCTGCTTGTGAAAAGAAGCTCAGTTTGAACTTACTCCCCTCACTCCCAATCCAGCAAAACCTCAGCTTTGTTAACGGGATAATGCGTATTTTTTTCCTGTCATTCAGAAGCAGAAATGCCCTTTTTTTTCTGGCCTGCTTTCAGTATTGCACCCTGCAAGGATATAGCTGCCTTTTCAGCATGGCTTTCTGCACAATTCACCTGACATGGGATTTTTTTTTTCTTCCATCTCCGAAAACTATTCACAGTTCATGTTTGTTTTCCACCTTGACTTGCTTGCAAATGATCTACATTCCATTATCATAGTGATTTTTTTTTAAAGTGTCTTTTATGAAACCGGAGGTAAATGTGTACAAGTGTGTTTTCTGCTCCGCACTGAAGGTGTACATTTATCACTTAGGTACATGGAAGCCACTTCTGTGAATTGGGCCCTTGGAGTAAATGTGTTTTGATGTAATGGCCATCTGTTCGTGAATATCACATTTGCTAGTTTAGAAAATAGTTTGATGTGGATAAACACATGATTTGGTAAGATTATATAGTTTCACCAGGTGGCAATACAATAGCGAAGTTTGATATTTACTGTAAGCTAATAATGAAGTTGGGAGTGAGGTCTCAAGTGTTTGTATTTGTTGCTTTTAAAAATTCATCTGTGACATTGACTTCTAGCCCTTGGCCGCTGCTGTGAGAACGGTTAATGCAGCACCCGCATCCTATTGCAACGGGAGCAAAAAACATGTCCCAAACRTTCAGGAAAAGCCACGGGCTCCCTTCCCCTTTCACTCTATGGAAATGGAAACTGTTCTGCCCCCAGAGAGCCCCGCACAAGCCCAGSGGGACCCTGGAGCCCTGGCCCGATGCTGCGGCTTTTGAGGCAGCTTTTCTTGCAGGCTCCTGCGTTACAGGCTCCTGGTCTGACTTGGGTTCAGACACGGTGGTGTCTGCTGTGGTCCTGGTGTGTATCTTATTGCTGAAGTCAAAGCGTGTTCCTAGATAGTCCTGGCATCAAATTGTAGCYGGGACAGAGCATGTTGGTTTGTGGGTGGAGTGGGCGAGTGAYGGTGAGTTTGGTTTCTGGATGTGGCTTTGAAATTTGGCTTTTATTACAAAAGACAGTGACAGTGTAAAATGAGCATGTTCAGTAACTTTGCCTTTCTTTTTTTCTTTCTTTTTTCTTTTTTTTTTTTTTTTATCCCTCCTGTATTTTAGCATATGTTCCTGAGGAGGAATTGAAAGCCGCAGAAATAGATGAAGACAGTGTGGAAGATGATGGGCTGTCTCTGGACATCCAGGAGAATGAGTATTTGTGCAATGAAGAAGCGGAGATCAAAGAGGCTCAAAGCTACCAGAACTCCCCAGTCAGCACTGCAACTAATCAGGATGCAGGCTACGGCTCGCCGTTTAGTGAGAGCAGCGATCAGCTGGCCCATTTCAAAAGCACTTCCTCCAAAGACGAGAAGGAGGATCCTCAGTGCACAGACAGTGTTTCCTATCCACAGGACAGCTTGGCACAAATAAAAGCTGTGTATGCAAATCTGCTTTCAGAGACTTGCTGGTCCAGTTTAGCTTTGGACTTGAAGAAATCCAACCCGACCACCAGCAACAACGGGATCAGCCAGAGCGAGAACGCCGCCACCACCACCGACGCCAACGCCAGCACCCAGAGCACTAGCACCACCAGTACCAACACGAGCAGCAGCACGACCACCAGTAATTCCAGCAGCAGTAACAGCACCAGTAACAGCGGTGGTTCGGGTTACGACTGGCACCAGGCAGCGCTGGCCAAAACTCTGCAGCAGACGTCGTCGTACGGCCTTCTCCCGGAGCCGAGCCTCTTCAGCACCGTGCAGCTCTACCGGCAGAACAATAAGCTCTACGGCTCCGTGTTCACCGGAGCCAGCAAGTTCCGATGCAAAGACTGCAGCGCGGCCTACGACACGCTGGTGGAGCTCACGGTGCACATGAATGAAACTGGACATTACCGGGAYGACAACAGAGATAAAGAAGCCGATAAGACCAAGCGGTGGTCGAAGCCTAGAAAGCGGTCGCTTATGGAAATGGAAGGCAAAGAGGATGCCCAAAAAGTGCTGAAGTGCATGTACTGTGGGCATTCGTTTGAGTCCTTGCAAGACCTCAGCGTCCATATGATAAAAACAAAGCATTACCAGAAAGTGCCTCTGAAGGAGCCAGTACCAGCCATCACTAAATTGGTCCCTTCTACCAAAAAGCGAGCACTTCAGGACTTAGCTTCCCCTTGCTCACCTGAGCCAACAGGGATCCCTGCAGAAGCTTCACTGGGCGAAGCTGCGAAGGATCAGAAAGCTGCCAACCCCTACGTGACTCCAAACAACCGCTATGGCTATCAAAATGGTGCTAGCTACACGTGGCAGTTCGAGGCACGCAAAGCCCAGATCCTCAAGTGCATGGAATGTGGCAGTTCCCACGACACTCTGCAGCAGCTCACTGCTCACATGATGGTCACGGGTCATTTCCTGAAGGTGACCAATTCTGCTTCCAAAAAAGGCAAACAACTGGTACTGGACCCTGTGGTGGAGGAAAAGATACAGTCTATACCTCTCCCGCCCACCACGCACACAAGACTACCAGCCTCCAACATTAAAAAACAACCCGATTCTCCAGTGGGTTCCACAAACTCAGAGGAGAAGAAAGACCCAGAAAAGGAAAAGGTGGTGGTCAGCGATACAGAGAAAAAGATTAAAGAAGAGAATGAGGACTCTACAGAAAAATTCGAGCCAACGGCTTTGTATCAGTACCTCAGAGAGGAGGATCTAGACGATAGTCCTAAAGGCGGGATAGACATCCTGAAATCCCTGGAGAACACGGTGACAACAGCTATCAGCAAAGCTCAGAACGGAGCGCCTTCCTGGGGAGGCTACCCCAGCATTCACGCAGCTTACCAGCTCCCGGGGACGGTGAAGCCGCTCCAGGCCGCGGTGCAGAGCGTGCAGATGCAGCCCTCCTACGCCAGCGGCGTGAAATCGCTGTCTTCGGACCACAACGCGCTCATGCACTCCCCGGGCAGCCTCACGCCTCCCCCTCACAAGAGCAACGTGTCTGCTATGGAGGAACTGGTGGAGAAAGTTACAGGTAAAATCAGCGTAAAGAAGGAAGAAAAGCCTTTGGAGAAGGAGAAGAGCCCTCCAGCCAAACCCATGTCACCTGCTGCTAAGGAGAACAAAGACTTCCCCAAATCGGAGGAAGCAAGTAACAAACCRCAGCAGAAAAAGGGCTCTGACACGGAGGTTCAGAAGGCCAAGAAGGATAGTCCCTCAGAAGCACATACACCAAATGGAACAGAGCCCCTCAAAGCGAAAGTTGCAAATGGCTGTAACAATTTAGGAATCATCACGGATCATTCACCTGAGCCATCCTTCATTAATCCATTGAGTGCTTTACAGTCCATTATGAATACCCACTTAGGCAAAATTTCTAAGCCAGTAAGCCCCTCTCTGGACCCTTTGGCCATGCTGTACAAAATCAGCAACAGCATGTTGGACAAACCCATTTACCCAACCACTCCAGTCAAGCAGGCTGATCCCATTGACCGGTACTACTATGAGAACAGCGATCAGCCTATTGATTTAACCAAGKCCAAAACCAAGCCTCTTGTTTCCAGCGTGGCTGACTCTGCCTCTTCTCCACTGAGAGAGAGTGCCCTGCTGGATATTTCGGATATGGTGAAGAACCTCACGGGGCGCTTGACACCCAAGTCTTCGACTCCGTCCACCGTGTCGGAAAAGTCTGAYGCCGACGGGAGCAGTTTTGAGGAAGCTCTGGATGAGCTGTCGCCTGTACACAAGAGAAAGGGCCGGCAGTCCAACTGGAACCCTCAGCATCTACTGATCCTTCAAGCGCAGTTTGCTTCCAGCTTGAGGGAGACGCCAGAAGGCAAATACATTATGTCGGATCTAGGTCCACAGGAGCGGGTACACATCTCTAAGTTTACTGGTCTTTCCATGACCACAATTAGCCACTGGCTGGCCAATGTGAAGTATCAGTTAAGGAGGACAGGTGGAACAAAGTTTTTAAAGAACTTGGACACAGGACATCCTGTTTTCTTTTGCAATGATTGTGCCTCTCAGTTCAGGACTGCTTCTACGTACATAAGTCACTTAGAGACACACTTAGGGTTTAGCTTGAAGGATCTATCAAAGTTGCCACTAAATCAGATTCAAGAACAACAGAATGTTTCAAAAGTCCTCGCAAACAAGACTCTGGGCTCACTCGGGATTGCTGAGGAGGACTTGGGCTCCACATTCCAGTGTAAGCTCTGTAACCGAACTTTTGCAAGCAAGCATGCAGTCAAACTGCACCTTAGTAAAACACACGGCAAGTCCCCAGAGGACCATCTGATCTATGTAACTGAGTTAGAAAAACAATAGCGTCCAGGTAAGCAGCCAGGTATGCAAGTGACCACAGGAACATTGCACTAAACTTCTTCATAGTACTGCACTAGGCCTGACCTGAGCCTCTGAAATCAGTCTTACTTTTGTTGCTGAACTGCCTATCTGGACCTTGGTTTTTCTTACACTTATTTTGTAGTTATATTTATATGCTCTTTGTCTGATCTGTGCATGGTTATTTTTTTGTTTTGTTTTTTGTTTTTATTTTTTTGTGAGTCAAAGTCTGACCTTTATTTTCAACATCTGTCCTTGATGTTAAGCTATCTTTTGTAGAATATAGTGGGAGACACTATTGAGAGACATTAATTTAGCCGTAAAGAAAGACACAAAGAACAATGATAAAGAGACATCCTAAAATTACAAAGTTGCCATGACAATAAAGGTCACAGAACCTGGTAGTGTCAAGTTTTAACCCTCTGAGAACTGTAATAGCATTTCTGTGCCTTTCCCAATGACTAAATAAGTAAATAAGGAAAAAGCAAAACAAGAAAAAAAGGCTTAAAGGCATTTCATTCAAATAAAAACTGTGTCAGAAACAAAACTTATTTTTTTTAAATGAATGAGCTTTTCTTTTTAATGCAGAACTGGTTTGTGAAGAAATTGTGCATGCAGTCCTTGGAAGAAGGAGAGCTGTGTAGTACTCAAGGGGTTAGGAAGCCACAACTGTATAAGTTAAATGATAATAATATTAATAATATTAATAATAAAAGCGAACCAAGTTGCCACTATGCCCAAACCCTCTGGATGCTGAAAATTGCCATTTTTTGGCAAAAAAATAAAAGTATGCAAGCTGTTATTTAAAACGTGTAAAAAATGCTCTTTTTTTTCTTTCTTTTTTTTTTTTCTGTAAAATACTGCAGTTTATAGTTATTTACAAATGTTAAGCTTTGGTACAAGCTGACCTTTCTATAGTGTGCTGCATTGGTAAATGAAAACAAAAAAATGGGGCAAATGTTGGATTCTGTTCCTTGTAAATTGCCAGCATCAGCTTAAAAAATACATGTTACATATCGTACCATTTTAAACTGTTCAACTTTCTTTGTACCTTCTGGCTGTATGCTTTCTCTTTTAACTTTTTATATTGTCATTTTATATTCGATTTCTGTGTATATAATGTAAAACCACACTTTTTGAATAAAATTTAGTTCCTGCGGCTTGATATAAATAGAGAAATTTTACTGGCACCTGCATCTTTCGAGATGTATGTACTTAAAGGAACTATCTGACAAAAAATAAATAAAAATAAAGCAAGCAATGCACTATGAATTATACATTTTGATGTTTTATCATTAATATTGTACAGTACATTTTGGTTCACACAATTAAATCCACTGTTTTCTCAAGTGTAAAATAAACCCACATGCAGTTCTTGATTTACATACATTGTCATGTCGTCATTATTTTGCCTTTGAGGTGTTATTTCAGCGGTAAGAGGTATCATTTATGTGATCAACCAAGAAAATCTTTCTGAAATCTTCTGTCACGATCTATATGCTGACGTGTTTCATTCTAAWTCATAATGCTAATACCCTCCTAAAAGAGAGTTGCAGAAGACACCTGCTCCAAAAGGTACAAAATCCTTAGGGCTTTACCAGTTAGTGATGGGCATTCTGTTTGTCCCTGAAGTTTAGGAAGGGGGCTACAAAGGGTTTTGCTAAATTAACCCTCTTGTGCTGTTTCACTGTAGTCGTAGTCATTTTCTGTGTGCATTCACAGACCGTCTCCTCCCCTCTTCCTCAGGCAAAACACTCTGATTCCAGCAGTTACCTAGTAAGATGCTGTGGCTTCTGCCCCTCTAATCTCTCGAATGCTGTGGGCTTGCCTTCCTGGCAGCACTGAAGACCTCTGAGGCTTTGACACCAGTTTTTACTTACAGTACAAGAAGACAGACCTGTGTTTCTCTGTACTTTTTAAATATTACATTTTGAGGTAAGCTGAGTGCTATCATATCAGGTGTTTCCCTTAATCTTTATTTCTGTTCTGTTGAATGCAGATGTCATTTAGAATGTAAAAGAGAGCTGTCAGAGCCGTCAGTACTCCAGCTCCTGAGTGCTTTGACAGTTACAGTGTATGAAAGCCTGGGATCTGCTATCCATTACACTTTTTGGAGGGGCTATTAAATATGAGGACCTAGCGGGGTTTGCTTTCACATAGTATTAGTGATACTGCTGTGGTATATACACTTGTATGTACATATTTGTACTTCTGCTGCTGCTTCTCARTTCTTCTGAAAGTCGCCTGAAATACATTTGCTTCCACATACAGCACAATTCCACTTGTAATCTTTACCAGGAGCAGGCATGTGTTGTTCTGGTTCCTGCAAGAGCCCAGCAGGTCCAGGTCAGCTCTATTTACATATTATTTCTACTACTGCAGGGAAGTGCCGTGAGCCTTTTTAGATATCCCTTCSTTTCTTTGTTGGTAAATACCTATGTCCTTCAGGGGATCTAGCCACTGAGTCATTTCAGTTCAATTACTGGATGATTATGTACTTGGGGCCCAAGGGATGGTGAGGAAGAGTAACAGTTAGGCCTGTGGCAGCAATACTGAGTMTTTAAATAATAACCCTTTGAAGTTTTGTTTTGTTTACCATGGGCCTGCAAACATGTGATTATAGGATATGCTGCATTACAGTGCAGTAGCGGGTGAAGAGGTTGAAAGGGAGAAATAATAGCTCTAAAGTGGGTGCGAATCTAATGTAAATCCATTAAAACTCTTTTTGAGACAAGGCATGTAAAGTGAGTTCTCAACACCAGGTGACTCCCTCGAGAGGTGTTTATGACATTGCTAAATCCGTTCAGTTCTGATAGCTTCAGAATGGGACCATCACTCATCATCCGTGCCAGTGTCTGAAGAAAGTCCGTTTAGAATAAGGTAGCAGTTTTATCTGGCGACTGYGCTGATGTAACACTTTCCAACACTGAAATACGAAGCAGATGAAAATTTGAGTGCTCGAATGTTTTACTTGCTTAACAARATGAAGCACGGAGACAATATCATCTTTAATCTTTCTTCTTTACAGCTTTTGTTTGAATATTGCGTATCTGATTAAGTTCCCTTTTAAGTAATTGAGCGCAATTTGTTAAAACTCTGTTATTCTTTTCTTTAAAATTGCTTTGCAGGTTAATTTCCTCCTTATTTCAGTAACGTTTCGACAAAGGTAAGTTTTTGMTATTCTAATAGTAGGTTCTAAACTACTACATAAAAGTAGCCATGTAACCTTTCAGGATTGCTCTTCAAGAAAAGAAGTGTAAGAGCATCAAAACCTGCAGGATGTTCTGTAAATGTGTATACTTTGTGACATACTCAAAATCCATTGTACCTTTTTTTTTTCCCCCCCAAAGGCCTGCCTATACAGCCTCATTTTTTATGCAATTCGTCGGTGATGTTTCTGTATTTGCTAGTACCTGTTCTTTGTGGGAGGAGATGCTGGTCGGTGTATTTCAAAGGTTTGATTTTTGCTTCTATGCATTTTCTCTGAATTGCGGTTTTGAGCATGATGCAACCCATTGCAAAGCTGAGAGATCTGTGTATGGAAAACATTAATCCTGAATGGAATGAAGTATTTTTCTTTTAATAGCATTTGGCTGGGTATTCACTAATGTCTTCTGCAACATAACTTTGTTACAATTTTCTCTGGATAGTTATGCTTGTAATAATGACAGCAGACATAATCTGTCCTTATCATGGAGGCTACTAAAATGCAATTGGAATCAAGTATAAATACATAAAAATATAGGCATTATCTTGTTTTAGAGTAATTAGTGCACAGTGGATCAGCTTTTGTCTACAATTTGCAAATCCATCTCAAATTTGAGCATTTTAGATTGTCTAAATAATATGTCAGGGGTCCTGCTTAGGAGGTGTCTAAGGAGAGGCCAGTTTCCATGGGGAAACTGCTCCRTAGATATTGGTCTCCTGGCTGATTCAGTACTGAGTTACTCTCCCAGCATGAAAGTAGCAGGAAACTGGATATTACCATCTGTTCACTGAATTTTAGAACAGGGTCTTTTTCTGTCCATGTATGAGAAYAGAATGCTAACCCCAACTTACTGACCAGATACTAATTTTGGTTATTTGACTCTTTCAAATTTTTATTTTCCCTGTTGCTTGAATTCCTTCACATTGTGCTTCATGTTGCTTTATGCAGTGTTTTTCTTCACCATTGTGTAATCACTGTCATCGTACAGATAGCTGTAGAGAACACATTTTGTTAGCCTTTCGGGATGAAAAGATGTTCTTTTAAGTAAAAGATGATACTGTAACTCAGTGAAAATGCTCGTATTCAAAACTGGGACTGTTGTGAAAAATGAGAACATTTTACAAGTCTGTTTAAATGATACAGGTTATCTAAGGTTAGCATCATTTGTAAAAAAAAGTTTATCCAGTATCGTCATTAASTCTGTTTTTTACTAGCAATGTGGCAAGACCAATTTTAGAATAGTTTAGCGCCAAGAAATCAGAACAGCAAAAACTGATGCATTGCTAATGGAGCTTTTCACTTGCAGGCAACCAACTTTAGAATGGTGATTATAAAAGCTTTAGACCTTCCCACTAAGAATGAGGAACCCTAGTTATTCTATCATGAAGACTTCTTTTTTTTTCCACACTCGTCTCTTCAGTCCTGACTACAGACCTACTGACCTAAGGTCAGCATGGTCAAAATGTGTCTAATAGGTTTTAATCCAAATCACTGCAGTTGGTATCTCTATTTTTCCCTCTCTGTTAAAGCTATAATATTGAAATTGAATTGGTCATGGCCTGGCTATAAGTTTTTTCTATGTTTGTCATTTCTGGAAAAATTTGGGGGAGGATTAACTGCAAGAATTATTTATTCTTATACAAAAGCATTTTTCTAAATCATTCAGAGTGTAATGAGATGACCATCAGTACTCAATTTTACACATTTTCGGTAGTGTTAAGTGTTCTGAATTTCTGTCTGGAATTATTTTGTTTGTGTTGTCTGAAGAAGGAGGTTAAAGCTTGATTGGTTCTTGACCAGGCTTGTCAGGTGTAGGTGATCTATAGCTTAATGCCATACAGCCACTCTAGTGGGGATGGTTGAAGTCTGGTTGACTGTTACCCATCTGCTCTTCTAGAAGGAGCCCAGAGCAGATTAAATTTCTCAGAATGGCCTATATGATGAAACCTTAAGGACTGAGCAGACCTATAGGGCAAACTCATCARCAGTGCAATTTAGGAGCAAATAAGATGTAATACTATTTAAGTGTTACATCCTTGAGGAAGTGTTATGTCCTGCACCTCCACACAGGTGGAGATGGTCTCTTTGGRCCCGTAGTGTGTGCAAACTGAAGCTATTATTTGAGCTTGTCGGTGAAGTACAAATGTTGAGTAGTTCCCAGAATTCCTACCCAAGATAACACATGTAAAGATGGAGTCCCAGAGAGCAGCTTGCTAAAAATCATAGTTAGGAATGTGGAGGCCCAGGCCTCCTGACCYAGCCACTCGGCCTCCTAGCTAGCCTAGGTAGGCCTAGCCACTCTCCGTCCCGGTTCCTTTCCCCCCAGGAGGTTTGTAACCAACACAAGGCGAGCAGTTGAGTTCAGTCTGGTAGAAACCGAGGCGGGAGATCCGAGAGCCTAGTGTGAGATATTTGTTTCAAACAAAGCTGCGATGGACTAGTGGGTGTTAAATCAGTTTGGCAAACCACATTAACCTGCCAGCTGGCAATTCCGTTTCGTTATATCATACTGTGCATCGCCATGCTCAAAATCCCTTCACCCTTCAGCATTCCTATTCAGAGTAGCTTGGGTATTCGACTGCATAGTGCCGGGATCAAATATTGTTCCTGCTGAGTTATTTTAAATCATGAGGGTTGTTTTCTTTTTGTATTTTTGAATGACATGATCCATTGCTGTATCTTGGAAATGGACATAGTCTTCTTCAGATCTAGACACAGATTGGATCACCTACCATTTGCCATCA
The DNA here is from genome assembly GCF_003342845.1 of Nothoprocta perdicaria. Classification (NCBI taxonomy): domain Eukaryota; kingdom Metazoa; phylum Chordata; class Aves; order Tinamiformes; family Tinamidae; genus Nothoprocta; species Nothoprocta perdicaria. The sequence goes on along the minus strand of NW_020455466.1, from coordinate 3,942,203 downwards.
TTCAGCAKCTAGTGGAGACTATTACTGTAAAATCTGAGGGCTGCCTGTAAAATTAAGACCCATCTAGGGGAAAATGGGTTTTCTGCTGTGCACGCCTCCCCCCTAACAGCACCCCACATACTGTCATACTGCATATTGTATTTGGATACAAAAAAAGATTATACTTTAACCTGAACGTTTCTGGGTAGCAATGTTCTGTTAAAACTAGCATTTTTCTTCAAGTCCCGATTATACTTAGTTTATCACTGTGAGGTTCCAACATGTAACGTCTTATTTGTTGTCATGGAAGCAGTGTTACAAGCTCAGTGTCAGGAACATCCTCTCCCCCCAGCCCAGCCTCCAACATAGCAGGGATAACTGACTGACAGAGTGGCTGAGCGAGACACTGTCTTTCTGCAAGGTGGATGAGGGCACTCGGGGGAAGGAGTGGGGAGTTTGGTCTTGATGAACGGGTGCTAAATTTTATTGTTTCTGGATAACCCCTGCACTTCAACTGAACCAATTATGCCCTGGAATATGAAAAGTGGCTCTTGAAAATGCTGCCTTTTGGCTGCAGGGTCTTTGGCATCTCATTGCTTAGTGCTTGTAAAGGTGAAAAAAAGCTGTGTAGTAGATAATTTCTGTTCATCATAGGTTGGAGGGGAAAGCTACACCCATCTTAGGTAGGGCGTGGGATTCATTAATGATTTTTCTCACTGATATAAGTTGCTCCATTTTCATTCTGCCCTTTTTCTTTCAAATCAGACTAAACAACTTTGGAAGCAATTTAAGCCAAACTGGAAAATGCCTTTTTTTTTTGTGAGAAAAACTGCTGCTGTGGTCAGGAACCTGCTTTATTGTACCAGAATAGTTAGAGTGGTTTAACTGGAAAAGTATCCCCCTAAACAAACTTTAAGCTTATTAATGTGCAAATTCTGTAACTAAAAAACTCTGTAGCCTGCCCCTAATTGGTGGCAGTCCAAGGTCAAACACACTCAGCATGTTTGCAATGGGCACAGTGTATTAATAATTATATATGGTAGTATCAGAGTGTGTAGCATGATGATAAAATGTGGTTCAAGGATGCACTCTATAGCACATTTCTTTTTGCAGTCATGTGTGTCTTTTTGTTAAAGGGAGAGTTGTGTTCTTAGCTGCCTCCAAAGTGCTGCCTTGCTGAAGTTTGTAGCATTTAGCATTAACTGTCTCTGCTGTTTTTCATTGCTACTTTGCTGTGGTGGGATAATGCAATAAATAAATAAATAAATAGCTCAGTTCTAAAAAAGGTAGCAGGTCTAGACTTAACATTGGATGGGGATCCTCTGTCCAACTTTTGGACACTGGTGAGTGTCATATTTCACATAATTTAAATGCCCTTTTCGACAACTTAGAATCTGGTAAAGTGCAAAGAMGGAATAGGACTGAAGAATGAAAAAAAACCAGAATCTAATGATCCAGAGGAGATCATTAGCAAAGAGAGAAAAGCAGTAAGAAAAGGAACTAGATCTTAGAGATCCACTGTGAGAAGAAGAAAGGAATGGGAAAATATATAGTATTTATATTATTATATTTATTATATTATTATATTATTATATTTATAATATTTATAATATTTATACTATATATTTTTATATTTATACTATATGTATACTATATATATRTAATATAGTAGCAGGAGAATAATTGCTATTAGCAAGAGCAGAAGCCGGGGATTTTGAAAGCTAGGACTGGGAGTAAGGAAAACAAACTCTGGAAGCCATTGCCTTTTAGGAAAGCGAAGGGGACCCAGCTAGGCAGAGCTGGAGGGAGCCCAGTGCTGAGGGCCCTCGGCGTGCCCGAGTGGTGCTTGGGAGGCTCTCTGCCCTGCTGCGGAAGGCATGGAGCGAGGAGGCTGACCATGTTTCAGGAAGGAAACAAGGCTTTATAGTGGACAGGTGAAGTATTTAATGTAGAGGCTTCAGAGCTGGAGAGTATTCAGAGAGTGTGCAGAAACAGGAAGGTCACAGTGAGGGACAGATAAGGAGGGAAGCCTGAGCAAAGAGTTTCGGTGGAAGGTGGTGACCGTGGCTTCCCGTCTGCTGCAGAAGACAGGCAGYAAGGAAAGCTTTGCATGGGGGAAATTTGGCAGATGTTTCATTGTTTTTGTTTTTTTTTCCCACTTACATCTTTCTAAGAACAATAACTACATCATTTTTTTATTGCAATGGCAATCAGGTCCAAGGACTTGAGTATGCTGGTTGCTGTAAAAGCACATAGTAGCAGAAGTTACCATGTAATTTAAGATGAGACATAACAAGTATGTGTAAAAGCAATCAGAAATGGGGGAAAAGGCGGTGCAATTTCATGGACTAGCCATGGGCATAAACTGAGGCTTGTGAGCCATTTAATTTTTAAAGACATTATAATAGATATGTTGCAGTCTCTGCTGGCCGTCCACCTAGCTGCTCTCAGTTGGCAACTTCCYGATTGATGTCTGGGCATCATTTTAAATGAGCACTTAAGGTTGAGTATCAAGAGAAGGTATTTATAGTTTCAGCAGGGTGGGTTGATAGCTATTCCAGCCCCAGATGGGAATTGCATTACATGACAGATCAGGCTGCCTTCCAATTTTATCCAATACTAACGATAAGGCGGGGTAGGGGGGGAGGGAGGAGGACAGCTGCAACTGTATAGTCCTTTTAGGGTTAAAGATCCAAATGCTTTAAAGAGAATGTCTAAAAGAAAATTTCTTTCTGAAATAATTTATGGAAATGCCGTGCTCCCTTTGAAGGTTCCATGTCACTGCATGGCACTACGCAATGTTCTCTTTCTTCACCTGTCAGGCAAGGACCACCTCGAAGAGTCTCACTGCTGATTACTAGTTAATTGTCATTAATAAGTGACAACTGACATTATGGGGGCTTAATGCAGAGAGAACAGAAAAGAGCCACAGATATTCTAATGAGCTGACTCCTACGTGCCCTCTATTGTTGTCGAAAATGAGGAGCTGTCGTCATTGTTCAGGAGATGGGCTTCAATTGCTCTGGAAAAATATTCTCTTTTAATTTCTTTATGCATAGATAATTCCTGGTGCACTCTCTCCCTCTCTCCGTCTGTCTCTTGCTCTCTCTCTCTCTCTCTCACACACACACCTTTCTATGAACACAGTGAAAACTTCCATAGACGAGGTACAATATACATTACGCCACAGTAAAGCTTGTTAGGTGTTTAGATTTAGATACACATGTGTGAACATTTGTGTGCACACATACTATCAGAGACTATCTATTCATAAACCATCAAAATGGTTAATCTGTTTTGAGAATGAGGAAAAAGGTGGGCAGGGAGAATATCATTAAGAAAAGGAAACAAAATACGACGGTCAAGATTACATGAGCTCATGTTTTATGCAGAAACAAGGAAGTCCTGTTCTGTTGCTAGTGTGAGGAATTTTGAAATTGCAGTGAGGAGTGCACAAAGATATGCAGATACAAGTACCTAAAATTAGSCCTTTGCTCTTAATTTAACTAGTAGCTAAATAACTTTGTGATTCTCAAAACTGTCAAACAGCCAGGAGCTCCCGGGGAGGCGGTGGTGGCTGCGGATGCTCCACACTGACTGCTGAAAATCAAATTCGTTTTTTGCACAGCTCTGGGTATCTCAGCCAGCAGAGGGCCAGATGATATATTTGGGGGAGATGATATAATTAGGCATAAAACTCTCAGTTGCATTTCCATAGGTTTTTTTGAAAACTATAATTTCTGAGTTTTTGTTTTTTTTTTTTTAATTTACATCAGACAAATATGATCAATATAGAATAAACTGACTTCTTAGCAATGCTGGATGGGATGTATATTAAAAAAAAAGAGAGAAACTTTCTTGCTTTGCATATTTGGGATAAGCAAACTTGTTGAGGGTACTGAGTGCTGTCAATCACTATCGAGAGCCTCTCCAAAACTCAAGATATCACCACAGATACTTGAGTTACAAGTTTAAGTGAAATGAACTGAAGCCAACAGTGTTATGATGACACCAGCTTCTCCTACCATTTTTGAAGCAACACAATCACCTATAGCAAATTTCTGAGTATGGGCAGTACTTGAGGTRTGCAATTGTAGCAGAGGATTTTTCTATTTTTACCAATAAAAATCCAAGAGTTTCCATTCTGCAACAGTAAATTGCATGTCTGTACTGCTCTCTAACATTTAAGGTTATGTGCCTTTGTCTGAGAAATGACTTAGCCAATGTCTCTCAGACATCTGTGCAAAGAGGAGAACCCATCATTTTAAATAGAATTTTATTTCCATTGCTTAGCTGAAGTTTAAAACTCAAGACTCACAGAAGAGAAAATGAAAATGAGATGCCTCTCTTATACTGTGCTCGGAGCGAAGACATTCATTAGCATTCTCTGTCTTACTGCCTGCCAAGGCCCAAACAAAAGATACAGTGTGGAACAATGGCCTGAAATGAGGAACACTACAGCAGCAGCAGTGCAGGAAGCCTGCCATTTCCCATGGTTCAGGGACCTGGAGTCAATATACATCGTGGCTTGAGCACATGTGTGGAAGTGCAAAACCAATGATGGGAGGTCATCATTTTGTTCTCTGCTGGGCTTCCCACTGAAGTCAATGAATATTGTGTCTTACATTCCCATAGTGCAATTTGGTGGATTCTACTTCCCAGCTCTGTATGTGGCCTTGGGTATGACCTCTCTGGCTGAATTTACTTAAAAGATAAGATAATGCCTCTGTGGCAGAGAAAGAGCATACTGTAATCTGTGGCAAAAGAGTTTGTAGTAGCATGTTGGCATTTCTTGACATTGCCAGTGTGTTTTCAGTTACAGCACCGTCTTTAACATTTTCTTTATTTCAGAGAGAAGGCAGTTGAAAAGATCACAGTCCAAGGCATTTCAGCTCCTGAGGCAAGAGGTCAGTTTGGTGCTTGTTTGGTAATCCTCTATCTTCTCACCCTCTGGATTAGGAAGCTCCCACTGTCCATTACCAAGCTCAGGCTAGGGTCACAGCTGCCATCCGTAGCACACATCTGTATCTATCACAACAGTTGTTACTCTCCTCAAGTGTCTTCCTTTCTTGATTCATTTCCAGCTGTAGCAAAACAGTCTTGGCGGGTTCTGGGAACTTCTATGCCTCCTGGATCCCAACAAATCTGATTTTGGTTATTGGTGATGTCAACTAAGTTAAGTTGATCGAATAGGTAAAAGTTGGGGCGTTAGGTAGATGGGTTGTTTTATTGCTTAATACTGTTGAACTTATTAATGGTACTGGAGTGCAGCAAAAGCTGATGGGCCTGTTCCTGAGTATAGTCATGCTTTCTTTTTAGAGAGTCCTGTGGCATAAATGTTAACAATTGGTCTCCCGCTCTATGCACTTTTTCCTCCTTGGATGAGAGTCATTAAACATGTCATTGTGTGTGTGTCCTAGATATTGTCACACAGGATCTTTTAGATGTTTTAGCAAACGCTGTTAAATTATTGCAATCCTGGCTGTGGTATTCTTCTTTAAATAATTTACAGTCATTAAAATGACATCAGACTATCTCCAGTTCTGGCATTCTTTCAGAGTTGCTGTCTCTCACATGTCTATGTGGGATGAAGGTAAAGCTGGGTCTATAATGATGGATGCCCCTTACACAAAGTGGTTTAGAATAACCCAGAACAGACAGCAAAAACAGAACTGGAGATAGTCTTATCTTACTTTTAGAGCTGTAAATTATTTAAGGGAGCGTTCCARCTCCAGGAAACTGAGGTTGCAGCAAATGCTAAGCTTCCTGTATGGCTATCTTTCTTGCGTCACGTGGTAGGACAGAGTTTATTCTCAGGCATTTTGAGGCTGTGGGAATAATCAGCAATGAGCAAATCTTCATTTTCTTTTGCTATTTCTCATGTCAGATATGCCTCAGAAAACTGAGGTCTGAAGTTTAGGGCCCGCTGCACTGACTTCAGGTCCATAAAAATCCCCTTGATGGCTACAAGATGTGCTGAACTAATAGACGCATTGTCAATAAAGATTATTAATACTTTTCAGAATACTCTGAATAACAATATATAATTTATCTAATCAACTGCAAGAAGGTTCAGGTCAGTGATTGCTAATAGCTAACTCGGGAAACCAGGCGATGAAGTTGTGCTTCATGCAGTGCTCAGTGGTTGTTGGTGCGGTCTGTCTTGCTCCAACTCGCAGCCCCCTTCCTTGCACACACCTCCTTGCTTGCTATATAAAATACACATGAAAACAAGCTGGGATAACAAATACATCATCTGCTGCTGATACCTAAGAGAGAGCTTCTACATTATTTTGGAGGAGGTTGTCTGACTGATTCAGTGATAAGAGGGGATGGCAGCTCCGGGGCTCGGCTACCGCGTGTCCTCTGTAGGGAGCAATGGGAGAGAAGAGGGGGTCTCTGAAGAGCAGGACTTTCGTTAGCCCTCTGGAGTCCACATCTCTGCTGTCTGAACTGGCCAGTATATAGGCTGTATGTTACAGTCAGTCTTTCCCTCTCTGCCTCCCCCAGATCAGCGGCAAAGCCTCCAAAGAGCCATGCAGCAGTCCTCTCCGCAGGGAAATGCGTCTTGGATCCCTCRGTCACCACAGGGCACGTGATCCATGAAGCACAAGGTCCTGCTGTCTCTAGTAACCAACACAGAGACAGGGAGGAATAAGAAAAAAAGAAACGAGAGAGTTGAAAGAATCGAAGGGAGTTGATTGTTCATATCAAAGCGTTAATTTCTAGAATTCAGAGGTGGGAAAAGTGTGTCTTTTGTTCCTGTAATAACTTTTGCCTTTGGTTTCTTTTTAATATTATGCTCATGATAAGTAGGTAAAAATCATATTCATTTGTGAAAAAGCATTTTTAACATACTGTATGTAACAATATCAGGAGATGGGGGAAGAATTTCAAAGTGGTACTTTTCTTTAGTTCCTTCCCTTTCAATAGCTGTTGTTTTGATTACTCTATGCCTTAGGCTATCATTAGAATCTTTTTGTGTGTGGAAGTATTAAGTCCATAAATATGAAAATAAGCCTGTAATTGACCCATGGACTGAATTTATTTCCATTAGATTCTTCTGCTAGTATAAAAAGCACAAACTGCAAGAGTGATATTTATGTGTGTGTGAAGCTTCCCAGCACTGATGGTATATCATATATTTGATAACAAGGTTATGCTCTTAAAGGGACTACTCAGCAAGACAGGGTGGAGAAAACAGGTGTCTGAGTTTCGAAAGCAAAACTGGGTACGTCCATAAAATACACGCACAGCASATACCATTATTTTGATTAATCGGACTGCTAGAGAACAGCTTATAATGAAAGCTGATCAGCATGTCCCAATCAGTCTCATCAGACACCTCCGCAAACACCTGGAGAAAGGCAGGCAACAGAGGGTACTTGGGAGGCGAGAGGAGCCGGGAGAGCTGCTACTGAAAACACCAGGGCTGCCACACCTGCTTGTGTGCTTTAATGGAGCTTTGCAGTATGTGGGGAGGCTTCTCCGTTAAACGGGACATAAAGCTCAGCTGCCTTCTGGGGAGGGGATGTGCTGCTGCAGGGCCCCATGCATCACGCGTAATATTCCAGTTGTTGCCTCTGCTTGTAGCCACAGCTGCAGTTCTGCTGAGCTACTGCATAAAGCTTTCCAGGGTGGTTGTTTCTCTTCTTTCCTTCTGGATTTTTTCCACCTTCCCATTGTGTGAAGGGGCCATATGGCACAGCTATTACAYGAGGACCTGCAGGCAATTCCCGTTCAGACATTACGCTGGAGTAGGGCTGCACTTTGAAAAAGAAAGAGGAGAGGTGAGGGAGTGGGAGAGATTACTTCAAAGAAAAACCTCCCCTCACAGGTCTCCAGGCCTTCTGCAGTGCATTAAGCAGCCCCTGCCAGAGTCTGGACAATGCCCAGCACAGCCTGTTTGCTCCGAATGCCACCAGCTCCTGCCTGGAGCRCACCTGGCTCTATAGCTCACCCTATAGATCAGCTTCACCCCGATAGATCAGCTTCCTTGGCACTTTACTTGGGTAACAACACTTCATCCTGCTCTCGCTTTAATCTGGAAGGTGTGTGGCATGATATGCATGTACTTCCATATATATATTAAAAATGTATATATATAAACATATATATATATGTTTTATATGAAAAACATATATATATATATGTTTTATATGAAAAACATATATATATATGTTTTATATGAAAAACATATATATATGTATATGTTTTTTCCCCAGTGTGCCTCCTCTCCTTTTTTCCCCTCGTGTACTGGTAGGTGACCATTAATGTAGCCCAAAGGGAATCATACAATTATGCAAGGTATAACTGAGACATTGAGGTTTTTGTTTGTTTGTTTGATTCTAGGTCTGTTTGTTTTTAGGTCTGTTAGATTTAAAACGGGTCTAAATTTGTATCAAGAGGGTTAAAAGTGGAAAGAGGTCTTTCAACAGCCTTCCCATTTGTTTCTTCCAGTAGCTGTAGTGACCATTATTAGCATTATGCTGAATTAATGGCCAATTGTCCTATCATAGTCTAAAAAATATGATGGGCTGTGAAACCAATCCCAAACAAGATCCTGAGTACTAACACATCTAATTAAAAATAAAGAAGTGAAATGGTGGCAAASAGAACTGGTATGTTGTCTCTAGACAGTGCAGTGAAAAGCAGACTTGAGGAGGCTTGGAASCTTGGTTGTGAACCTCTTCTCCCATCAGCAGGAAGCCGCTACAGTAGAGGCTACAAAAAGRTACCTGCAGAAATAATCTGAAACATTACTACCTTGGCCGTGAGTTCCCCTCCATGTGAGACCTGCTTGTTGTTAGATAGGATCACACTGCTTCCCAAGAGTGGTCTCAAATCAGCTCATAGTGTAACATGCGCGTGCTAAGCTTTGCCTTCATGATATGGTTCATTCAAAAATGAAGTCATATCAGTACTGAGAATGGGGAACACATTCCACACTGGTCTTTTTTTCTTCTTGTTAGATAAATAAAAACAGGAGCATAGCTATGGCTAGATATTGCCAACYCCCCTTTTCTGAAATGTCATGAAATATTGTGGCCAAATTTAAAGAAACCACTGCTGTACCTTATAGCCCTCAGAAACCACAGCAKAACACCCAACATCACTGTTGGAAACCCATCAACCATCAACCTGGCACAAGCAGGCTTCCATCACACCCATCAGGAACCAATGCACCGGAGTCTTCTCAGCTGTGGTCAGAGTGTGATGGAAAGGCTGCCTGTTGTTGCGTGGGTGGGTGCACGCCTGGCCACAGAGAGACCCTATATAATATATCCAGGCTTATAACCTGGGAGGCAGTACTATGGGTGGCGTGTGACCAGCTACCACAAAGCTCTTGTGGGTGTTTGAGCAGTCAGAGCCAAATAGCTTGCCAGTGCCCAGCAGCTTCTGGTGTTGTTGACATTCATGACTTCATGCCAAATTTTGCAACATCTGGTGTTATTCTTAAAGTCCCAGTGCCTGTAGCCAGGTGATTAGAGAAGAAGCACATTTAAGTGAGGTTTCCTGCCTTATGTGTGCTGATAAAAGTTTTAAAGTGTTACCATAAAGCTTAGTTACAGTAGGGAAAATCACTCCTATATAATTTTACAAAATCTCATAATTATTTTCAAGTTTTTGTTGATTACCTGTTTTCATGCTACAGTCTCAGCTCATAGCCCTCCCGTTCTGATTTTAGCTCCTCATGATGAAGCCATGATTGGATGTGTTATTTGGTTGCAGTGCAGCAGGCATTGCTAGAGAAATGCCACAGGAGTAAGAGCTGGAAATGGGCACCAAGAAAAGATCTGTTACCAGTAAAATCTATGGAGACGAGACTCTTCTGAGGAAGAAGAGGGGCTCCAAACTTTGTTGAAAGCATCAGAAGGTGCTTAATACCTCAGCCACAGTTRGAGGCTGGCAATGGCACGTGTGCTATTCACCAGGTTGATGGGCAGAGGGAGGCAGGCACGGGAAGGGTCACCTGGCTGCCCCTGGAGTCGGCACTGGGAGCAGGAGCAGTGTGTCTAGGATATTGTGATTCCTGTTCTCCAGCTGGTGCTGCTGGAGATGTTCCCTCACGGAGCGGTGGGAGTGGACACGGCAGTGCCTTCCTGCGCCGCTCTCCGGGGCCGCGCTGGGATTGCGGGCAGAGGAGGAGCGTGGGAGCAGGAGTGTCCCACATGRAGCTGGCTTTCTGCAGCGAGGGGCACACTCCTAGCGCTGGGTGGAAGGGCAGCCCCACAACTCCCATCACAATAACGCGATTGCGTGTGTGAGTTCCCATTCACTGTGCTGAAGATTTACCCCTAAGGGTCCACATAAATTTGAGCTGTTGACCGTGTGAAATGCTCTTTTATGGGCAATAAGGACACTGAGAGGCAGCTACATGTTTTCTTAAGCCCTGGCCACATACCAGTATTTGTCTGCATAATTCTTCAATTTTTCTTCCCAGAGTCTTCATACAATGCACATATTGCGTATAGAGTGCAGGCAAAAAAATGGTTTTAACAACTGCATACTTTGTTATTAAATTAGGCCTTGGAACTATAATTCCCAATCTCTGTGTTTTGATGAGAAACCTTCTACAATGTTATCAAACTAATATATTGTAGCAAATTCTATATCTGCTGCTGCGCCACATATAATATGAACTGTATGAGAAAACAGCTAACTTCCTAAAGATTTTTTTYTCTCTCTMTMTATATATTTCTCACTAAGAAACAAACAGCTTACTGGCAGGTTGAGTATTCATGCTGCTGAATCTTACCTTTTATTTGATTATGTAAATAGAGAGGGACTATATTCTGGTACATCTTGGCAAAATTTAATTTCTAGTTTATGCCTAAAACTCTCAACCCCACAGAAGATTAGCAATTGTCAATAATATCGTGTGTGTGTGTGTGTGTGTGTGTGTGTGCTCTCTCTCCCTCTCTTCCACTTTTTTTTTTTCACCCTTTTTTCTTGCAGTGTTATCAGACTGTCTTTCAAATAACTAGAGCAAAGAGTTATGCAAGGGAGGTGTATATCCTCTCAGCAGACATGTATAGCATTTTGAACTCTACAGTCATAAACAATGAACATGCATATATTTTAAATAGAAACTTAGAGTAATTTATCTTAATTTAAAATGRACTATTTCTGCTTGGGCTTTTTGTTTTTTTCTCTCTTGGAATACTACATATATATTTCCTCAGACAATCTCCTGGTAATTCCTATTGATACACTTGGGGAAATGGCTTGGATTCAAAACAAATTTTCTTGCAAATGTAGTTATCTCAACCTCCTAATTTTCTAGATCCCCAAATCCATCTTGTTTAACTATTTAATGCTAAGAAGTAGAAGAAGTAGTTATTTTTTTTCCCCTAGACTGCTTAGGAGCAGGTATGTGAATGCAGAGAGATGAGTCACCTTTCAGGGTTTAACTGAGCTTTGGTGAAGCGAATGCTGTGTCCGAGACCCACTAATGTACAATCCATGCTCTCTGAGGAGCAGACACACGGACAGAAGCAGGAATGGCATGAGTTATGGCACAGATTTGGAAGAATATCCAGATTTTGTTTGCCTGTGTTGGTCATGTAGCCTGATCTCCTCCTCTGATCCCAGATCAGTGCTTTGTGGCAGGAGAGGTAGATAGCGGGCAATTAGGGAGCCTAAAACCATGCTGTAGTTAAACTGGGCTACTAGAAGAACATCTCTCATTCTGCTTGGCTAACACCTCTCTTGTTTTCTTAGTTGCTTTTGCTCTGATTTGTCTTCATTGAGAAAAAAATCGCCGGGAATGTATTTCTCCTTATTAAGCCAACCCGTGTTCTCTCAAATGAGCCTTACAAGACATTTGTGAATGCTGACCAGAATAGCAATGTGGTCCTGGACTGAGGCCTTACCTGTCTGGCGAGAATGTAATCGACCTTTTTTTTTTTTTTTTTTTTTTTTCTTTTCTTTTCCTTCCTCCCCAGCATCCTGGAAAGAGTAAACCAAGAAATCTAATGTTCTGAAACAGTGCCTCAATGAGGTGCATGCACAGTCTTGTTCTGTATAAACCCTTTTACTTGAAAATTAAACTTTAATTGAAAAGTAGGTCTCTGAAGAAATCCTCGACCACAGTGTCTACCCAATTACAGCAAAGTAACAGTTGCAGTGGAAAGCTGTTAATATATGGCTGCAGTGTGGAATATGTTTCAGATTTAACATTGGCATTCAGGGCCATGACTATATTTTGATGCTTAAACCAAGAGATTTTATTCATTTAACATCAATTTTATGCATTATAGATTTTGCTGTACCTGCGTATGTGTGTAACCATATGACTGTGTGTTATTCATACTGAATTAACTGTGAACAAAATGTTTGCATCAACTATTCATACAGTGGCTGCTTTTGCTATCTGTCTCTAGGTGGCAACTAAGTGACTTAGTGCCTCATTTGACTGGGTTTTAGGCAGGAGGCTTTACAGGCACTCTGAGCCCCAAAAGGAAAGAGTTTGGTTTGGTAGCCGCATTGACTCGCAGACAAAAAAACACCATTCCTGCTTACATCAGTACGGTGTAGGCAGTATCATTTGTGATCTCTTGTTTGTCTCCCGAGCAAAATGAAAAGTAACATGCTGAGAGCTGTCTTCAGCTAGTCATACTTTGGCATATATGTGTGGGTTGGTTTTGTGGTCATAAAATTTTGAGTGGTGTAGAGAAGCAAGTGTGCTGGAATGATACCTGATAACAACGCTGCATCTTTATGATGTGTCAGCCTCTGTCTGATGTGTTCTCTGGCTTYTCTTTCCATTCCTCACTATGCTTTGACTTCCGGATGAAGCACGGATTTTTGCTTGAGAGTTGGGTGCGCAACATCTCAGCCTATGCCAGGAGAGATGTCTTGCCCCAGATTAAAGCAGCCCATAAAGTAAGCAGAGGTCATGGTAGCACGGACACTCCCTGGGGTATTCGTAGGCAGTTTTACATTTTTTATTTCTGGGCAGGTAGGGACTTTGTACAAAACTTTTGAAAACAACTTAATCAACAGCACTTGGGTATGTACAGCACTTCCCACCCTCATCCTCACATGTGTACACACAGACATTGCGTGAGAGATTTTAATATGCATATTTAGAAAGCTCCATCACAACAGTGCCAAAGTGTATGTTACAATATTGATGTTGTTTTATTCAGTCATTTGTAAGTTATTTCAAATGGAAGGCAACACATAAAAACAGGATGTGACTGAGTGACTTAGAAGGAAGAAGGGAGGAACTCTTAGTAAATGGCACAACACTATTCTAGGAGCAAGAGAAGGCAAAAAGTGAGGCAGAAGGTTGGAGTCCAGGGCAGCAGAAAAAAAAAYGAGTATGTAAAAATGTAGGGGCATATTTGATAAACAAAGTAGTAACAGAAGGTGCATAGACAATTTAAGGCCACGAAAATGGTTTGGCAAAGTTGTCTGTTTCATGAAGAAAATCAGTTGCTGTAGTGCACAGACTACCTATTAGATTGATGAGTGAAAAAGAATGAAATGATGGTGATGCATCAGCAGAGAGACAGCCTTACTTCYTGCCATAGGTAGAACTATATGTTCATTTAATCATAGGTGTTTGAAATGGTAAATTGGGCTACCCCTCCGGTTTCTCATTGATTTCCGTGTAACTTTGTCTTTTTGTCATTCTTCCTCATGCACAAAAAACAAAGTCCTTTGTCCTCCTGCTCTGGCTAAACCTTTTCAGTTTTTATGAGAACCCCAAGTTCCACTGCACATTGCAAATCTATTTGCTCTGGTCACAGCTCTCTTTGAGCTTATGAGGATATGAGAGAGAGATATTGTTTAAGCATCCTCGCCCAGGTGAGTCTCATGAGCAAAAAGCCACTGTGGAAGGCAACTTAGACTCAATACTTACCCCCCTTAGATATGTTTTTAAGGTACTTTGGAGCAATTTATTCCTCAGCTGATTTCTTCTTTTAGGTGACATACATAAATACTTCTTTTAGAGAAGAGTGACAGAGAAATGTGTTTTACTTTGTTTTCAAAAGTACTTGTAAAACAGTACCTTTTTAAAGTCAACATGGACMTTTTCAGAGCACAGGACATTTAAACATAAAAGAGCAGAAGAAGAGGGTTTTTTTACTATTAGAGTGGTCCTGTGGTCTGGTAAAGGCAAAGGCTATTGCTTCTGTACCTACAACTGGGGTGCCAGTCAGATGTGGAGGTACTTCTCTCCTGGGTTTTCCASTAATCTCCAGATACACTCTGCTGTGGTGGATCTGTCTCTCATCTCCTTCTCCCTAAATATTCCAAGTCATTTTCTGGAAAACAGCAATGTCTTTTAATTGCCTTACTCAGTGATCAGTCCTTGGTAGAGGTTTCCAACAGAAAGCAATTGGTGACAGGTTGTATGGTGTGATCACTGCAGGCAGCCTAAGTTCATATTAAATGTAATTCTTACTATAATTCTTGTTGTTTATTAACACGTTGGAGGCCTGATCCTGGTTCCTTTGAAGATAATGACAAAGCTTCCATTGTTCATAGCAGGAGGTGAAGGGGGGGGCCTTTGTTGCTTGACAAAAAACAAAACATCACAGTACTGAAATTATGTGAAGAGCGTAGAACCAGCTCTTCTTAAACTTTGTGTTTGTTTCTTAAAGCTACACCTCCTCACCACAGTGCAACATTATATAAACCACGGAGTGTTAACCTCAGCCCCTTTTTCAGACGTGTTTTGGAGCGGCAGCAGTTCCCAATAACCTGTAGGTGACACACAGACTGCAAAGAGATGCAAATGCCTTTGCTGTGCAGGTCTGACCACCTGTGCTCCCTTCAGCAGCAGAATTGCTATGTTCTCCAACTCATCCACAGAGCTATCAAGCCTCCTGCTCCTGACAGAGGGCTGTCTGAAATTCAGTTTGTCTTTCTAACCATTTTTTGCACTTCCAGATTCACCCATAGGCACACAAAAGTGACAGATGTCATATAGAAATATTGAGAGGTGTTTCCTCAAAGCCCCTTCATGCTCTGCCCCTTGCAGAGGAGCTGGCAGGGCAGAGGAGCCAGGTGGCTTCCAGATCCCGAGTCTGATCCCTCGACATGGCCACCAGGTCTCACTCCCTCCTTCGATACTGCAGAGCCCAGGAACTGCTGACCAACAACTGTCCCCCTCCCTCTGGTGTCCCAACATGGCCTGCTTTGCTAGAGTCACACCTCAGCACTTGCTCCGTGGGGTTCTCCTCTTCCCTTGCTACCTGCAGCTCTCATTTGCACCAGGGGGATATACTTTTTTAACTGCCTGTGTGCGTGCTTTTTTGTTTATTTTTGTTTCTTTTGCAGTTGCCTTGTGCAAGCGAAAATAACACTGTAATCTGAGTGAGCTACAGAACCTTGAAAGCTATCTGCCTGCTCTGCTTGGATTTCTGCGTGTTGCCACCTCACCTATTGAGCTAAATTTCCCATTACAACTTGAATTTAAATATTCTAATAAATTTGTTTTAGAAACTCTTACAGCTCCCTTGTGCCATTTGCAGGGAAACACTCTCTGGGTTTTTTTTCTGGGAGATGGAGATTTCTTTGTGCTTGGGGTGACTGATTGAATTTTACCTGCGCTAAATTATATTTGCACATTCTAGTAATTGCAAAGGGCCACACAGAGAAACAAAGCATTGACTGCCGTTGTACCRGGATTTCCCAGATGTATAATTTCAAATTGATATGAAAAAAAACCTTGCAATGCATTAATAATAGCAGAAAATGTAACTCAGTTGGCCAAGGGTGAACAGAGGCTTTTTTCTTAGCTACAAAACAAGCTATAGACCTCAGGTGACTAGCATTTATTGTTAGAATGGGTTTTCTATTGCATACCTTCTGAAACACAAAATAAAGATTTATACTGACCAACTCTGCTGTATATAACAGATCTGGATCATACCTGGGAAACAGCGTTTTTTTTTTTTTTGAAGTGAAAGCAGAAGATTTTTGTCTAATTCAAAGGCACTTCTGTATTATTCAGTCTTCTGGCAGGTCACCTGTCCTTTTTTCCTGCTGCACAATATTATCTCTTGGTTGGAAATATTGTGACACTGGAAAAGAAATCTTTGACAAACAGCACATACTTTTCAAATAAAGTCAGGGTGCAACTAGAATGAAATGGAATAATGCTCAGTAATGCCACCAATAGTCCATCTGCATGTTTAGTAAAAAAGCACAAAATTTAGCCTTCTAAAGATACAGACCGATATCAAATCACTGTTTTCCCATTTTCCACARAAGTCCTGATATGCATTTAATAATATAACTAAGACGTGTTATAATAAACTGCTTAAATACACAGTTACACAATACACAAACACCTGATTAACTTGAGGGCATATATATATGTTGTGTATAAATACTGAAACCATGCCTTAGACTGAACACACCAGGTTAGACACACACACACAAACACACACACACAAACTCTTTGCATTTTGATCTAAACAGGAATTGTAATATCCTGCCATGGGTCTCCAAGCAAAGAGAGGACATTCAAAAACCCCCACAGTAGCCTTGGCATGTCACTAACTTGGAGGCCCCCGACTCGCACCCTGGGGTGGCCAGTGCTTCCTCCTCATAGACTAGAACTAGGGCAGTGGCTTATGGTCCCCTTTGCGTATCTCTTCCCGAATAACCCCACTCTGCCTCCTCATCCTGTCCCCTCTATGTTACAAAGCACATTCTGCAACCTGAAGCCATGGAAGCATTTCAGGAGTCTGTCTTGAGGGCTAGGGGAGGAGATCCTCTGCTCGCGTGTGTTGCCACACCACTCTGCCATTGCTTTCAGAAAGCAGCTGGTTCGTTACTGCAGATCTTGGTAGCTGATTACAGCTTCTGTTCTTAACGTCATCATGAAAGAGCTGGATCTCCRTTTCTCGGAAAGGGGAGGCATATGYTAACTTGTTACTCCCACCATTTTCCTGTTTGGTTTTGCACTGTTTTTTTTTTTCTCTTATTTTTTTTCTTTTATTTTTCTGGTGCAATGCCAGCAGCAGCAGCAATAGCAAACTTGCATTATCACTACCATTTTCATGCTGCGAGAGGTTGTAACTGGAAGCCACCTTCTCATCGGTGCCGTACGAGCCCTTCTTCCTCCCCACTTCAGACTCTAGGAGTATGCAGCTCAACTACTGCTGCCTTCATACTCTTGGAAATTTTAATGCATTATTAATAATTTTGTAACATATTTCTTCAAGCTCTTTAGCGGAAAATGTTATTTCAGTGCTGCCTCTGATAAGAGCCTTAGTCGCCATGTGCAGTATTTCCAAGCTACCACACAACTGGAACTTTTAATTTGTTCCCCCTTTCAAATACAAGAAGGATCTTCTGAGAATAATATTCCTTATTATCTGATGGCTTTAGTGAATCATTTCCTGCACTTCTAGGTATGTTTATCATCGTATTATAGACAGTACAGAGTGGAGACCTATTAACTTATCTAGATCACTCTCCCCCTCTTACCCACAGCATGCGAGATCATTTAGTTTGTAGAACATATTCAAGTTCAGATAAATCCAGATTTGGGCTTTAGAAAAAAAAATAAYGAGCAATGGGAAAAAAAAACCAATAATCATGACAATAGCAGGAAGAAACCCCCCAAAAGGAAATATTTATCTAATTGCTGAAGAGGATAATTTGCCCCTGGTCTCAGATCAGAAAATGCTCTTGCAAAAGCTGGATGGGGCCTCTTCCTGTTCCAAAAAGGTGCTGTCTGACTGGGGTAAGAAGGTAGCAGTTCCTGCCTGGCCCTTGCTGTGAAAATCAGGGGATGGAGGAAGAAAAATGCCAATTAGGCAAGAAGCCTTAGCCACTAAATGGTCTTTACTGTGGAACCAGAAACTGGCGATAGAGTAAGGAGATGGTGAGTCTGAGGAGAAGAGTCTGAGGAGAAAAGAAGATTGACATTTTTTGATTTGTTGAAAAATAGTGACCTGACAAAATTGAAATACTTCAGAATAACATTTCAACTTCTTCAAAATGTCCTGATTTTTGATAAAAATATGAAATAGAAAATGTCTATATAATTTTCTGCAACTGTTAACAGATTTTCATTTGACAAACCATATTTGTTCTCATTTCTATAATTGTATTGTATTTTATTTCCACCAAAAATCTGAAGGGGTAAAAACAGAAAAAAAAAATGTGTGGGAGGAAACGATGCTGGCTTTTTTTTGAATACATTCTTTCTGGAAAAATAAAGATGGGGAAAATAATTATTGCCTCACCCTTCCCCCACTAAGAAAAAAATAAGAAAAAGCTTTGTACCATTGTATTTCAAAAAGTTGCATTTAGACACTGCATGAAAATATTCAGAGGACTAAATTTGCTAGTGCTTTTTACTATTATGCATTCATTCTCACCTGTATACATATTGCATGTGTATTTCTAATTGTAAGGAGAAGTTATATAATGATGGTTGTGCATGTCCTGTCTTCTGTTAACAGGAAGACATATTTCATGGGAGTGAATGGAATTTATTTGCTCTCCCCACRCACTCAGGGGAAGGCAAAGATGTCCCTGCAGCACTGGGTGCAAGTGTACCTGTTGGAGGATGGGACCAGGCTACCCCTACCACCAGGAGGACTTCGTGCAGAAACCCAGCCACATGCCAGGTGGGTGCCTATCTCCAGCAAAACCGATGCTTGTTGCATTTCTGTGTGTGCAAACAAGTATCTGACTGGCAGAAATGATTGTTTTACTGGATCAGGATGATATTCATGCTGCTAAGCTGGTTACTCAGGTGTGATTTCATTCATCCRTCCTTAACACACGTGAGCAGAGACGTGTTCAGCGAGCAGGAGAGCAGCCTGGCTCTGCCTGAATGGGAGCTCTTCTTCTACTCTGATTGCTTCTACTTTTACCATTTATGTGGCAGGAAAAGTGGATTAGAAAGAAAATAATATTACTTGATTTCTGCCCACTCAGTGCTTCATGGGAGAAGATGCTAATGCAAACTCTTGTTATGCCTATCACTACAATATCCTCAAGTCATTATGGTGAGAAAAAAAATGCCATTTTTTGATATGTACTTTCTCTTTATGTTTTTCAGAGTTCCATGTTTCAGACAATTGATCCATTTTCAGTAGCCTGCAGGGTCTGTGTGTGGTAGCACACAKCTGTTGGAAGGCAGGATGTTGGACTATCATAGAGCTTCTTTGGCTGAGCTTTGTGTCATGTTTGGCCTGCTCCAGCATCTCAGTTCTTGCAGTCATGGCGTGATTGGGAACTGTCAGTCTTGGATAACGACTTGGATATATGTAGTGTATGACTGGTGGCAGTTTTATTCCGCTACATATGTAGCTCAAATGGCCATTTCTAGGCCTCTGACTATTCCCTTCCTGGATAATTGGAACAGGAGGAACCTTTATGACTTTTCTACTGGTTACCTTACTTCAGTTCCTGTCACAGGGTCCTTATACATCCATGTGCATGCTGTCAGCTGCTGGCCCTGGGAAGCTGTGATCTGGAGGCAGATCAGGTGGGAATTTGGGAAAGGACATTTATGGAGAGGTGAGGTGAACTCCAAGGGCTCCTGGGGGGTGTCAGTGGGRAGACTGGGAGCAAATGGCTTGGCCAGAGATTCCTGGGGTGGGTCATATGTAGGACGGTGCCAATGGGGCAGTAAGAGTCAATTCCCTTCTGGTGTTCCAAGGATACTTTGAGAGAGCGGTTCARAGGGTGAGCAGAAGTGGGAGCAGAGAAGACAGGCCATGCATGGAGAGCCTGAAGAAGCAGCTCTCCATTAACCAAGAATGCTGCTGTCCTTAAATGGTCTTTCTTCATCACAACCAGATGTGCGTGATAAATAAAATTATACTCCTCTCTGATGATGGTTTCTCAGGGAAAAAGTGATGATTCCAAAGATAAAGGGGAAACTAGGGAGAAAGAGGAGAGGAAGTGATGCCAATTTTGAGGATATAGCCTGCAAATCCATGTAGTTGACTGTGATAAGCAGCAGCAACAGTTACAGAGAGAATATATTACCCTTTTTTGTTGACTTTTCAGTTTTTTAATTACCAGCAAGTTGGTAATGGCATGCAGAATCAGACCCTGCTTCCTTTCACACTCCAGACACTCATGTCTTAACCACAGGGCCATAAAATTATCAAAGGGAAATATTATTGGCTGTAACCACCTTGGTAATATTTTTACAACTCCTGATTGACCACAAATCTATATTTAATAAGAAAAACAAAGCAAACACACACCCCATTCACTTCAGCTGATGCTGTAAATTGGATAGGGGAAGTACATTCATTCTATAGGGAGGCAGAAATTGCAGACCATGCCTAGGAAAATATGCTTATTATATCCTTGACTGGAAAAAAAAAAGTATAAATTTCCTTTTCAGGTATTTTCATAAGTTGCCCCAACCTTTATCAGCTGAAATGGCCTCCTCCTAAATTATTGCAAATATTCTACYGCACAGATTCATTGTAGTGACAGATTAGAGGGATATTTTAACATTTTGACAATATTAACATAATTTAGAAATGAAGTCTTTACTGGATAAAGAAGGTGCTCTTTCATGGACTTGGATGCCTGAAGAGTCATAACAGTCTGAAACAATCTTGTCTTCTCCATTCAGGCTTTGAGGCAGTGGRTCTCTTCTCTGAAAGCCTCTAGAGAGCTTTTAAGGAGCTGAGAGATAGCCATGACAATGGGGTAGATGCTTGCAGCTGTTGAGAGGATGTGTTGAAACACAGCAGTGGTTTATTGTTTCTGTCGGGACCTCCAAAAATATATAGTCACTGCAGAGTTAGCCTAGGCCTCGACAGCCAAGTGCCTTCAAGAATCCATACTGTTGAACTGTACTTGGCCCATGCTTTTGCTGCTGCAGGCACTCRGCTTCAGCAAGAGCATATCTTGGGGGTATCAACATTTGACAAGGAGAGGAGTTTCTCTACAGGTATTTCTCTGTATGGCGTAGGAAAATCTGCTCTCTGAAGGCCTTAATGCAGAAGGGCTCTTTGTTGCCCATTTGTCCACCCTGTAGTGTGTCCTGCCATGCCTGCTCCTGGCTCCTACCCATCCAAGGAAGGAGTATGGCCCAGTAGGATGAACTCTACTTGCTGTTGGCTGCATAACCAGGAGCACAGAGATGGTGTTTGGGTGTRGARTTTCTGCTGTGGCTTGTGCTCTCGTGAGTCAGTGGCAATTTGCCATGGAGAGGTCACTATGCAGAATCATAGACTCACTATGTTTGRAAAAGTCCTTCAAGATTGTCAAGCCCAACTGTATGTTTTGGGCAGTTACATGGAAAGAAYCGTCTCCGGCTGGAGCTCCTGCTGTGTGCCCTRTTTGGATCCTGGGTGCGGACTGGTGTCTCTAAAGCAGGCTGTGTGATGCCTTCCTGATGCAGAGCAATACTGTCTGGAAATGGCTCCCGACATTGCATAGGAGTGGACGTTTGAGAGAAGCTATGACAGAGCTTTCTGTGTCAGTCTACATGGATAAGGGAAGACTGCACAGCCCATGGTTGAATTCTGGACTGCTTGTCCCAAAACAAGTTCAGATCAAATCTCTGTCCACTGATAAGCATGCACTCGGTCACTGCACCACACTTGGCCAGTCACAGACACAGGTTGGCTGGCAAAGATGTATGGGCAAAGTGTGTGCTCCGAGGGAGCTGGGACAGAGCGGTGGGGTTGGGCAGTAGCCTTCTAGCCATCCTGCATGCTCACTAGCAGACTGCCTTGGCTGATTGGCGTTAAAAGTAACACAAACTGCATTCTAGGAGRCAGGTTCATGAAACCCTCACCTATGCCTGATTTAATGACACAATGACACGTTACAGGGTAGAGAAAGAGGATAGCAGTAGAAGCAATTTGTGAATCTGCCTAGATGTCAGGACATTTGTTTTATTCTGGCATTGTATGTCTTGTAGAAAGGAGCAYGTTTAGCAAGTTTTCCCTGGGAATGGGTTTGAGGGTCTGCCCATATCTACTTTTGTGTCATGAACACTCTGCTATTCCTAYTCATCTGCATCTAAGTGTGCAATGGCATTAAGGACAATTGTATGTTCACATCCTTGCAGGGTAAGAGTTCCCTGGCAAGGCTGCAGGAACGCTCACCATCCTGCTGTCCACAGGGGAGGTGTTAGCAGCACAGTATATATAGGCATCCCTTATGGAACCAGCGATGCCAATGATGATAGAATTTACTATACACTCATCATCAGCTCTCCAAACACTTCTCTTTGCTGCTGGCAGGACTACCTCCCTGCTGCCTTTCTCATTGGAGGTTCTCAGTTTTCTTTCCTTTTCTCTGCCTTGTCCTTTGCTGCCTCTCCATGTCCTACTACTCTTTTACTTCTAGTAGTTGCTGCACTGCTCTGATGAGTCCATCTTGCAGCAGGTCATCTCCACAGCTCGTGGGATACTAGTTCTGCACAGCTTGTGTGAATGTCCCTGCCTATTTCAGTCAGAAGACTCAGCTAAAGGAGTGGAAAATCATATTACTATTTCTTGCCTGCATGAAGGAAAAAAGGGAGCCTCTCCCATTTTTCACTCTGTATCATACCTAAGCCAAAAGTTGTTACTTTTATCTAAAGCTATGCACATAACTGACTTTTCAGTTGGCTGGCTGCATTGAAGTATTGGAGGAAAGCAGCCTTTCTGCTTGATATGAAACAACATTTTTGGTTTCCTAGGCAAATGGGGGAAAAAAATCTGAAAAATTTAATTTGAGGCCAAGTAAAACATTTCAATTGCCTTAAAATAAACATTTTCTTCACTATAAAATGAGAATTTCCAGTATTTGCTATTTGTGAAGAAAAATTTCTTTTGATAGGGACTTTTTTTTTTTCAATAAAATACCCCCATGATTCATTTTTAATCTATGGGGCAAACCCATAGATTAGACTTTACCCTGTCCAGGGTTTCTGAGTCCAGCCTGACAGGAGTAAGGGGAGCTCTGACAGTAAGGGTGTCTCCTGTCTCCTGAGGAAGGAACCAAACAGGCCAAATCCATGTCAGCCCTCTCCCACCCCAGCCCCTGTCAAGTGTCCAGTTAAGTGTCTTTTCACAATTTAACGCTGCAAATAAAATTATCCTGAACAGCATAAGGGGAGTGTATGAAAGAAAATTAAAGGCACATGTTTATGAACAGCTCCCCATCCCTCCTCAGCTTAAGTGTTGAAAATATTTTTGTCTTCTGGTTCATGACTTGTACAGTGGTAAAAACACTGAAGCACATTTATTCACACGTCATCAACTTTCGGGAAGAAAATAAAAAATATTAGTGCCAGCAACTTTGATAACGCATATAAGTGACAAATACTGTGATACAATAAAAAAAAAAAAAAAAAAGTGCTGTAAAGTTTGGCTTGCTAGACCTTAAAATTAAGCACTAAGACATGCCCAGCACTGTCTGTTGCTGAATGTCAGAATATCTGAGGAACTGAAGCCTCTGAATATGCCCTTCCAGGAGCAAGTGCTGAACTCCTGAAGAGAATTGTTTTGTCCTGCTTTTAAGATCATCTGCAGTGAGTTCCAGTTAAAAACTAAATGAAGACTATGCTTTTCATCTTTTCATAAAGCCCAACAGAGCTCCGCTCCTGCATTTTTTTTGCTAAGGTATTTTACTGTGATGCGATATGCCAGAAACATTAAATGTGAATGTTTAGATATATTTGAATCTAAAAATCTCTTACTTAGAGAGAGCCATAGATGATCTCATAATTGTGATGATGGGTGGTTTTCCATTGTAATCATCTTTAGCTGCTTGTATAGCCCACTAAGAGATTTTCTTTCCTGGCCTGGTTTCCCTGGGATGTAACCATTGGTGGGCCAAGGGACTTACCCTGCATTAGGACCTGTGCTGTGGTGTCCCCTGCCTTGCTCTCTTTGATATTACCTGGGCTGTATCTGTGCCAGGATCAATAAAATGGAAATGTCTTCTCTTCATCACGACCAAGGGGAGGTTGGTATTAAGCTTCAGTAGTCTATGATGTTTGCAGTGACAGAAATTGATACACGCTCCCACATATTATTTCAAGGCTTGAAGCTGTTTGCAGCTGTGTCTTTATCAGAAATTCTTGCCTCTGCAGTCAAAGGTTTTAAAATTACTTTATGTATGTAGCTTCTGAGCAGCTGGATCTCTCTGCTCATATCCTTAAATTTGCTGAAATGTGGCAACAGCATCCTGGCTGAGGTAATATGCTTGGAAACATCTCCAACCAGTCCTAATATAGACTGAATATATGATGAAGCAGCTCAAAAATAAATCTCAAATTACTGTTTTACTTACAAACCCAAAGGTCACCCTGACCAGACCTCAAAGAAAGATGGGACCAAGTAACCACTGAAAAGGAAGCAGAGTAAAGAACATAAACTAGATTATCTCTCTCTGAATCTTAGTCCTCTCTCCTGTCCGTCTTCCTCCTTCCACTAGTTCCCATCTGGCTATTCCAAAAACATTAGTCACCCAGCTCAGGAACAGCAGTAGGACCAGGAGTCCCGGGTAACTGGTTCTTCAGCAGCAATGATGAGTAGCAATGAGCAGAGACAGACTCCTTGTAATTAGCTTATGCATGAGGCACTAGCTGAAACAGATTCACACAAAGCACTTGCCAAACAAGTCAGAATAATAAAGGCATTTATAAAAAAAAAATCAAACTATTAACTGAAAAGAAGGCTAAATTGGTTGAATAAATAATTAACCACAAATTTCTCAATTCTGTTTCATACCAAACATTTATGTTAACCTTCTAATTCTTCAACCTGCTGCAGCTTTGGGAAGATTAAAGCTAAGGGAAAGTTAAAGCAGGAAAATGCAGCTACATATGTGATTGCCACTATTCTGTGTCACACACACAGAGAGTCACCAACTGTATTTCAGTAGAAGGTATTTTTTCAGGATTCTATTACACGATCAAGTTTCTGTGGCTATTGCTGAAATAATAGTCTAAACTCTGTCTGTATGGGAAGACTCACAGCTAGAGCCTATATACAATTGTATGTTTTCACCATTCATACCTCTATTCAGGAAACCATTTCAGCACATGCTAAGGTGAAGTATATGTTTAAATATTTTTCTCYTATGGTGGCTCTGTGAAGAACTGTAGCTGTTTTTCAGGTAGATATTCTTAAGAAGAGACTTATGTTTTATTTAAGGACAGCTGGAAATTTCACGAAATTGTTTTTTTCAAATTAGGAAAAAAATGAAATTATAGGACCTATATATATATAGGAAATTATAGTTTATCAGAGTCTTAAATAGTAATATATTAATGTCTTTTGTACGTGGGCATGCCATGCACAAACTACAGTTTCTTTAAAGTTCATTCTCAAAGAGGTTTGCTCAACTGACAGGTGATGAAAAACACAAGTTGCAAAATGTTGCTCCACTGATTCTGTCCAGGGCAACTGCATAGCAAATGGCAGCAATTTTAACAAATCATCTGGTTGGGTTCTGATGCCCTGCACCTTTCCCTCTTGGCCAGTATGCTTAATAGGCTCTCTGTTTCGCTAAGACCAGTGCATTAGACAAGCAATGGTATTTCTAATCATCGAGTCAATATTGTTGCATTGCCATTGCAACATTGATTAAACAGATAAAATACAGCATTACAAAACCAATGAGAATACAGTAYTTTGAAGCTGCAGCTCACTAGTGCTTCCAGCCACTTCCACAGAAAGTAATAAAAAGTACAATCAATGAATTGGGATTTCATCAACAAGATTTAACCTCAGTCATCATCTGTAGCAGAGCTGAGGTTTTTAAGACTACATCGTGACCTCTCATTATGCATTGGATACAGAGGCCTTGGCTGAACCAACATTTACTGGTCAGGGATTTGTTCAATCATCACAGATCATTTTGTTTTTACAATTATTGAATTCCCAGTGTGTATGTATCTTCTCTTTGTCTCTGCTATTCAGAGCAGTCTCCATTTCTTGTTAATTTATAAACAACACAATGAACTCAAATGAGACTCCCATAGGACTTTCTTTTTATTGTAAACATGTTAATGCTCGGTGAAAACACTGAGGTGTTTCAGCTACTAAACTCAGCAGGAAAAATAATGGTTTGAGGGAGCTGGTGGCAAGTCAACTTACCATTCATTGAAAGTAGTATTTAAAATAGTTGGCTTCCCCAAGAAGGATTTTCTGGCCATRTCAAGGTTGAAATCTCAGGTAAGCCTCTTTGTGCAGTATATACTAATTGTACATAGACTCCATTTTTGTGGGAGCAAATCAAGAACCCAAACAGTGAAAAACATGTAATTGAGACCTTGTTTCTGTTTTTGGGCATGGGAAAGATTATGCTGAATGTCTCTTTCAGGTGCTCCATATAAACAATGGGATGAACATTAGRTGAAGTTCTGCTCACTTCTATTGCCAGATGAATCAATAATTTCACTTTTTTCTTTTTGAAAGAAAAAAAGAATGTTCTCCTAGTTGAACTATCTGACTTCTTCCTCCTTAAGAAAAGGCTAAAAAATAGGAATTAATTACATTAAAYACATAAATTCCAATAGAAATCATTTCTGTTTCTAGACATGGGACATTGCTCTTTATTATTTTTATGATGTTGCAGAACTACTGAGGTTATAACATGCATTAAAAGTAGGCGCCAAGCTTTCTTAAATTAAAGGGTTGCCTATGACCATGCTTTGGCTTTAATGAATCAGTCTCAATCCCTGTGTACCCAGTGCGTGTACACCTGAGAGGTTACAGTGGATGTCTCTTTTCTCACTCCATGAAGCAGAGGCACATTCTTTTTTTTGTCAAGTAGAGCAATGTGGCAGCAATGCAATTGTTCTGCTGGGTGAATCCTTAAACAAAGTGAGATAGAGGGAACTGATAGACTATATTTAAAGTCTATAAAAAGTTAACAGCCTCTTCTCAATAATTATGTATCTATAAAAAAATAAAGATGATACAGGGCCAAAACTTAATGGCATTTATGTTAATGTGATGCTGAACACTCGCAGGCTGTAGATATCTGCAAAAGTGGGTCACATATAGCTTAGAAGCTTTACGTTGTATATTCCATTCAGCATGTGTCTGTTCAAATAAGTTTTCTGGGCGGAAAGTGAGCAAGTCACCTCTAGCATTGTACTGCTGCTGTCCATGCTGTCTGTGCTTCTTTGAAATCATGCTGTCCCTGCTGAACACGGAGCATTGAAAATCTGCCATTTGTTGCTGGCTAATGCCCCTTTGTTTAATGTTCAAGTGGGGCAAATCTCCCGGTTCCACCTGTTTATATATTTGCCTTTGTTCATGCRAAGTCTCATAGGCTGCCAGGGGTGAGAGTAAGGGAAAGTAAGGACCTAATTCTATCTAATACCAGTTTACAGTGGCTTTTACTGGTTTTATAGCACTCTGGTTTCACAGAGCTGCTCTGTTTTGCAGTTACTGTGAGTGAGATCCTCTATGTCCATGTAATTAAGAGAGCCCCAGAAGTAATCTTTGCAGAGATCAGAGTGAAGGAGCAGGAAATATAATGACGTTTGGGAATCCAGAGAACTGTGTTCTCTTTTTTCCTTTCTTTCTTTCTTTTTTTTTTTTTTTTTTACTGGAAAATCTGGTCCCCATTTTGTTGCCACTTCTATGAAAAAAAAAAAAATCAAAGTTATATCAGGCATTAAAATGACAAATTAGATGATTTTGTTTTAAATAGGGAGCACTATCTGCTTGTCAGGCAGCTTCATAATTAGCAGTGGCCTATGTGGTATCAAGGCAAGAGATCATCAGATCGAGTTTCATGTTTATTGCACAGCCGGTATCTTCCCCATTGCTAATGAAAGAGTCTCCCAGGGACTGGCATATCTGAGCCTGGCAGCTATGTAACATCACTCTTTGAGCTTCAGTTCCATCTCAACCTTCATTCTGATTTGGTTTTTGATCACATTGCATATTTATATATTTATTCTGTTATCAAATATGTTTCCAATGGTACTTTTTGAGGCACAACAAGATAATATATTTTCTAATAATTTTTGCGACTGGTCAGCATCAGTGGGTGCTTGGCAGGGATGTTTATGCTTTTCTGGACTATAGTTAGCTTTATTGTTTTGTATGGGTAGGACATATATATATGTTCATAAGGGCATAAATCGCCATCAAGGTACTAGTGATTCACAATTTGCCTCCTGTTTAGCCTGTTTCTCCCCAAAGCTGTAAATATTTTGGTGACAGAAAGTAAAATGTTTCTGAAAAGGCATGATTTAATGAGGAGAAGAATTGCAAATAATCAGAAGATGAAAATGTGTTTCCTTAAGTGATTCCTTGCTTGCATTTGCTAAAATGCTCCCTGCAGAAAATTTCCTCATCCTACCTTTTCCCAGTCCAACCTCAATATTGTTCTCATGACTATTTCTGTGTAAAATGCAGTTCATGGTTCAGTATAAGCAATAAGATCACAGGACTTTTGATACTGGAGTATTGGATCAGCTGTCATGTCATGACATACATATTCATAACCTAGCAGGCCTTGTAGTCGATTTATGCATAAGGGACTGATAAGAAAAAAAAAAATTGATTTATGATGATCTGAAAAACATGGTCTCCAAAGATGTATTCTGCAGCTTTGAGACCTATAGTTTAGGCTCTATTAATTTTACAGTGCTGTCTGGAATTATCCATCTGTTTAAAGGTTAACTGTCTTTACACTTTTGAAATGGGTAGTTCTGTTTTGGTTCTTGCTTTGTTCATGCCACTGATTTATAAATTATTAAATCTATCACCACACAAAAAGACTGCAATTGGTTGCCAGATTACAACATCTACTTATTTCAAACTTTCCTTAGCAATTTTTGATATTATCTTAATTGCTTTCTGCTAAGGGTTTGAAGGAGGGGCAATGTTGAACCCAGTGGCCTATGTTGTACAATGAAATGAACTTAGCACAAGAAAATACCATTATTCTAACACTAGAGTACTCAGAGAAACACATAGGAAAAAAAAAACCTTTCAACACAACACTGTACCAGACAACCTGAACACGTACTGCAGAATCAGAGATGGTGGGACCTGATGGTTAAGAAATAGCTTCAAAGACCTGTAGAGTTTGACCTTTTTGTTGTCTTAGTAAAGCAGACAAGCTATAATTTTTTTTTTCCTTTAAATAGTATTGGTTGAGAGGGTAGGATCACGGCTCTTGCTCCTTTCCTGTCCCAACAGCTGAGCTTGCTTTTTTTTAAAAAACTTGCTGCTGGAGGGAAGCCAGGAAAAGCTRGGGATGGAGCTGTGGTTTGTATGGAGGTAGGTGGCTCTGAGTCCAAAATGTTCCCAGGAGGGATCACCATCACTTGTTCAAGAGACAGACTGGCACTGGAAGTGAATAGCGTTGTAGAAAATGATTTTACACTTTGAACTCCATGGTTCCACTCACACAGCCTAATGATACCCAGCGTGAGTACACGCTTGGCTTTAGGGCACTTGTTGACAATACATAATCTATGGCAAGCACAAAGTTCTTGATCATCTCTTCTCTTCCATTAAACATGTCCTGCCAGGACTTTCCAGCCATTGAGCAGTTGTTGGAATTATTAGCATGTGATCATTTGAAAGTCAATCTGAATATATGCAGGTATCAAGGAATAAGGTCTGAATTTTCTCAGGATTCCTTTTTGTGTGTGTATATACACATCTATGTGCTTCTGTATTTCTGTACTTCTTGTCACTACTGTGTATGCATGTTGATCTATTGAAGCAGGTATCAATCACAGAATGGGATAACTGTTTTCTTGAATTTATAACATCTCTAGCTTGTGTCTCTGTAAATTTGTTATTCTTAATCTTGCAGATAGATCAGGGATGATTTTTTTTCAGCTGAGCTTTGAATAAATCCCCTCTATTAATTTTCTAAGTTGCTTTTGGACTCTTAATTAACTGGCTCCAGCACACAAGCTCTAACAGAAGCCTCCTTTCTGAAAGCACAGGAGACCTATCCTTACATTCCCCACAGCTTTTGGACAGATACAAACCCAGGAGAGCCATTTTGTTTGTCTTTTTTGCCAGATCAGCAAAAGCAGAAATACTGCCTGTGCAGTATCTCTTGTATTTAGAATAAGTAGTTCAGCTTTAGCATAGTTCTAGGAAAAAAATATTTCATTAAAAAAAAAAAAATGTTCCTTGAAGTGTTATTCCATTCCACAGCTTGAGAAACTCTGCATGAGTATTCATCATCTGATGATAGTCAGCCATGGGTGAAGAAGTTTGTTACATAGACTGATAAATGTTGAGCAACTACTGCTTCCAGAAAATCTATTCAGAGTTTCATATCCTTAATATTCTAATAGTTGGCATTTGCATGCATAAAACTGGAGAAATTCCCAAGAGAATGCTGAATAAATACCTTATGATCTGGTCCATTAACTTCAACTGGAGGGGTCAACTCTAGAACTATTAGAAGACAGCATTTTCCTCATATATACTATGTTTTTCTTTCATTTGAGACTGAAAATGGAAAGGTTTTTTTTTCCAAAGATGTTCAATTGTTAGTCTAAATGATTTTAGTTTGTGTTGGAAATTGAAGTTCTCAGGTTTGAAGTTTTGCATTTACAATGTAAAGTTGAAAATTTCTACATAAAAAGACACTTTGTGTGAAATAAATTATTTAAATGAACTCCTAATTTTCCAGTGAAAGCTCAATTATGTTGGATTTTTTTTAACCATTTTCTCAAGAGTAGAATTCTCAGGAGAAATGAAATATAGCTGGTATATTCTCATAGAATCATAAAACCCATCTGAAGTTAAGAAGAGGCCTTGAGAGTTCACCTAATGCATTTCCATAGCATACAATGCTAAAGACAGAAGAAAAACCCATAGTGGCTTAAATAGTGGCAATGAAGAGTTTAAATGATTATAATCAATATATTCTAAGCAAGAATTAATTTCCAAACTAATGACAAATATTTTCTTTTAAATATGACTTTTAATATACTACTTCTACCTGAACCAATCATGTAATTTATTCTGAATTAATATTTTTTTATACAGTGTTAAGAATTTCTAGTTAGGAACAGGGTCCTGTTTTACCAAGTGATGTATGAATACAGAATTTAGCAAAAAGCCCCTCCCTGAATGGCATGTCACCTAAAGAAACCAAGATAGGACTGCTGCCTTGAGATTTTAATTATTCTTAGAATCAACCTTATATACTCTTAAATASTGTTAAATATGTTATAGGCAAAGAATAACATAATCTTTTTCAAGGAGGGCAAAATTAGCTATTTCAGTTTTATGAAAGATGTAATAGCATGGTTTGAGTTTGCCAATGAATAACTCACATAAACATAAAATGCCAGTCTAAAAACTACCGGTCTCCTCCTGACCTGCTTATGGTCCACGAGCAGACTTGTTTTTGCTCTTTAAGCCACACGAAAGTGAAAAACTGGTAGGAGATAATTATGAAAACAAATCTCATGGCTGTGATTGCAGGAGCTATTGTGATAAATACAGGTAAAAAATGTGAGGTTGAAAATAAGAATACATTTATTCAATAGCTTTGTGTGGCCACAATGTAATTGAAAAGGATGCTGAGATCTCATTACTGCTTGAAAAGGTCTCCTCACTATGTGGAAATGTGGACATAAAGCAATAGGGGAGAGCTGAGCATTAAAAACATTGACCTGCTTCCTTTAGCTCTTGATTAGTCTGGGGATGAGGAAGATCTGCACACCCATCTGGCAATCTCTTGTAAATATTGACTTCAAGGGAGCAATGCCATACTGCCAGTTCGCAGCAGTGTCTTCATTTGTAACAGCCAGATTGTGGCATTTCAAATAATGGCTGCCCTGTGCAGATGAAGTTTTGTCACTCATTTAAGAGCTCTGGATACTTTAGGCTTAATTCAGTTGCTTAAACCTAGGCATCTAAGGCCATCTGAGATATGCTGGGTGTTCTCCTGGGTCCTCAGACCAYGGTCAGGGACTGTTTGGGTCTCCCATAAGTCTCACATCATATTTATTGGCCTACAATATGGATGCCTAGAGCATCTCCAATTGCAGTGGGTACTTMTATTTCATCACCCAAATGGTGAAATTTTGGTGATTTTTGTCTTTGTGACATTTTGTCTTTGTGACAGAGCTCATGTTTGCCGTGCAATAGTAGAGGACAGTTAGCAACTGGCTTAACTTTGACACTGAAGCAYCCCAAAAAACTGTGCAAAGCTGCTGTCGTGCCCGTCACAGTGCTGCCTTGCCCGAAGCACACCAAATACCTGGTGGAGCCCCAGCCGCTGCCACATGCTCTGGGCTCTCCTTTAATGAGACTAGAAGCTAACAGAATCTGAAGGAAAATAGGTCACCAAGTTTCCTAACTGGGGAAACAGCAATGTGAGCACTTGCTGAAACTTGCAGGAGTTAGTGATGAARAGCTAGGTATACACAGACTGAGGTGAAAGGCCTGGCCTGCTGTTCCCCATGATCCTTGCAAAGGTCTATTCAGCTCTCAGTCCCACACATTGTTGTGGAAAGTGCAGAGCTAAAGCACATGGTCCCAAATGCAGAATTAAAGGTTGTGAGACGTGGAAATTAGGAAACCCAAATGGGCTGCTTGTGTGGAAAGGGAGGTGTAGGGCCAGAGGGATGCTTTGGGCTTTCATGTTGGGAAACACGAGAACTATTTCTTCCATGACTGGACCCCAGGAAGAACAAGGCAGGCAGACTGACTGATTCTCACTGGAAGACCATGGAAACAGCACTGTGGACAGATGACTGAATTGTCATCTGGGACAAAGAGTACAGCATTAGTCTTTTAATTGGTCCCTATGACTTGTATCCTTTCCCCTTCCTTGACAAGGCCTGTAAAACGCGGCACACTAGTAACAATTTCGTTTGTCTGAAAAGCCCTGGGAGGTAGGGACCTGAGCCCTAGCCAGTAGCACCAGTGACCATGAGTCACATTTGGTCTGCCTCAGACGCTTAGCTGAAGCACTGCAGTTACTGCATTTCCTTGCCCACGGAGGGACCCAGCGAGGGGCAGCCYTGGGTGGCAGGTCACCTGGGATCCCTACCGCTCTCCTGAACCTCRACACGGTGAGTTGACACCAAGCGAGGTGCTGTCAGCAGACAGTCTGCGGATGGCCCCTAGCACGTTTAATAGAAAGCAGCCTGCAGCTTCGCGTACCTCRGCTCTGGAGGCGCTCGCGGAACAGCTAGAGCCCAGGTATTGCACAGGCAGCACTTGGGTACTAGTTGGGAATAAATGTGCACGGGCTTGACTGAAGCCTTATTCTATCACTCTTTTGGCTACTTTGTACAAACCCCTTAATAGCTGATGCGAAAGGTCTGATGGTCAAAGTAGGTCATAAGGAGGAAACTGAGCAAACGTGGAATTTCACCGCTAATACAGTCAGCAGCTGACGTGTCATGATCGCATTTACTAGCGACAGCGCTAGGTGTAGTGACTTGCCTGAGGTTGTTTTTCCAATCTTTTCACCTTCTCCCTGCTCCTATTCCCTCTCTCTGTTTCAGAAAACATTTTTTCTTGCTGGATGTTGGTGCAAAASCTCTCCAGCAATCCTCACAACTTGCCGGGCATGTTTTTTTGTGAAGTGCCAGGTGGTGAAATAAAAAAAGACAAGCGCACAGAGACTTTTTGTTACTGTGATTAATTTTCACGTTCTTGCAACTCCTGAACCTGGCTGCATCCTGATGTGGAAGATTCAGCATTTAAATAACATTCATGGGTTATTATTGATCAGGGGGGCAAGGGGAAGTATATTTATTCCTCGTGKATTACTCCTTCTCCTGCTTTGTAATTATTTGTTTCCACTTGTAGTGGGTTTTGTTATTTAGTGTTTAAAACTAGTTTAATTAATCTCTTCTGTTGTTGTTGTTTTGAAGAAGTGACAGACGCTCATGAGATAGATAATGGATTGATATAGAACACTTGAGGGGACTCTGGAGTGCTCATCATTTGCTAGGTAGGGTATGTTAAACATAATACTGGTAAGATCAAGCCCTCCAGGACAAAAAATGAGAGAGGCATTTAATTGGAACACTTAGCAATCACAAAACCAAGACAGAGGTTAAATTGTTTTGAGCAAGAGAAATTAATACATTAAAGGTTACATTTCCAACTGTGAGGCTGCAGAGCCAGGCTCTTATGCAGTGTCAGAATTACATAAGGCAGAAGAAATGGCTCTGAAATGATTGTGGAATCATTAACAAAAGCCAAGGCAGAGTAAGACATTTCCCAGCAGGAGGGTGTGAAGAAGAATAAAGACATGGAGAGAGCTCATTAAGAATGAATTGCAGACCATAAACATTTGAAACCACTAAGTGTGGAGTTCTATCTGTTATCTAATGACTCAGAAATTATAAAACTAGCAATGACTTTCAGAAAAGGAGTTGACTTTGCAGGAGGTTGTTTGCCATTATGAAAAAAGGTATTTTTTTTTCTTGTTGGAGGAAAAAAATAAAAATCCTTCATCTTTGTAAATCAGCACAATTTAAGCAACTTCAGCTATACCCCTGAGAGATTTCCTTCTGTATAATTACACATTGTCTCAGATTTAGTAACAAGGATGTTGAAATGGAAGAACTGCATAGAGGATGAAGGAAGAGACAAGAGGTTCATTTCTTACTATCTGACTGCAAATGATTAACCTCTTCATCTTTGAAAAGATCTAGCAAGTGCTGAGATCTCCCTAATTAGTGCGAATTTCATTTTGCTCATTTTGATTAAGGTCTAGACCAGTCTATGCCTGATAAACAAATGGTAGTCAAAGAAAAAAGGGTGAATTAAACGCACTGACCAAAATATGTCCATTTCATTTATAAGACGCAGCATCAGTAGAATTATACAGAACTTAGAGAAAGGCAGATTATATGGTACCAGAAGGTTATTTCATAATAGTAATATAGATGGCACAACCATTGCACCAGGATAACAGGAAATTCCTCCGATCTGCCAGGACGGTGTAGATTGTATTCCTATTTATTGAATTGGTCCTGGAGGGGTTTCCAAAATGAGTATCCTGAGGGATGAGTAGAAGGAGGGGCAAACAAGCAAAGGAAGAGGTTTAGATTTGTAAAGTAGCAGTGAAGAAATTGCTAGGATGAGAAAAGTTGGACATTTAAGAGAAGTGCTGTGAGAATAATGGCCATTGCAGATTACTGACAGTTGCTGAAAGGTTATGAAAAAAAAAACAGTTCAGTCCACCCTACATTCATTTATTTTAAAATATTTCTGCTTATATGAAAATAACTCTTCATAAAATAAAACTTCTTACACTAAACAAAACATTTGTCATCAATATCTGTAACTTTTAATCATTCTCATTTTAAGTTTTCGTCTATTATGAAAAAAATGTAGTTCCAAGGGAATCTTGTCACTCCTTAGCTGTTATGGTTTTAAAAGAGCAAAATGAAATAATAACAAATGCCTAAGTTTTTTTGTTTTGTTTTGAGTGGTAAGGAGCACACATTCATCCACATATTCATTATGAGTTCATAAAGGATTTTGGTTGCCATTAATCTGGCAAATGGAACAGGCAACCCAAAGTTTCATCCAGTTTTGGTATAAAAACAGAGAGCAATAGGATCTGGGACAAGGGGAGCAGAAATAGTAGGATAAATGTAGGCAGGACAATAGTGAAATTAATTTCCATACTCTAGGCACAAGAATTTCTCATTTGTGGTGAATGCAGAGATAGCTAAATGCATGCAAGGTCCACTTAATGGATCTGGTTTATAAAATTGGCTGCTACTTTCTGACCAGCATTTATTTTGACGGTTGAATGACTTATGGTTCCAATTAAAAGCAGCTAGATGCCTAACTCTGAAACGGCAGCTATAGAAAATAGCTTGGCTATATAGTGTGTTCATTTGTGCTCGTGTTTAGAAGTACATACGTCTTCACTGGGGATGCAGCAGAGAGTGCAGGTGAGCTGAATTTACCCACTTCTTACCCGGCCAAGCCAGAATTTACCCCCTCCTTAGGGAGATGATTGAGCCCGGTTCCTCGCCCATGTTATCCTGCCTGTAACCGTGCAAAACTGGGTGCAAAATTAGAGGTCACACTGAAGCTTGGATCACAGGACTTGTGTCTATCAGCCCAAACTGAGGGTGCTCTCTGCAGCAAGGACCTCGCATGGGTCTTTTCTGCTGGAGAGAACACWTGACTTGTCGTCCTCGAGCTACTCACGTGATGAAATGTCAGCAAACATTTTTCTGCTCCTAATACTTCGCTCCCCTTGGCAACTACCACATCCACCTGTATTATTAGAGAGACAGGCCCCCTCGCAGTGACAAGGGAAAAACAAAGGCAAGGGAGAATGTTGTGTTAGTTTAAAACAGAGGCAAATGTTTTGGGATAGATTCAGTCCCCTCTGAAGAGAAGTGCTTCTCCCGTCGTTTCCAGGAGAGGTGGAATTAATATCTGCACTCCTGGAAATGACTGGGACCTACTGGGAAAATAGATGTAAGTAAAATGACAAATAAAGTCTCTGTCATTTTTGGACTGTTGGTTAGTTTGAAATAATTCTAYGGAAGTATTCAAAGGACTGTGTGTTGTGAGAATCTGTGTGAAGATCATGAAGTTTGGCTCATCATTCRGAGTTCAGAGGGGATCTCATTTGCAAACCGTCGAGGAAAGGGCTTAGAATGCAGCAGAAAGGGAAGAAAAAAAGGAAAAAAAGACCCTGAAATTTCCTTAATAAATAACCAGGATTGAACAGCTACAACAGTCAAATGTAGCAAAGCACTTAGGGCTCCATCAGATATTTCCCTCTTGCTGCTGCTCCCGTATCTCTGGGTCCTGCAGGAGGAGGTTTATTGTGGTGCCGATGTGCTGCGGCGTGTGCAGCCTGCTGCAACAGCAGAGATATTTCCAGTGGTCTTCGTGGCGATGCCATGTACTGTATGTGCTTAGCTGGAATCAATGGGACATGTAAATGAGCACAGGCAGAATCCCTTCCACCGCCAGGAACAAAGCGTCTCTGCTATCCTAAGCAAATTAAGGGATCAGCTCGTGCAGGATACACAAAGAACTGTGACCGCGCTGTGCCGTGAGGGCTCTGCTGTGAAGCCCAATGTGGGTGATGTCCTGTTGGTTTGGGCAGCGCGAGGGCTCCTGATGGGAAGCRAGTGAGATCTCTGCGTGTGCGGCTAGTGCCGAACGCTCGGGGAAAGGCACGAAGCCGAAGTGTGGGGGAAACCGCTGCGATAGCGGAGCAAAATCTGTAATGGGAGGGGAGAAAAGAAAGGTTGCACATATACAGCTACTGAATAAACAAATTATACGTTGAGTCTAAGTGATTAATTGCCCTGAAGAAATATATGGAACGGGCCAAACTGGAGAGAAAGGGAAAAGCATATTTCAAGGACGAGAGAAAACCAAACCCTAAAAGAAATGCGGATTTTCAGAATTCCACCCCCCTCAAAATAAATGTCCTCCTAAACACCCCTGTGCCCCCAAATAAACAAAATTAGAATAATAAAATAAAACAAAAACAGCAACTTAAGCGGAGAGGAAGTAGGGTAAGGAAAAGAGAGGGAGGGAAGAAATATACCAGATAAAGAAAAAATATACAGTGTAATATTTCATCTGCTGATATACCACAGTGAAACATAAACTAATCCTCATTCATATGGGAATATTCACTCAGAATTTACTTGTGGCTTTGGTACTTTTTCTTGACTGGTTAGATTCCAGGTCTTCTGGAAGACCTGGAAAATTTTAAAATACAAATGTAGATAAGAATTAAGGGTATCAGTTCACTTCTGAGTTGCCATTGCCTTCCTCTCCCATAAAAAAAAATCCCACACCTTGCATGTTGCATACCTTTGTGCATGTCTATAATAAAATAAACATGTTTAATGTAGTCTTATAGCCAGGGGTCATATGGATATACTTATATACATTCACACAATACTCATGCTTAGTTAAGTACAAGAGAAAAAAAGATTTTCTTTGAAGACCAAAAGTCAGACCCAAGGTAACAAAAGTAAAGCGTAATTTACCCTGTAGTTAAAAACCAAAGGAGTCTTTTTACTAGGGGGCTGCTGGTTCTATTCATGCCATTCCAGAAGAATATAAAAGAGACGCTTTGGGATTTTGAAGTAAAAATTCACAACAGTATGTCTTTACTTTTTTTTCCCCTTCAACCAAGACATCTTTTGCTGGAGTCCTTTATCTAGAGCTTTGTATACATATTTTTAATCCTATACAAAAATGATAGGATGTCAAGAAGGATCTATAATAACACCATTTTTTTTATTTCACTTCAAAGACTTGGCAATTTCTGATCCATGTGACATTCACACTCCTTCAGGGTCAAACAACATCTTGCAGCCTTCATAAAATGATTAAATATTTTAAACAGCTCCTGCTTATACCTCCATCGCCCCTCGAGACTGATACTGTTATCGTTTTTGTCAAAGCCAGTTTCCATCCGCATTTGTCATTCCTGCTTGCATTTATGAGTTATCAATCGCCACGTCAAAATGCAAAATAACTGATGTTCTCTGGGCGGGATTGGATGGTCTATCTGGGGCTTTTAATCAATGCTGATTTTTATTTTCCATACCCATACATAAATCTTTACCATTCTGGGCCACATATAATGYGTTTGTACAAAACGCAGTGACAGAAGCAGTAGTTATATTATCAAACATTATACCTCGGGGCTAACTGAGTATCAAGGGCTTTCAAAAGGGAACATTGGGAATTACTGTGCAGGAGAGATGACTGCAGGAGAGAATATAAGGGATTGGTTGTTGCCATTTATAAATCAACATCATGCAAGCTAATCCTTCTCACTTAAATGCAGCCCAARTACTTTTCCTGATACTCTGAAACTCAGACCTATCTGTTTTTTTTTAAAGCTTGCATAATGCACACGAACAATGGTTATATGCATTTTCTTATTTCTTGAACTTTTCCCTAGGGATGTATATAGAAACCGTGCTGCTGTGTTTTGTTTTCCTCCCCAAGGCCTACAAACCAGTAAATATCCTGTTTTTAATCATACCTGAATTATTAGAACTCTCGCCACCCCCATTTTTTGCCGGAGTTGCTATAATAAAGGGGAATGTGTTTCATTCATTAAAAGGGTATCTGCCTCGTTTATTCAATGGAGGTTGCAGCCAGCTATGGAGATGGCTCACAACCGGTGCCAAGCAGGCTCCCCGGGCCAGATCTGGTGTAGCTTAGAGTCAGAATTTGAATGGAGTGAAATGTTGCGCTCCCTTGGAAGCCCAATCACCGTCGTGAGGAAGCAAGGGTGAGGAAAAACCCTCAGGTGCTTTGGAAAGATGTCCGTGTGCTACACAACAGTCCTTGTTAACTGGAACTCCCGCTAGCTGAAAGATTGTTCATATCAGTAATAACAGTGATGAATATTTTCATGAATATTAAACTTAGCCTAGACAGGTGGTTAGGAGATCCACACGGTCACTCATGGATGACTTAGAAAAGCTGGSCAGACTCATTGCTTTGAAGGATACTACTTGGAGTGTGGTCTTCAGAGGTTTTCTGGTGTGTTTATAGGAGAGCTAAGCAGTCAAAGGGCTGGAGGGAGGAAYTGGGAAAGCAGAGCAAAGCCTTTGGGACCTGCAGGGTCCCCAAAATCCCAGGACATGCTAGAAGACAAGGCCAGCTTTTCAACGCTCAGCTGATTGGTTTTTTTTTTTGCATCGTTTTAGCTCTCAGGTAACAGGACCAAGAGCTTGCAAGGAGAGCAGATGCCCTCAGCCTGGGCCCCTGGGTAAATAGTTCACCTCYGCAGCCTGTTTCCAGAAGGATCTGTGTTGCTGTGATTAAGGGTAGCTAGGCTACACCGTGGGGGCTGCCGTCGGGTGCTGCATGAGCGCGGCTTTGTCTTGTGCTCCACGGTGAGGTGAGGAATGTCCTTGTGTGGAGCTGTCAGGTTTTAGAGGTGGGCAGTTACGGTGCATAGTGTGAAGTTCCTCCTCCCTGCTTTCAGCACTGAGGGGACTGAGCTGAAGATAGATAGGATCTGAAAGATAATGGCCTGTAAGTAGCAAGTCCTGTCTTGTCAACTTCTTTTGCAACTAGGCTTTCTACCACATGACCAAAACCTTTTTATCAAGTTTTCAGAAAACATTTTTCTGAATAATCCACTTCTCTTTTGTGATTTTTACCCTATTGTGTACAGTTTTAGCAAAAAAAAAWYYTTWWWARSCYTTTTTTTTTTTTTTTTTTTTTACTGAACTGCTAAAGGATATTCACTCTGAGTATCTCCTGAAGGAAGGTTACCAAAATTCTCTCAATTTCAGGCTGGTATGTTTTATTCCTCATTAGGTAGGACAAACAGGAAAGTCTTTGAACTGCAGCTCTGCTATCTCAGGGGTTGCTTTATTTTATGTTTATGACAAACTACAGTGTTTGCACTATGGTGAAGTRACCTTGATCAACCATTCCTGCTTTCTGTCAAGGTCAAACTAGCAAGTGTAATGCAGAAATTAGGATAAGGTGAAAGGAAGAGAGATCTCTGACAACACCTTGGGAACTCAGTATTGCTAAAAACCCTTTACTGATGCCTGTGATTGTATTTTTGGGGAGTGGATTGGGGAATTAGACAGTACTAGACAGTACTAGACAGTATTATAGTTCTACATAGTTCAAAGTTTATTCTGTTCATCTTTCTGAGTGTCTATGTCCAACCCAAAAAGTAACTGCTTTTGGAGTATTCAAACTGGCCTTTATCACCTCARTGCCATGTGTCTGCAGTTCAGGATGCCAAACTTGACAAAACTTGTATAGGGTAGGAACAGTAGAAGATGCAGTCAATGGGGATCTCATTTTAGTAGTGCTCTGGTATTCACACTGGAAATTGTAAAAACAAAGTTTTCAGCTGCCAATACCTTTTCTGTTTACAAAGTACTTGTAGTCATCATCTGAGATTTTCCCGAGTGAACAGAATTTGTGAACTAATAATTTGTACAATTGTTGTCAAAAAATTACACATAGTGGTCTTAGTTAAGAGAAGAGAGGTTGCATTTTCTGGAAGCTTTAAGAAGTATCTTCACTGGTACCATCCTCAGTCTTAATGAATCAAAATTGAAAATAGTTCAATGAAATTCACTGCTTTAGTAAAGTTGCTGCMCCAGTGCAGCAAAGTATTAAAACATTGGTTTACCTGCCTTTCAATTTGGACAAATAACCCAAAACAATGCATTTAACACATTAATTCAACCAAGGACCTAAGCTGAACTTACTTAAAGCTGGCTTTAAACATGGGAGCAGTTTTATTGACTTAATTGAGGTGGCTTATACTAAGCACATACTGTTTTTCCAAAGCAGGGACCCACTAGTGAAGAGGCTAATATAAAACCAAACTGGGTACAGGGTGGAGGGAGCAGCCTTGCTAGAGATTACTGTTGTGAGTAAAACAGGAATTAAGGCAGTCTCTTGTTTCTACATCCCTATTCCACATCTTAGCAGGCAAGTGAAGCTTATGGAGCATATAGCCCCAGGGAGGCTTTTTGCTGGTGGCTGTCTTTGGTGAAACCTGGTGCTTAGCAGGATTGCAACACTTAAAGGATTTCCTACAAGTGTGCAGTGGGCAAGGTGCCATATCCAAGGCTGGCATGTTAGACCTAGGAGACCATTGCAGTGGTGTCTTCCAGTGCCTGGATAGTCCCTTCATCAGTCTGGTGTATTGCCTTGCACAGTGGCAAGAAAACTCTGCTATATCACCAGTAGTATCGCATGAGCAGAAACCTGGTTTGGAAAGTTGTAGGAGAGGCTGTGCCCTGCAGCTGTATGTCTGAAACCTCTGTAGAGCAGAGAGGAAACTCGAGATGCCCCTCTCTCCAGGAGACATGAGAAGAGCTTTGTATGGGGCTGAGCTGATACATGGTTCTTGGCTTGATATCCGTCCTTACTCATTACGTGGCCTCTGTCTTAAGTATCATCCATTCTCCCTTCAGATCATTTCAACAAAGAATTTGAAAGGAAATTACTGCACTCAGGACCCAACTCTAGTGCCTTAATTTATTCTGTATGTTACTTTATGACTCATGTAGCCCAGCTGAAGTCAATGGGATCATTCAAGTAATAAGAACTGTTGGGTGTGAGTAAGAATATTGGAATTCAGACTCTTTACTGTTTTGCTTGGATTCCTGGTGATCATTTTCTGTGCTTGTTTGACCTAAGTAGTCAGCCTTTATTTTTATTTCAAGTTTGGATACTCTATAGCTGTAATTAAACTCTCCTGATTCTCTTGTTTCTGCTGATGGTGGGGATCGTTGGTGCTTTGGACCTCATTTGGTTTGTAATGTATTTTGTCTGGCAGCAGTATCTTCTCCACACTTCTCAGGCGTGTGCAGATGAGTGGGCAGTTTTGTGTCTTGGCATGTAGAAAGTATTTTAACT
This sequence comes from Nothoprocta perdicaria, assembly GCF_003342845.1. NCBI lineage: Eukaryota > Metazoa > Chordata > Aves > Tinamiformes > Tinamidae > Nothoprocta > Nothoprocta perdicaria. The sequence continues at coordinate 3,899,928 of NW_020455466.1, read as the reverse complement.
CTTCCTTCTAGCTTCCTGTGTTCTATCAYGGAAGTCCCATTATATTCACTTTAAATAGCTTCTCTGTATTGGTTTTCAGTTGTTCAATACTTTATTTTGAATAGTTTTAGTGCATTTCCCCTGCTGCCCCCAGTACCCACCATAGAATTTTGAGTARCAAGTTTCTATCTGTGTGATCAGTGATGCTACTAGGCTTTTTGAACCCTTTGGAAAATACATGTAAAGATCTCATTGATCCTCTCTATATCTGTTTTTTGTACTTGCTTTTCATTCACTAATCATCACTTTTACCTAATGTTTATATTTTGCAGTTTTAAGAGCTAAAAATAAAAGTAATGATGTGAAACTTTGTAACTTTTCCRTTGTCTGCAAGAATCATGTGAGAATCATTTATGGGAATATTAGTGGGAATTAAACCCCTGGAGTGTGCATATGAATACTTGGGAAAGGAACTGTATTTGTGTATGGTTCATGGATGCTGAAGCTGTTAATGGTTAAATTAAAACAGTTAAGTTAAGCCATTAGGTTTATTTGTCACTGCTCATAAAGAAATGAAATGTAACCATAAAAATGCCAGGATTTGTCAATCAAACTAACTCATAAAATTATTCCACCTCTGAACTTTCATGCTGGCTCTGACCAGAAGAAAAATAGTTGGCCTTCAGACATTTTCTGAGCTGTGTGAAATCTGATTGGGCTTTTTTTWTTTTGGCTTTTTTTTCCCCTTCCATATTTCATCTTGGCCACTCCTAAAAGGAAGAGGTCAAAATATCTACAAAATCTTTTCAAAAGGAACTGGGACTCTATAAAAATATGCTATGCTCACAATACTGACTTAAATAATAAAGGCACTCTATATTCTGGTGTTGGAGGCAGAGGAAATTTGTAGGCAGAATGAGAAAGAAGTTTACCTGCTTAAACTGAAGTAAGAAATCTCATTGCTAGATTACTGTCAATTTGCAATTTTGCTAAAGTATGTACAAAATGACAAGGTTTCTCCTTATCATAGAAATGGATCCATCTTGGGTCATTTAGCAGTAGATATAAATTTAGGCATGTTATCAATGTCTAATCTGACTAGCTGCTCTTATCAGTGGGCATAGTACTTAAAGTGCTTAGTTTTCATATCTCACCCTCTCCTTTAATTTAGCACCTAGGGTGTGCAAAACACACTGATTTTTAGGGTTTACTTTTTAATAGTAGATTTCACAGTTCACCTTGCTTCATCATAATTGTATAAGTATTTGCAGTTTAGGGAGAGAAAGGTTGATGATTGAGTTTTTCCTTCACTTACCTTGGAGAAAATTGGGATTTGAACCAGGGTCTCTGCTCTTCCATGCTGTAACCATTGGAATAATCATGTTCACTCACTTCTATGCCATGTTCTGCTGTCTGTGTTGTGTATGTGGTTTTACATTATCAGGTTCATAAAGAGAAAAAAAAATAATAATAAAAGCATATCCTATTCATTTGGAAACAAATAACCGGATCTCCAGAGACTGTTCTGTGGCCAGAATGATGGTTCTGTGTTGAGAGTGTTTTGCAGCTCTTCAGTTGTATAATGAGGGAGAGTTAAGTAGCCACAGAAGTCCAAGGAAGGATTTCTTCATTTCCTCTRTTATATGACTGAAAGGAGTGGCAGGAATAAGTCGCAACCTCTGCATAACATGGATCTTAGTAGATTAGGGGAAGAGAAGAGTGGCACTTACCTTGTTTGCTGAAGATGTCTTTGGTCACTGGTCTTATTCATTTGCATTTAAGAAAATCATGGTTTTGCAAAGTCAACCCAATAACTCAATCAGAATTATATTAAAAATATCAGAATATGAAATATATTTTCTGTATTGGGTGATGTAATGATGAATTGAGGGGCAGTTTTATTTTCCACRTGCTGATTAATTAGTCTATAGTTCTTGTCCACAACACTTAGTTAACCTAAAAAAAGTATGGTTGATGTTAAAATAATATTTTTAAAGCAGAATGAATCAAATGAATTTAAAATATAGTTTTTTTTCTGATTCGATTCTATGTAAATAAGAATGAAGTTAAGGTGAAGTGGCAAAATACCCCTTAATTTCAGTGAGGCTGGGATTGCACATTGAAATTCATGTTCTCTAATGAGATGAGGTGCCATAATACCATAAATCCTCATTGATATAAAAAAAGATCATCTGATAAATGTTCTGATACTTAGTGTCTGTGATCAGATTCACTTAAGCTTGGTCTAACTGCAGGAGAGTCAGAACACAGGTAATCATTCTGAACACACCTCTTTTGCAGAAGAACGAGTGCTAACGCTGTATTACTGGGAAGRATTTACTGAAGAAATATTGGATGCATGTAATATATGGCAATTACAGTTAATTCTACTTGAAAGTGTCAAAATGTCAACATGGAGAGGCACAGGGATCTTATCATGATACACCAATGTTTAAGCAAAGAAATAAGTTACTGTTAAAAACCAAGGTCCAGATATCTCAAAACTTTAAATATGAAAAATGAGGAATGTAAAAGGTAATACAGGAGAACTGCAAAGAGAAGCAAGTGATTGTGAAAGACAGAAGGCCTAAAGTAAGGTGAATTAAGTCTGATAAATGAGGAAATGTCAATAGTGAGTAAATAGAAGAAGCAAATAGAAGTYGCCTGGCATGTCTACATATGCGTTGGTGGGGAGAGGTTGGGGGCTGTCAAAAGCCGAGCTGAATGTAGAAGCTTGGTACATCGCTCTCAAATTCTGRATCTGAATTACAGGCAAATGCTGTTGTAAACCACTGAGATCCTGTCTAAGAGGAAATACTGTGGCCTCCATCTAAGGGCATGTCCTGACAACTTGTGGTCAACAAGGGAAAACTAGCGGTGTTGGAGCGGTCTGCATGCCTACAACTTTCTCCTAGATTATACCCTTGGAAAGCATATGACTATGTCCGATTTGGTTTCTTCACTGTATGTGAGTATTTCCAAAATGAATGAAGATGCAGAGATTTTTAATGCTGTTACAGCTAGAAGAGTTTGGTATCTTTGTCAGGTAACATCACCTTCCACTTSGGGGAGGAGGAGGAAAGACTAAATGTACTTGGGCATCAGAGTGATAGGAACAATGAGGCATTTAAAATAAAATAAACCTGTTATGACAAGTGACTAAAACTCACAAATGAATGCAGAAGTCTGCTATTTAATGTAGTGTATGCTGATATTTAAGCAGGTCTATATCTGTCAAACAAGCCTCTTTTCTGAGACTGGCACAGACTGTTCTGCGTTTGGTTTCCAGAATCAGCAAATTACATTGGCAGAACAAAGCTGTCATATTTGGTGGTATTTTGTTACATCCATTATCTCACTTAAGTTTAGACATCTCTTAGCAAAATCAGATCCCACTTAAAGACTGCCTTATTTTGCAACATTAAACAAAATGACAGGCTGCTTAAAAAAAAAAAAAAGTTCATTAGCAATGACTTGGTGGAAAAACTGCAGGGCTGCTTCAGATATGAAGAATGAAAGCATGAAATGTTGTAACCTTTCAGCAGTGGGCCAAGAGCATACATCAGGACTGGCTTTGACTAAACAAGGGTATTAAATGGTTTCAGTAAACAGAATTAAATAGAATGAAAAAATCAAGGATTCTTTGGAATTGATTTAGGAGGTGTTTCTTGAAGACCTGCTTGGAAGGATGGTACCGTGTACTTCTTTTGCCTTGATAGGTATATATATAGGGCTGTCAAAAGTAGTGTTTTTGGAAGGTCTTTGCCAGACCAAAGAATGGTAGAGAGAAAGTGAAGTTGTGTAAAGGAGAACCTGCCTTGAAAAGGCAGGTTATAATACGTAGTATCTAGGAGATTATTTTAGTTTTTTAATTATTATTTTGTTCTTCTGAGGCCTACTGATGATTGTTCTCTTTTGTAAGGGGAACCTTATATCTATCTGACCCTTCAGAAGAGTAAAGATGACCATCGTCCTTAAGTTGGGCATGGGGTGAGTTTCCAAACTCTGCCTCAGGTATTGGGATCAAAGTGGTAGAAGTGTTTTATTTTTAAACAATTTCCTGTTTCCTTGTTATTGTCTTTTTTGTTGTTGTTGTATGGAAAGCTGTAAGTATCCAYCAGTAGGTCTGGTGATGAGGAATAAGGCACATTATCACAGAGGACATAGGATATCGTGGGCTACATAGTCGTGACCAAGGATACTGTTTGGGTTAGAGAAAATTGTCACTGATACGTTTCTTCTTGGCTGTGATGATAGACTAGTTCTCGTGGAGCATGGCCACATACAGGTATGTTCTAGAGCAGCTGAGGAAATATGAGACATGTTACAGGTAGTAAGGGCCATGAATGAACACCTAGGGAATGTAGTACCAACATTAGGTGGCTGAAAAAAGGCCAAGAGCATCCCAGACACCACCAAGGGCTTTGCCTGAATTTCTTGTTTATTTGAAATCTATAAAGCAGGAGACTATTCACATATACAGGTTTTTTTTTTTTTTTTTTTTTTTTTTTGGTCACTTAATTTAGCACTTTTTCTAATCTCTCAAGGGAAGAAGCATTCTTTGAAAAATTACTGGATGCTCAAAAAGGTTAATTTCAATGTTCTTTTATTCTCTGCATCTTAAACAGTACAAAGAGATGCAGTGATATTATGGACCTGTAATTATAGGGCTTAGGGGACAACCTGTCTTTTCTGGTGTTTTAAATTCACTTCCGCTGCAATAACATAGGCAAGAAAAGAACTTGCTGGCTAACCATATCATTTTAATGAAATTCACACTTCAGGGTACACTCCACAGAATTAAGACTCTTGGTTGCCTATGAGCATCCTATTCTGCCCCTGCTACATGCACACACACGTTAGAGGTTACTGAGTTTATGGGTGTAATGTGGCTGAAAGGCAATTCCCATTGGGTTATTCAGGACACGTTTAGTGAGGTGAGCAGATAATCTAAARCTGGCCAGAGCAGTTAAGAAAGATCATTCTAAATTTCTGCTGAATATATTTACAAAAGATGGTTAGAAAAAAATATGCTTGTGTGTGTTTGTGTTTATGCACACACATGGATTCAGGGGGACAAGAGAGAGAGAAGTTGCTTTTTTTTCTCAGAAAGTGAATAATGTCATTGTTGATTTAATTAGCAAATTCTAGATGTGCTGACAAAGGAAATTTTCTTGGGAGATGCACTGTGTTGTGTCAGTGGCCTAAATGAATAGGCTGAGCTGAGTTCCTGGTAATAACAGATGAACAACACAACTCGCCAAACCTCAAACAGTGCATAAATCAATTTGCTGGGAATTAACCACTTGCTTTAAAATTAGGGGTTACTTGACAGGGTTTCAGTGATTAGGTTGTCAGGGACCTGTATTTCTAGCTGGGATTTATCTTTCATTGATATAAGTACATCCCCTTACAGGCAACTGAGTGAGCAGCGGTAGCAATCCAAAGCACCAGTCTAGTTAGGCAGCACGGTTTTATTCTTTTAAGTACTAGGCGGCATTTGGAGGTGGACAAAGGAGGGTAGAACAGGGACACTTATCAAAAAGAAAATGTGCTGGCTTTGTGAACTACTAATAATGCCCAAGATATTAGTAAGAGAACTGTGAATGAGGGGAAGCGTTTCAGAATCCCTGCACATCACATGGCCCTTCTGTGCAATAAGGAGCTTAACAGTTTGTTAAATGAGATGCCGAAAAATGTTCAATTATACAGAGAAATTAATGAAAAGCAGTAAGCCACTTGGAGGTCACTTCATCTTGTGAAAGTTGAATGTTCGTATAGTATACACAGCCAGGGCTACCATTTTTATGATTAAACTTATATTCCCGTATGCTTCAAACAATGGCAGATGGTAGACAGAGCAGTGAGATTAGGTACATCTGGTAGATGGGGGGGAGGTGGAGGGAAAGATATGGGACAGACAAAACAAAGGATCATAGACTCTGATGGTCAAATCAGAATGTAAAAGATCAATAAAATGTTCACAGAAATTGGCCCAGGAAATACCAGGGGTCATCTGTCAGGTCTATTTATTGAAGCATTCCTGATTTATTTTACATAGCCACTGGGGAAAGTCCATCCCCCCCCATTTTCCGTTTGCTGGTGATCTGTCTCACTGCTGAGGTAGGCTTATTTTCAGGTGGATTTGTTAATGTTTTACCAGTCAGCTTTGCAGGATGATTATCTAAGTTTTGTTTTCCCAAGATATTGCAGCAATGGGAGTGCAGTTAGTATGCTCATGTTTTGGGCTGATTTGCTGCCTGGATCTTTCCCTGTGGTGCTACCTCCCAAGTAGCCGCTTTTTCTCCATTGAGTCTCATCTTGGGAGACTGACTGAAAGAAACCACACAAATAAAATTATACCTTCAGTTCCGTCCTGGTGGAACAAGAAGTTCAAATTCAGTATTATGCTGCAAAATAAAAACTAGTGAACTGAAGTTAGTTAATACATGGCCCTTTCAAAGTGGTAGGTTGCCACTTGTTTAATTTCATGGAAAGTCACAGAATCACAGAATGGTTGARGTTGGAAGGGACCTCTAGAGATCATCTAGTCCAACCCCCTGCTCCAGCAGGGACACCCAGAGCACGKGGCACAGGGCAGCATCCAGGCGGGTTTGGAAGATCTCCAGAGAAGGAGACTCCACAGCCTCCCTGGGCAGCCTGTGCCAGGGCTCTGTCACCTTCACAGTGAAGTTCTTCCTCACATGGAGATGGAACTGCCTGTGTTTCAGCTGGTACCCATTACCCCTTGTGCTGTATGGCTGATAGATGCTTAATACTCTCTTTTTGGCTTCCCTGTCTGCTCCACTGAGGATGTTATCAACAGGCAGCTTTGTGTCTTAAGTTATTTGTCTTCCTCTTCACTCGTGTTCCCTTTTCTCTCGACTTGGCCTTTCATTTTTTTGCCTCRCACAAACCAAATCTGAGTTTTGCTGAGTGTTTGGGTGTGCCTTAGTGTGCTTCATCTGCTCTGCTGTGGTTCTTTCTTGTGTTTTGTCCTCCCTTCACCTACAGCTGCTTCCTTATTTTCCCTGTCTGTAGCTTCAATCTCATTCTGGTGTTTATTTCATCCCTTCCTCCCACCCACCCTGTGGGACAAGAATTTCCTCTTTATTTTGCATTTCCTGCTGCTCTTTGATCACCTTCAGGAATGCAATAATTGCTTCTGAGTTTTCTGGGCCCTGGATGCTGCATGTGCCTTGATCTCTAACTTCTGCCCTTTCATTTGCAGTAACTCATCCTCTGCTCTTTTGCAGGAGCTCGTTTGCAGTTAGTAGTTTACCTGCATTTGAACTCAGCATCCCAGAGTTCCTAGGCCAAGCTAGGCCACACAGGCAGTTTAGCCAAACCTAAAATCAATCACACATTTGAAAATACATCTCTCTTGTGGACTTAACCAACCAAAATGCATGTCTGTACACAGATATCTTCTATCTTTGTGATTCCTAGCTGGGTTTTATGGAAAAACTACCACTTGACAGATTTGAATCTGAATGGAAGAGCAGGTATTCAAAGTGTCTGTTTCTGAGGTTTGAGTCCTGCAGACTATTCTTTTCTGATGGATACCAAAGCTGGTAGCTTTGGTATTCTGATAGCTATTTTGTATTCTGATAGCTTCTGTGTATTTTCTTCCTTTCTGAATAGGTACCTACAGTGTGAATGAAGTAGTAGTTGCTACAGTGGAAGTGGTAAAATCTCCTCCTGGTGAAGTCACTTGGCACAATCAGGGTCACAAAATCACAACCTTTAAAATCATCCTGAGAATGGATACCTTCTGTACTGCTTTCTGTCCTCGTTATGATCTCTGTCATAAGAACAAGTTATCCCTGAATCTCAGTGTCTGAGATGCTGTCTTCTCATTTTCATCAAATAATCCCTGCTCTTGTGACAAAAGATTGTAAGTAACAGGAACAAAAATGGCCCCAAATGAAGCCATTCTCATGACAAAGACTGTAATGAGAACAGAAAATGGCACAAAATCAATTCATTCTCATGACAACCTTAAGATTGTAATGAGGACAAGAAAAACAGTCTGAAATTTATCAATTCTTGTGACAACCCTGAGACAGTAATGAAAGCAGCAAATGGTATGAAATTGGTCCACTCTCGTGATAGACACTGAAACAAAACCAGAAAATAGCAACACGTTTATCCATCCTTTTGACAACCCTGCAAGTGGAACAAGAACAGAAAAGGTTAGGAAAATTAACCCATTCCTGTCACAAACAATCTGATAAGTGTAATAACCAATTGTCCTTTCCAAATGGCATAATTTAGTCATTTGAGCACTGGCTTTTTACTAAACTGGAGGAGTAATTAAGTTTCAGAATATCTTCACAGATAGCTCACATCTGGTTTAGGAATAAACTAGCAGAAACTTAACTGTCTTGGYAAATGCAGAAGGCACACAGAAGGGATCTGTAGGTGCTAGAGAACACCTGCTTCTCCAGGAAGCATAATGTCAGTACTGCTTTCACTAGCATCACTTTATAGATTTAACTTATGCTTATTCTTGTGGTGTCCACAGACCCTGGTTGGTGACCAGGGACCGCTTCGCAGGTGGAATAGTGGGACTTGAAAAGTCCCACTATTGCSCCTTTCCCCAGTCACAGAGGATGGGACACACATGCGTGGGCATCTCGGATGGTCTGCTTACATACTTGCATATGTAAAACGTCAGCAAGGCCACATGCCTTCTCTATAGCTTGTGTGAAGGCAAGCTGACTTGCACAAAAACTGGGAGAAGGCCAAGGTGGAAAAAAAAAATGAGAATGTGGGTGAAGACTAAAAGGGTATGGGTATTAGTTGGTATGAGACTTGGCTAAAATAAGGGGATATCAGAAACCTATCAGCAGTAGAAGAAGGAAATAAGCCAGGTGGAATCAACAAGCAGTTAAAGAGCAGAAGGATAAGGGCTGAAGGGAAGATGCAAAAGATACCACTGGGAGGGACTGAATTGTGAAAGGTAGGTGTGCAAAAGGAGAAATGAAAGAGGAGAAAACAGCAAGTAAGGGAACAAAGTGGGTAGTCTGTGGAGTACCAGCCTGTGCAAAAAGGAAGGAAAAGGCTGAGCTGGAGACTAATGCTCTCCACAGCAAATGGCCACCACAGCGAAAGAAGTGAGCAGCTCTGTATTTTCTGGACTGCAAACTAAAAAACAGTTGTAATTCCTCACTAAGTGCAAGAAGTCCGATTTTGAAAAAAAAAAGCACAAAAACATCTCTTTACAGTCATTCTAGTTTTCTTTTGTGCCTGCAGTTACTTGTGAGTGCAAATGATATCATTAAGTTATCTCGCTATCTGACTGCACCCACGAGTCAGTGCTTGGAAGGCTTTATCCTATCACTTGCACCCAGGGTTAATGCACTGGAGCAAATTGTGGGTGCCGAGTAGATTCCCTCAGAATTAGAGGCTGAGCTGAGGCCAACATAAAAATATATCCTGAGCGCTTAGCTGGCACTCTCCCGCCACTTGGATGACATCTGACCTTTGCTTCTGTGCGCGTGTGTTTTTGAGCTGCCCGAGCAGAGAGAAAATCATTTTGAAGCCTCCTGCTATAAAAGTCAGTATCTCCCTGAGTGGACTGACTGTCCTCTGAAAAAGTGTAAATGCTTAACCTCAGTCAAGTAGGCTCAAAGGGCAACACACTGGATTGCAGGAGGAGGAACGGAGAGGGAGAAAGTGTCAGCACGTACATATGGGAACTATTCCCAGGCTTCCTCCTGGGCTTTCATTACCTTTTTGTAATCGTTCTTCAGATTTACAGTGTATTGGCACCTGCTCATGCTACGTGAAGGGCTCTTCGCAACATGCCAGGATATGGTTTTCATTATGGTTCATTTTAAAATAAACCCCACGTCTCCATATAAGCAGGGTATATCTCTTTAAAAAAAAAAATCTGGTAAAGAAATCAGTTGTTAGAGTCGCTGTTGCCCCAGTGCCAGCTTTATGCCTTCAACTAATGCGCTTCTCCAGGAACAGTCTTTAAATGAGAAGTTACGGCTGCTTTTCTGATTGAAACAAACTAGTGTTGATTGCTGATCAGCCATCTGTAAAGGAGGGCATCTCAGGAAGGATATGAGCTAATGAAAAAATGGACCTGATTTGAAAGTGTGATGTGCTTCATGCCACAGGCCAGTCTGAGTGGCATGAGATTATATCAGTGCAAGTGAGAGGTAGATTGAGAATAAGTAACTTCTGTCTTAAAGATTAAATGGCAAATTTGCTATTAAATGTGAAAGACATAAAATGGAATTAACGCTTTGAGGGTGTTAGCTGTGGTTATATACACTCTGCAAATGGCACTTCCATCCTGTCACTTGCATTGTCAAACTGCACACTCTTCTCCGTGCGGCTCAATTAATACTCATTCAGAAGTATCAATTAAAGAAATGAGAAATGAAGTGTTGACCCTTAGCAGCCACCCACACATCACCCACTTCACAAGCACATTTCGTGTGGCATTACTTCTCCAAATGACCTTTGTAACTGGTAAAATATTATTGATGAAATCATTAGGTTTCTTGGTAACCAATTGATAATTTTCATCAGGGTTGCTTGGCGCTGATAGCATTACCCTTGTTGTAACTAAGAGACAAATGCTGTCGTGGAAGTGCATCCCCATGCTTGCTGGGTATTTCTGCATTTTATGCCCTGAATTTCCAAAAATCTTCAGTGCACGGTCAAATTAGCAAGCCTATCACATTAAAAAAAAAAGAGCATTTATTTGTGTTGTAAAGGTACCTGTCACAGTGTTATTGTGTGAGGTGTGTTACGCTGTGCTTTATTATTATTGTCTCGTTATTACATGGCATCCAGCTGTATGCTTTTCRTTTGTGACATGATATGAAGTGACATAGGTAAAGACTGAGATGAAATGCTGGATTTGGATCCAAACAGGGATGCTAAACTAAACAGACAAAGTTTGGAAAGTGTTGGATTTAGATTTTTCCTCGGGACAGGGGCCAAACACAAATAGGATTGTCATAGATGATTAATGTTGAAGTCCCCCAAGATCTAAAGCTAACCAAATTCAGAAATTTGGAGTCAAATGAGACTCCAGGTATGATCACTGAAATGCAGATCAATGATGAAAATTAAGTAGAATATTTAATTATATTTTAAAGTTTTCTTTCTACCTCTAATAAATTTTCTTGCATTTTACTGGCTGATTCAACTTCTTCCTGAAACTCCATCTCTTTCAGATCCCTGGAATAGCTGTGGATGGAAATTATTTTCACTATACAGCTTCCTTGCATAGCCAGATTTTTAGTCATTTGAATTTTTTTATTTCCTTGAATGCTTTTGTGTGGGTGTTGCTGTACATGCCAGTATGCTTTGTGTCAGTTCTTTTCACTGCTTTGCCATTTATGCTTCATACCAATTCTTCTCATTGTAGTGCGATGTTAAATATTTTCCTGTAGATTTTAAACTCATCAACTTCATTGATTTTTTTATTATTATTTTATCTTATCTTCTATTAATTTTAGTATGTAGCAATTGAGATTGTAAGCCAGGCTTGGTCCTACTTCTGTGGTAGGAGGCCCTCCCTCTGTGACCTTTGTGCCACTGTGCTTCCAAGCAATCAGTTTTGCTGTAAGATAGGTTTGATAAGTCTCTAGTCAAGCCTAAATTAAAAGGCCAATGAATAAATGCTGCATCTTATCATTATTATTCATATCACTGTCAAGCCAGGCTGTCATCGTTTCCAAACAATAATGCTTGGTAGTCAAGTTTGTCAAAGCTGCTTAAGGGATTCAGATACCCCATTGCCATAAAAGCTAACAGAGGCTGGATTTGAGTTTCTTAGTAATAGTGTTTACCCTAGGGAGTGTATAAGAAAAAAAAATATGCTTGTAGTATGGATTTTCCAATGCAGATGCCTTGGTGGTGGGGCCATGTATAGAAGCAGATAGATGAAAATGAAAGGGCTTAACAGTTAACTGTCAAAAGAAATCATACATGGAGATGGGCTGAATTTTCAAACTCTGATTATTTTGATAGTATTCTGTTTTTTTCACTCAAGGTCAGCTGAAACTGAGAACTATAGAGTACACAAGTATCAACGATTGTGAGGATTTCTAAATGTACTTTACAAAAACACTTTCTTGCTGGCTGTTTGAACCTCATCAAAACTAAACTGTTTACATGGTGACCAGGAGTATGAGGTGAGAGCAGAAAATTAAAAACTAACAACAGTAAGCCAGCCATATTAGAATGGGGAAAAAACAGAAATAAACCCAAGAATATTGACAAAGTACATTATGGTTGGTAAGTCAAACAAAAATATCAGCAAATGACAGGAACTGTATACACAAACTTACTTGTCACATTGGTACCTATTCTGCATAGTGCTGCCCCTCTGTTATTGCTTACTTTATCTTAAAACCTGCATCCTGTTCATTGCGAAAGGCAGACTATGGTGTGGTGATGAATCTGAACAGGGTAGTGACTGTAGTGTCCTTTTGCTTATTTACTGTGAGAATTAAAAGATGAAAAGATGTCTCATGCTTTAGATGAGAAAAGTAGAGGGGAGAAAATTCTCTTGTGCAGACTTACTTGATTCTACCCCTGCTTCTCTTTCAGAGTTTTCATTTAATGACAGAATTGCTTTAAAAAGAGGACCTGATTTTCTGGGGTCAAGGCAGGATGTCTATGGTCTGGATACTAAAGCTGCAGACTGCYTATGACCATACCTAACGTCAAGAGGACCTCCGGCCAAAGAAAGTACCATGAACATACCAAATAAATACTTCGAAAATCAGATGGTAGCTATTTCAATCCAGGAACCCAAAGCAAAGAACAGATTTGAGATTTTGTTTTTTATCTTAATCTTTGTCTCAGTTCTCACACAAATAAATCAGAGCTAGATTTCACATCCCTTCACAGTAATATAGTGAACATAAATTCTTAGTGATGTCAAAAATCTAAACAGCTGTTATTACAATACCACGGAAGAGGTAGAAGGGAAATCAATGATTTTGTATTCAGTGCAGAGATGGACAGTGTGACGAGGATAAAAAGCAATACTGTTCATTGAATGAGGACATGATCTTGTAATTAAAAAGCGTGCCATGGCACATAAGCACAAAGAAGACAAATACATGTTTGTTAGTCATCTTAATTCCAGTTACTTATCTTTTGCTCTGGCCAATATTCGTATTCTTTGATGTGTTCTTTCATTGACTATTATATGATTACAGATTTTACAAATAAATTGAGATATACACACACATTATATATAATTTGATGTGTATTTACATGTGTACAGCTTTGTAGGCCCTGAAAGGAATCATTTCCATCTTTTGAGAGAAATGTAAGTATCTTACATACTTACACTGTGTGTATAATGACTCATGGGCAAAATTTAGAGGCACTTATCAGGAAAAAGTGGCATCTATGAGGATAGAAAATAATAAGAAAAAAACCCATAGTCCTTAAAAAAATCTTTCTAACCACATTTTTTTTATTATTGTTCCTGTATGTACTATTGTAGGGCTCTGCATAAGCAGTGCTATTGGCTATTATGGGAATGAAGCAGGAAAAGACAGGTTGATAGATGAATGTGACTGTTTTACGCACATTTTCCATAGTCACCCCTCTGAGGACGAAAGCATAAAAAGAATATGAAGGTGAAACCTAAAATGTATATGAATGTTCCTTTTGTCTGGGAAAGGATAACTAACGAAGCAGTTGGAGCACAGKATTTTCTTTGTGGGTGTTTCATCAGGCTTATAATGACACATCTTGGAATAGGAGAGTCACAGTGGACTCCCCTGCTTAACTGTCATCATCACTTACCATTTGCAAAACAAGAGGCTTTCTGATCCTGTGTCTGCGCGTGACTCACCCTCCGTGACTCAGAATAGGGTCTCTTAAAACTTGTGCTCAAACCCTGAAGTATGATGTAGCATATGAAGTTTAAATAAMTTGGCAAACTGTCCTCTCCTCTTCATCATTGCACCTCACTTCTCACCCATGATTTAATGTTYGGGGCTGTGCTGCAAGTGGCCATTCTAGCAGGTGCAAAATTTAGGAATTACTCAATAATGTTAATTGGTGGGTAGATCACTCTGTCTTTCTTTGATTTTTAGTTACTTCTAAATATGACATTTTCAGCATGAATATTAGATGTGTGTAGATGAGCATAACATAACCTAGAAATTATGGGGTCTGTTTAGGAGCTTTCGAAGGATATGCTGAGAAAATTGATTTTTYGGGTGGCCCAATTTACAGACCATATTGGGTATTGCTCTAGTGAGGCTCAGGCAGTTTTTGGAGGAGACACCTGCCTTTAACATCTTGTGTCCTTCCTAAAAGTGCCTGCTAGATATAACTATTTCCAGAACAAAGGGTCATGAATGAATGAATCTGTTTAGCAAATATACAAGTCAGTTTGTCTTACTTGTAGGGTATTTGAAATTTGGACTGATTGCCACAGGCAGCAAGAAAAGCAAGATCTTCAGGTAGATGTAAGGAAAAGACATACAAATTTAATGATGATTTAATGATGTTTAGATGATCAACACTAGGACTGAATTCTTTAGGTTTAGCATGTTAAGAAAGGGGGATCCTTACATTATCCACATTGTATTAGTGTTTCTGGTGGATAATAGGAAGGATACCCAACTCCCTAGGATTGCTCCTTACCTGAGAAGCCAAATGCTTTATGAGAGATACTGTGTAAATACCTAAAACTGCTGGACAAATTGGGGAATGGTATTCCTAACCTTTTGGAGGACCTGGCCCTGGACTGCAGTGTCTGTCGTTTGTATGCTGCTGGCTGTGACAGAAGATTGTTCCCTTTTGGTTTATACTAATATTCAAGATGTGCACACCAACATAAACYAAACGACATTCTTCCACTTGTAAAGATTTGTTAGCTGAAGAAGGTTGAAGAATGGGCTGAGAATTAAAAGAAAAAGTCAGCAAAATAATTGCTGAGATAAAACTTTAAATTCCCTTTGCTGTGTTTGCACTCCTGTTCACTCTCCATGAATATACTAATAAATGAATTGGCTCATAGGAATGCTTGTGGAAACAGCATATTTTAAACAAAGAATGGGAATGTTTGCAGAGAGGACATATAAAACTCAAAGATGGAAGTATGCTCACCAGAAATGCAATTCTCAACCAATCTGGAAACAGAAAAAATGCCATGTGATTAGTTTGTTCAGACAAAAGTAGCCGAGACAGCTACAAACTGGTAGTGAAGAAGCTGCAGAACAAGAAATATTAATATAAATTATTCATTGGGGATCATTTCAAATAATGAGCAAATCTGAGAAAATAATGACCTATTCACATACAATTCACATAGAGAAAAAAAGCAGCTAAAATTGATAAAATTCTTTTTGATACACATTATTTGCTATGCACTGGGTGTTGGCATAACAGTCTCTGAAGCCTGACACTACGGGAATAATTAAAATATTAAAATGGCTCCATTTTAATCTTTGATCACATATCTAAATCGCATTGCAGAAATGTCATGTTTACTCATGACTCATAATGAAGAAATGTAGAAATGTCATTATTAGAAACCCTGTTTTTACTGCATCACGTATCAAAATTCACAGGCAAATCATTACATTTCCTTTTCCATTCTGCAGCCATTTGCTTCCTGGGGGAGCTGAGGCCCACATTTTCAAAATCAGAGGACCTCTTCATACAGGAAATCTGAGCCACCAGATGGTTTTCACTTTCCTGCCACCCACCACCCAATATTTGGGATGGCTCCAAACTTGCTGCCAGATTCCCACTTCTCCCCTTTTGCTCTAGAAGCCTGCGTCCCAATTTTATTGCACCTAGAGTCTATTTGTGATCAGCGCCGTAGCATATATTGAAAAAAAGTAAAGAAAAACTTTCTGCATCTCACCACTCTTTTGTTGGCAAAGAGAAAAATTACCTTCCTCAGCCCAGTTTGTCTGACTTGAGAAATGAGATAAAGTGCAATTAGTTCCACACAAGAGGAACCAAGTACCTGCTGCAATTAAACTGCAATCACTGCACTGATAGTGATGGCATCACTTTCCATTTAAAGCAGTATAGCAGAGTTCAGCATAGTGATGAGGTCAAAATAAAATGGGCCATGACTGTTTGCCTCAAGACCAAAAAGGACTGCCTCTAAAAAAGCAAAAYTGTCTTCTGTGATGGATGTGCTGCTAGTACACAAGGCTTATTTAAATAGTCCATTCATCTGGTTGAATCGAAAGAGTAAAGGCCCTTTCCAGCATGCCCAACATGAGAAAAAACTAAAGAAGCCATGTTACAGGAAGGGACATGAGAGAAAAAAAAAGGAAATAAAATTATGCATGTTCTGGAGAAATGGAGCAGCAGGTGTTTACATACCAGCACATCTGCTCAGAAAATGCTCCTTTAAATCCAGATTAAATATACAATTTTGAAGCTTGACCTTTCTGAGTAATTAAAGGTTTCTCCTGTATGCATTTTAGAGAAAAGCTAAGAYAGATAAATGAAGAAAGCTTTAGTTGCAGAGGTAAGGCGATGTGGATTTTTTTCCTTGTGTTTTCCGTTTCACAATCAGATTTTTGCCAGAACTTCTTCACAGTTCATGGTTGTTTCTTTTCAGATCAGTGCTGATTTGAAAAGTTGAAATGTGGAAGAGCAAAACTCTGGCACTGTAAGGATGTAGCTGAGATRATAGGATCCTAAAAGGCTCTAAGGAAACATCTGGAAGAGCAGAACACTTTACTGGTTCCAGAGACAGGAGGGAAGCACATGGCCTGCTGTTGGGTAGATGAGTCTAACCTCTACCTAATCCCTGGGAACATATATACATGCTTGTATAGTCTGCTCCACCTGTGAAGCAATAGCTGGTGGCCTGTTGAATCCAGAAGGTGTTTTCCTCCTGCTTCTGGAAGGAGGCTAATTTCTGTGATCACTTCAATCATTCACTTTTACTTTATGCTACCACAGTTTTCCAAGAGGTCTGCCAGCCTACAGGTCTGGTTCCAGTTTTCGTAGTGTTGAGCTAGCTAACTCTTCATCAAAGCTTCRGATTTATTCAAACTTAGCAAAACTAAGGTGACAAGTAGGTTTTGCTCAGCTCTGTGTATGGAAAGGGGTCTCTGTTTTTGTTGCAGAGGAGCATGGGAGCGATAGGTGAGGTGGCAAGGTGAAGTCTGTGAAGAAGCACCTCATAATGAACAGTGTTTTCCCAACACATTTTGGCTTTCTGGGCTTGTAAGAGGTTGTGTGATATAATTCTTGATAAGGTGATAGCTGTCATTGATATTGTTTATTAATATTCTTTAATTGCTGAAAAAGGTGATATTCTATTGACTTGAAAGAGACCATTCAGCTCCTAATTTTATAATATTACTGCTGGTTTCTTGAGTTAGATTTTGATATGTTATTATTTACAGGAACCCTGGTTAAGATACTATGTGACAGTGAAAAGTTCCCATTTCTATTATGGTTGGCAAAAGGTAGTTCTTTCTTATGATAATAATTCACATAAGTGCCCTGGCTGAAAAGTGATTTTTTTGGCCTTTTATAAATCTGGCAAAACATCAAGTTTTGCTACTTTTGCTTTCTGCAAGAAATTGTCCTCACAGCTCCACTCAATGATAATTTGTGGCTTCTTACCAGAAAGCAAGATCTGTGTCACTTGTACAWAGGTCAGTGAATTCCAGCTCTAAAACATCTCCAGGAATACAAATCTGGCAGGAACAAAGGTATTATGCCAGATTCCTTTCTATTATAGTTCATTACTACAGTTTATTCAAGGAGTGATATGATGCAAACAGTAAAACTAGTTTAATTTTTCATAAGTTCACATTATTACCCTTTGCCCTTTTTCAAAATAACTAATGACTTATCARTCGTAAGACGTGAGCATCACTTCTTGATATTTAATTGGTATATAATGTTGTGTACAGCAAAATATTATTAYAATCTTCACCTGTTTGTTGCACAAAAGGAAAGCTGTCCAAGTGTCCACTCTGGATATGCAGAAAGAAATGGGGAAAATGTTGAATATGTTTTTCAGGTGAAATGTAAATTGCTTTTAATAGTCACTGATTCTGATGAAATGGCATATTTACTTTTAAGCTTTCATTAATATGAGAGAACCTTTTTGAAGTGACTGGAGTTGGTTTCATGAGCACATTGATTCTCTGCTACTAGTGACCCTGTCTGGTAAGACTTTCATTTAAAAGTCCATTACTATTTACATTAACTAATGCTTAATTACAATGGAATTCCTAGGGAAGTGCATAAGACAAGTCATATGAACGCCAAATGAGTGCATTAATGATTGGTGTTATCAYAGTGAATACCAAATGATTTCATAATGACTGGGGAGGCAATATATAATGGAAAGAATTGCTCCCTATTTGATGTACTCACCACAGAGCTAGAACTCATTCTTGGACATCAGTCAGAAACTGCAATGTAGCCTGGAGGACTTTCCTTCAGTCCTGCAAGGAGCTTGCACAGAAATTCTGTCCGCACCCTTGCAAAGCAAGACATGTGTTGGAATTTATTTTTTATTGCTCATTGTTATGAGTTGCTACTAGGGCCCAAAGCATTGTAGCTTATACTCAATGTGCTAGAGAAGCCACTCTTCATAACTTTGTTTGGGCTGTTGTGTTTTGTTCAATGCTCAGTCTAGAGTATAAGAAATACTTGTATCAGAAAGGGCTGAAATTCTATATTAATTCTGATTACACAGCCTTTATTTATACTTTATTCAGAAGTTTTTGTAGGACATTCCTTCAGATTGCTTGGTTTGGGGACCAAGGTGGTTGGGTCATGCATGGCATCTGCTGTGTGTTTCTTCTGTTCTTTGTGGGGCTTTGCTGTTGGCAACCCACTACAGAGAAAGCTCCAATGCTTGGAAGCAGGACATGTCTTCAGGAACTTATGTAGCTTATATGAGATTTGTTGGCAGCTGATGCCCATGTAGAACATATCAGTGCAGAATAAAAGATGATGTTTTTGTTTTAAACAATGTGGAAGGCTTGTTTAGTCTTGGGAAACAAGGGGAAAAAAAGTAGTTTTTTTACTTGACCTGATAAAAATAGAWGGATAGAATTCTCCTGTCCAACTATCCAAGCAAAATACCGTCTTCTCTTCCAATATATTTGGAAGAATAAACAGAGCAGGTGAGAGACCTGATCCACAGCCCTCGGCAATCATTTAGAGTCTGTTCTTTGGATCAGGCTCTATGTGAAGGATGGAGAGAAGTGCTGTGCAGTATACACARGAATTCATTGTTTTAGGAGAAAGGCCAAACACTAGTAGGCACTGATAAAAGTGAAGTGGCCTGTAGCACAGTGGTGAGTGTCCCTGGCACAGAATGTCTTGGCGGTGAATGCTATACATTTGCCAATTGTGCATTCAAAGAGACAATTGACAAAATAATCTGATAGGTCTCTTCTCTCTTTAATTTCTATGATTTAGGAGGAGGAGTCTGTGTTTAGTAACCGGTGGGCTCCAGTGCCACAGGAATAAAGACATTAAATAGAATGTTTCTGATAACTACAAATTACCCCATGACTACTGTAGCGCCTGGGACTTTCTGGCGACCCACAGTGAGAGCTAATGAAGATGCCCTTTTATAAAGCATAGGATTCTTGGCAGTTATTTTTAATGGGTCATGCTGCGTTAGAAAATCATGCCTGCAAGATTCCCTGGAGTGGCAGTTGGGATGATATTACTTTCAATGAATCACAGCAGCCACCACAAGGGCAGGGCAGTATCTATGGCAGCAACATCGAGCAATGGTGCAGCATCAAATGAACGACTCAGCTGGTGACATCTGGCCCCTCTGATCATAACAAACCTGCAGTGCACAGTGCTCAAAAGAGTCCATCCTTCAAGACTATATGTTAAACTGAAGTGCCTTTAYCTGTTCATCTTGGGTGACTATTCAGGTGGACATGGGGTATCCTCYTAAGAAACGCAGGAAATAATGGGTAAAAGTTGGGCTCCAAAGTTAAGTTCTCCACTCTAAACAATTACTTTTCACCATATCAATACTGACTTTGCCTAAGCAACTGTAGTCTTAGTTTTGAGAGACACTGAGAGCAGGAAAAGAGATGTTGCTGTAGGTGTGGAGGACTTGAGAAGCATAGATGGACAACAAATATGTTTTCAGTGATTCTCAGTTTTCTCTCTAAAAGCTTGGATGTTGCACAGAAAAGTTAATGTTGTGCCCTGCTTTCAAAATATTAATTATCATTATTAATTTTTTGCCTCACTGGTCTCTTCATTGTATCAGGAAACTTTTTTTTTTCCTTGGTGATACTCAGGCATTGTGAAAGCAAGAGGTGGAACAGTCTGTGACAAATAATGAGCCTGAAATGCCAGCCTTTGAAAGACCTTTGCTTTCTCCACACAGAGTGTTTTAAAAAGCCATCTGCTTACTTGAAATGGCTGCAACACATTGTGCTCTTCCCCAATCCAATATGTGCTGCACACTGTAGGCACACGGATCCAGTCAAGGACACAGTGTCTGCCTTAACTTTGGATCTCCTTGCTGTTGTCAGTAGGAGCCTCATCCTTAAACTTAGCTCTCGTGTGTGTTAATTATTTCCTTTTCATGTCCAGCTGGCACAGTGCTTTAGCACCTTAAGTTGCTCAGTTTGATCTTTGTACTCAGGAACAAGGTAATTAAGCAAACTACAATTTAAGGAAACGTATCTGCCTTGACTTGTTGCAAGCCTTCAGACAGCGCTCCATCCTAAATCATTTGATAATGTAAGATACTCTGTGCAGTTCTCTACTTGACTGAGGGTTAGTTCAACAGGTCACAGAATCAGTAATTGATTCTCAGTGTGTCTCTGTTGGTTTTATTACAATAATGAGGACTGTCTTTTTTCATCTCTGCTAATATGTTACCAAACCCATCAGCTTCTCAGTTTGGTGTCAGGATGACTTTGACAGGTTGTTAGCAACTATATGATGTACAGAACATCATAGAGATGTCTCAAACTGTGTTGCTGTGTACCTCAGAGAGCCTTAGGTGGCCATGAAATAAGTGAATGGACTTCCGAGAAAAAGTTATACCAACAACTGAAAATATTCCTACAGTTTTGATGTCCTAATGAAGACGCTCTTTATGCCGGTTCGGATCCTTGATCACTGAAGAATGCCATGTTTCACAGGCATAGGTGACATTGCAAAACAGAGATACTGGATTAACCATACATTAAAAACTCCAGGAAAATAAGTTTCTTATCCTCTAAGGTTTTCTTTTTCTTTCTTTTTTTTCTTTTTTTCTTTTTTTTTTTCCTTTTTTTTTGTGAGTAGAATGCACTTTATTTTTAAGATGAGGACATTTTGAAAGGCGACTTGTATACTTCTCTACAAATTGAAAACACCATAAACATAATGAGATGAAAGTTACAAAGACAGAATTACCAAATTACCTCTGTACCTTAATTTACCAATCTATCCTCAAGACTTCCAAATCTGGGGATTCAAATCTAGCTAAATAAAGTTCCGTACTAGTTTTGTCTGAAATACAGCATTTAGCTTTGGTTTGTCAAGCTATTTTATTGCTTTTGAGCTAAATTTTCATAATGTAGATAACACAATGAATGAAAGTCTAAGTAGCTTGTGGAGCAATGTTGCTGAGAGCTCTGATCTGCAAACCCCCAAATAAGTAGGCCATTGTAATTTATACATATATATAATACTATATATATATATATAATATTTTATTTGTATATATATAAAAACAGTGAAGGGCAGCGCTGGTGTCTTTATACACCAAAGAGTTTTTATGTACCTGCTAGTATTGAAATGGATTAAAAAACATAGTTATTTTATGTTCCATTTTATGACCAAGTAATTATATATTTTAGCTAGCCCAAATTAATTACCATTTCATTGTTCTTTGGTTTCGGTGAGAGGGGTTCTCTACAGAAATGTAAACTTTTTATCAGCAAAGACTATCATATAGAATTCTACTTTATTCTTCCTTCCTCCATGAAGTTTTAACTATTTTCTAGTGATATTTCTCTCTCAAAATCACTCTAGACTTTGCTGCCAAACATTAAAACCAAGCACTATGCTTTTTGAAACAAGTAATTATCCAAGCTGTATTCTGCACATCTCTTTCAGAGGCAGAGGATGTTAGGGAGGCTGTTAGGGACTCACAGAGGCAGAAACAGGTGAAGACAGATAATAATAATCAGGCAGTAAGCTTCACATTTAGTTGTGGGTCTCAAATTTAGCAAAACATGTTGACTTTTGGAGTCAATGAGAACATCTACCTATGTGTTTTGTTGAACTGATGAGTTGGATCAAATCCCAAAGTCATGAAAGGTTAAAATATCTTACTAACGAGTGGTGGTATAAATATTTAGCCTCTACATGAAATTCTGCCATTTCTATGACCTGAGGGGAGTGAAGCATGGGTTCATCTCACCAGTATTTTATCTACAGCGGTGGCAGAAGCCTGACAGTTAATCCTTTTCCCTAGAATGCTAGAGAGGTAAAAAAATATTCAACCAACTTTATACCCTGTCTCATAACAAATAAACTTGGTGAGGGAGAACTGAAAGAAACGGCAAATTATCTCTTAATGGTGGAGATCAAAATGGATGGGAAGAGAGAATCGCATAATGTATTTCAGGATCACAAATACTCAAATGGGAAAGAAATAATTATGTCATGTAGGCCAATGTCCTGCCAGTGAGGGAGTGTTCCCTCCCAAATGAATATTTTGCTAGTTCAGATATACTATGTAGACAGCTTTTACTACTTCTCTTGAGAGGCTAAGTCACAACATAGCTCTTTTTTCCCATCAGGTATAAATATCATTAGTTCAGTAACATCGTGGTAGTACTGAAAGCTACCAAGAAGCAAAAGGAAAAGCAAGCACAGCCATGGAGCGGGGAGGAACCACGTCCACACCAACCACGTCCACACCAACCCACACTTGCCAGCATCACTTGGCTCCTCACAGTGCAGCATCACATTATAATTGCTCTTGGTTCTATGGCCCAATTCCTGATGCTTTGCTCTCTGAGGGACTGCCACAGATGGAAAGATTTAGCAAGTGCAAACACAGCTTTAAGAATTCTCTTAATTTACTTCAAATAATTTATCTCAAATCTTATACAGTTTTCAAATTTTTTCTCTTGAGCCGTTCCCCATGTATCTGAAAGGAAAGCTTGGTAGGGAGCTTATAAGTTCCTTATTTTCTTATCTACCTTCCTGTTACTTTGTTGACAATAGCAGCCCACAATTTCTATACCCTTTCTCTTATTATAGAAAAAAACAATGCTATGACGACCTCTGGCATTATACATACAAGGCTGGAAGTACAGTATTTAAATGATCCACAATACATCTGATTTGCAGCTGCATGCAAGCGAAGAAAAAGAGACTATTTTAAGCTACAGAAGCAGTCACTCATGGTGTTTCAGCTCACCATTATTCTCTCTCCCTCAGCAAAGCCTCGTCAGCCACCATCCCAAGAAAGGCAGTGCTGGCTTCAGGAGGAACTATTCTCTGTTAAGTCTTCTGATCTTAAAGGGCGGTAGAAAACTTCATTCTCCCAGCAGGAGAGCAGGGACTCAGTGTAGGTGTAAATCTCTGGCAGATGATTGTTGGAGCTCACAAGCTGTACCTTGTAAATAATTCACTTAGGCACAGAAAATCTGCATATGAGGATGAAATGTCACTTATAACTCATAGGATATTGGCTTGGCTGAGAACAAGTTTCCAGCCCCTTCAAGTCATTAAGTACCACTGAGGAAGAAGGAATATAGATGATGTAAAATAAACTCTAGATTTGGCTTGTARCTAACAGAGAATAGTTAACAATAACCAAGCTGAAAATTAAATTCTCAGGGAGAGAAGGAAGGCGATGTTATGTTTCTCAAATCAGTCAGTTCAGTATAAATTTTACAGTTTCTTTACTATTAACTCTGTCGGAACCTCATCTTTCACCTTATGAGTCAGTCTCAGCTTGTAGAAAGGCATTTAGCCCATATGTAGATGCTGGAAGTGTTCCCCTTCCTGCATTTTTGTGACTTGGAGTGGTCTGCTGAGAGAATATATAGTGTACTCAGACCATCTCTCATTGAGAACATCTCTCAAATGTGTTATCAGAAACAAGATATTTTTTCTTAACTGACCTTATCTACTGTCTTACTATGTTACAGGCATGGATATATGATAAGAACAAATACCCTGTTACAATTTCCCCACATTTAAATAATTTACCAGAAGTGTTTCCCTTTCACACACACACGCATCCCTGCACTCACACACATACTTTAAATGTTTTTTTTTCAAAACCAAAATACTCTACTGGATCAGTGGGTTTATGGAACACAAGGCGAAATGTTTTATGTAAAAAAAAAATCTGGGAAAACTGAGAGAGGAAAACTGAGAGAGGAAGGGTAATAGTTGAGAGACATGTGGGAAAGAAAACAGTGAACTGAAGCAAGATATAGACCAGGTATTACTCCTTACTTCATATCTCTATTAAGAATCTCGTTATCAGAGTGTTTATTTCAATTGAAATAGTGCTTTCCAAATTCAGGCTATTCAGCTCTCTTGTGAATACTAAGCTATCGTGGTATTGCTTGTACATTGAAATGTGACGTTTTTAATTTGTTCTCTTCCACTAATTACCCTTTGTCCTCATGCCATCTTCATTGAAAATGGTGGCAAAGGTATTCATTTAGTTTTGGACTGTTCATAGATTATCTTTAATCTCTGCTACATTCTCCTTCTACAGCAGTTCCATTTCTTCATTCAGTGTTCTCCTTTTATTTAGACAGCTAGTGAAATGGCTGCTATTTGTTTTAATCTTCTTTACAAGGTTTAATGCAGCTTAATTTTCTGGCAAATTTTTCTTTTCTTGTGCTTCTCACTTTGTCCATGTATTTCCTGCCTGAGGAAATAGCTTTCTTTACTCTTTGGACCCTGTTCTCATTTCTTGTGAGTCCTTCCTTTATTCTAAATAATACAGTTGGAGATGGCTGTTCATTCAGTTAGGTCTGCAGGCTTTCCTTGTAATGTCTTTCTTTTGCTTTGCAGTCTGCGTTCTGCTATCCAGGTGACTTCCTTAAGTAGTTTCATTAATCTCTTAGYGCTCACATTTTCCTAACTGAAGATATCTGACAGATAACTCACTTGGAGTGCCTTTCCTAATGAAAACATCCTTGATCTGACAATGCTTTTGGTACTGAAGATAGGCAGTAGATCCTTCATTACTTCTGCTAAGATGCTTTTTCAGTCTCCAGCCCGGCATACATTTCAGTTTTCCAGTCTCTAGATAAAGAGTGGAAAGACTTGCTGCTTGACCTTAACAGTCAGACCTCTTCGTGGTGTTCATGAGGAATCTCAGTTCTTTCCATTCTTCCTGAATGCAAATCCTCTTTCTTGACTTCTTGCTGTTTACTGCATGCTGTTTGCTCTTGTGCTCTGCCTCCTGCCTCTCTTACTCTTCTTTTTTGATACTTTTATGAAACTTTTCTGCTTTGCTCCTTGGTGCCTCAGCTGCTTCTGTCTGTTTCTTTTCCCCAGTCTTTGGTGCAGCAAGTCTAATGCCCAGTGGAGTATACATCCACTATTCATTTTCATCCTCTGTGATGGTATCCTGCTCAGATGTTTCCATTGGCCATACCACATTTTTGGACATTTGCTTTTTCACAGTCACTTTTTTTTTTTTTTTTTTAATTTCACAATCATTTTTTACTATTTTTCCTGGTTGTGAGTATTCTTTTATGAATTCTTTCAGAGAGAGGTTTTTGCATCAGTAGCTCCTTGTGGACAACAGGCAATGTACCAGCTCTCTCTTTTCTGCCCTCTGGCTCAAGTCACTGCTGAGCTTTTAAAGTAGGAACAAATAATCCAGCATGCTCTGACCAAACTCTCCCATGAAAAATCCCTTCTTTTGTGGTCTCCTGTTCCTCAGCTATCCACCTAAACCATTGCATGATTTAAAAACTCTTGTCTCAGTGAACTTTGGTTATTTGTTACTCTCATGTTGTTAAAGGGAGGAGTGTGATCATAGGCAAACTGATAAATACGAAATGTTGCCTGATTATGAGTTTTTATGGTAGCTCTCCAGAGGCATGGACAAGGTGAGACATCCATCTCTGGTTTACTAGTCCTACAGTACTAATGAAAAGGAAATGATAAAAGCAAAACATGTTCTGGATCACATTCACACAAACATAACAGTTGTTATTCTTTCCAGGCCTTTTATGATTAAAAGTTCAGACAGAGAGAAGACACTAGCTGTGTTGTCCYAAAAAATAAGACTGGTTGGTCTTATTTAGAGGGTGTAAAATGTATGTCAGGTAAATAAACATATGGGAAAGGTGGGGAGAAGATATGTGGATTTTCATCAGATGGCAACCTCAGTGGCATCAGTAGTCACGGTWAGGCATTGTCATACAGCAGAGCCAGACAGAAGTGATTTATAGGTGTGGTAATGACTGAAGGGAAAGTTGGGAGAAAAAAATGTGCTTTATTGGCAACAGAGAGAAAGAAGTAAACCTAAAAAAAAAAAAATCCCCAAACCCCATCCCATGCCAAAAAATGGTACTAAGGAAAAAAACTCTTCAGATTAAGGCTTATTAGGGCAGCAAGAAGAGGAATGAGTTAGTAATAGCCAAAGGGTTTCAAGAGAATAAGAAAAATGTATGAAATATATTAGGAGAACAAAAAATACTGGAGAGAAGGTAGGCTCATTAATAAATGAGGAGGAAGATTAAATCAATGATGATCCTAAAATGGGTAAACTACTGAAATGCTTTATAAAAATCTGTTAAACAAGAAAAATAGGAGAAGGAGAAATGGATAATTAAGAAGCAATGACGACTTTGTCAAAGCTATTTGATGAAAAGCAGGTAAGAGAATACTTAAAACAACTGAATATATATACAGATCAGCAGGTGTGCATGCATATCAGAGTGTTAAGGGAATTAGTTAATGAACTTACAGAAACACCGGCAATTACTTACAGAAAGTTACAAAGTGTGATGGGAAAGTACCAGAGGGCTGGAAGAAAAAAGCAAATGAAATATTGAACCTCTAAAAGGAAGAAAGTAAAAGGAAAAAAACCCATACAACAGTCTAGTTGTTAGGCATTCACTGGTACAATTTCTATACCTGATAAAGCAACGACATATATACTAAGGCAGAAATTGAACCATAAGCACAATTAACAGTGTGGATTTCTTTAGAATAAATCATGCCAGGCCAACCTAATTGCCTTTTTAGATCAAGTTACAAAAGTGGGCAAAAGAATGAGAGGAAATGTAATGTAACTGGATCTCCTGAAGCATGTAGTTACAGGATCTCCCCAAATCTTGCTTAAAATATGAATTTAAATCGATATGAATGTCAGCATTGTCACATAAAGTAGAAATGAACTGCAGGACCATAAAAGAAGAGCAGTGATAAATTGAGGTGCTTAGTTGGGGGCTGCCTACAGGGGTGCTACACAGGAAACTCAACTAGGCCTATTTTTATTTAACATTTTTGGTAATGATGTAGGAAAGGTTAGGGGAGGACAAGGTGAAGAGCAGGAGATTGGGTTTCTGTATAGTCTGCACTAAAGTAGAGTTGATAAGTGAAAATAGTAAATAAAAAAGTACTGATAAGTTTTATTAGTGACAGACTCTGTGAAGGTATGTAGGTGAATGAAAATAACACACAGTGCAAAGAGGTCCAGGGAGGTTAGAAACCTGCAGAGGAGTTAGATTTCATCAGACTGTGTTTGCACTGGTGAATATTTTGTTTGCATCACTAACCCTGTGAAACTCTGTAACTGTTCAGATTAGGGGTTATGCGTTTCAGCCCGAATGCAGAACATGTGTGCAAATAATATAAAGCATTATTAAAAAAATGAAACAGAAAGTTATTTCAAAATCAAAAATGAAAATGCTTCACTAAAGATGTCAAAGCATGACGTTTACTAATGGAAACAAAAAAAGAAAAGATGAAATTGTTGCCATTTGGTTTTCTCAAGAGTCCCTCGGAAAAGCCCTGGAGAGTCTTTTTGTACACAGCACTGTTGAGGCAACATCAAAAATACCATGTACCATTTGGGACATGTCAATCTCTGAATACTGTCAGGAAATTGGACAGAATCCAGGGAAGAGTAATCCAAATGATTAAGAGTCTGAGGGGATTGTTTTATAAAGAAGATAAAGTGAATTATATTTTGATTAGGAGTACACTGTAATGGTGTGTAAGTAATGGAAGGACATAAACACCCATGTAGGAAATGGGATAATTTAGGATSGCCACTGAAGATTTGGTCGAAAGAAAATCAAAAGAGAATTTTGATAGGATATTAAGAAACATTTCTTAGTTGTGAGAGATTTTGACTGTACATTTCCCTTTTTTGATTATGGAAAAGTCTTCAGCAGGATTGGAGAAAGTTCTTGATTCTGAAGTAACAACTTCCAAAACTTCTCCATTTAGTGGGGAATGATGTTACTGTGTGAACTAATAGGTATCTTTAATTTCCTATATCTCTGAACAAAGGTGGGAAGCCAACATTTTAAGTGAGTGGCCCCATGTGGTTTCCATTCCCCAAAGCACTCATCTGGTAGTGTTACCTTAACCCTGATTAATGAGTAGATGAGCTGGTAGAGGAATTCCCAGAGGTGACTGAATGGGTGAGGAGTTATATTAGCTGATCACTGCTGTCATTTATTTCTTTATAAAAATGAAAGGCAGTATGCTACTCTTGTGTTTATGTGCTATCAGTGCATGGTAAGGATGGTAAAACCAAAATCAAGAGACAGCAAGTCTTATGACGAAATGCTATGCAAGTAGCTGGAGCTGTACTTAATGAAAATGCTGTAATAATTTCTCTTTCTGAAATTAATATCTGAGAAAATGTTTAATTTCTTTTCAAAATTTACCAGAATATTCTACAGACTTATAAGAACTGGAAATGCAAAGAGTTCTGAAGAAATGTCATTTTTAGGGTAAATATTTAGTTCCTATTAGCAGAAATAAAAACATTCTCATTGATAGAGGGGCCAAAGCCTTCGCTCAGTTCTGCAGCCATGGGTCTTATTGTATCTGTTTTAAATGGGCTAGTGTACTTCTGTACTATACATAATTTAACATGTTCAGACAAAAAGTCTGATAGCAGTCCTGTTTGTTTAAACTGAGAGTAATCTCAGAAAATGGTCCTATGTACAAAAGGCAATCTTAGATTTTTAGTCCGAAATGTGTGCTTGAAGTTACCATCTATTTTTATCACATGTATTGATAGCTATGCAACCAGATCTCCCTGTTTGAATTAAAGATATATATTGCAATCAAGTAAAGGAGTATTTCCTCATTGTGCCTAGTCTTCCTCATAGTGAATAGTCCTCATAGCCTCGCTTGTGGTGTAATGTTAGCTAAATTCCTGTATTTTTATCATCTATGCCATGAAATGCTGCAATATTATCTAATCACAGTGTGTCTTAATGACTGCTCTACTGAGAAGGGAAGGGCTGAGATGTGATTCTTCCTTGGTGCATCTCCAGAAATGTGCATCCCAGTTCAGCCCAGCAGCTTCCTGCACACTGGGCAAGCTTAGTCTCGCAGTCTGCGAGGTCCCAGATCACTGCAGGCAGCTAGGTTGGGTTTATTGCATTGCAGACATAGTGATGATGATCACCACTGCTGAATAAAAACATTAATTTGGGGAAAGGATGAATATTTTGTATTCAAATGTGAGGCCTGACATTTTAATATTAATTATTGCTCACTTCAAGTGCTGAATATTGCAGACTTTGTGCATGGTGATCTTCATAATACTTGCAGTCATTAGATGCTAGGCAGCACAGGTATCAAGAAAACAATGTATGTGCATACGTTTTCAGTCCTTACATCCTGAGATGGGAAAGAATGAGCCAAAAGTTCAGGTCCTCTTTGAACTTTGTGCAGCGTCCATGACATGGCTATCATGGCAATCATTCTTGCTGCAGTATGGGAGCATCCTGTTTGCATATGCTTTCTATTGCTGCTGGTAAAAAACATATCCAGTCCCAAAGAAACTCTTCTCAGGAAAGATGCCTGGATATAGTACCATAAAAAGGATGTATATTCCAATTTAAAATATGCACAGATCACTCGCCAAGGTAGCAACCATTCTTTTTCCCTTCCCCCAAGAAAAGAGTGTAAATCACATCTCAACAAGGCAGGTAGCGAGGATGACAAAATTCTTACATTCTTAAAGTGTTATTGGAGAAAAAATGTCACCTCCATGCATAATTGCATAACTTTACTACCTGTCATTTTCTATCAATCAAAAAAATGTTATACTTGAATTTGAGGACAAACATGTCTAATAAGATTTTAGATTGACAGCTGAATGGTTGTACTCAACCTTTTTTTAACTTTATATTTTGTTGTTGCTCACTAGATCAACATAAAGAGTATTATAACAAAGTTAAGGGAAACAAATACTCAGATATATTAATCCCTTATGCACACTTTGCCTCAAAAAAGTAGAATTTCTTTCCCTGTAGGTTTTGTTAGGCAGTTCCCTTCAGTCTAGCCAGTACTGCGGAGGGAGTCTAATATTTCTTCCCTTGTATTTCCAATGTGGTGTTGCCAGATTTTGTTTCTTTTACCACAGAAATGTGTTTGATGACATATGATCTGCTCGGCTGTCCTCAGCATGGCAGCAACTCCTCCTGTGGCACCCTGCTGACCCCAGTGAGCCCCTTTCCTGGTGCAGGGCTGCAGCTTTGTCATCCTGAAGCAGGACAGATCCTCAAGCAACAGACCATTTACCCAACACCAACATTTTGGCCTCCTCCTCTGGACCCTGCTCCTCCGGGCTCCAGTAGTCTTCAATTCACAGATCAGGGGATTATTCTCTTTTGCTAGTAGAGGAACTCAGGCCATCTCACTGTATTGCTTTCAGGTTACCTGATGTTAAACAACAGACAGATTCTCCGCATATCACTTTCTGTCTGTATGTGCCTCTGAGATGTTCTCGACTGCATCCCAGAGATGAGTTTTCCTGCCTCTGCTTTTTCTCTTYCAAAAAGCTTATGATGTATGCTAGTGCCTTCTCCATATTCCTTTTTGTCTTTTTTTTTCTTATTCTTTTTTTCCAGATTTTATATCCTTGCATAAGTTCCCAGGAGATTGTTTCTCAGTTTTCAGACTTTTTCTTCTTTGTGTCCATTTTCAGTCAGTTAATGTACTCCTCMAAACTGGTATTCACCTCTAGTTGGAACTATCTCACCCTCTTAGTGTACTAGTTGCTTCTGACTTTGCTGTACTCTGTCCTGGAGCGCTTGCATTAACATGGAAAGACTTATTAATGATGCAGGAGGGTGCCAGGATCTCTTTAGCACAGATGCATGMGGAGAGATGGGCAGATAACTAATCTTGACTGTCTTCTGCAATGTCTTTCAGTGCTGTGCAGGAAACCACCAATTCATCCCTTTTAGCACCTTGGTGAGAAAGTGTAAGGGAGAAGATAGAGGGAGTGGTTGTATTAGTGTAAAAATATCTTGCTGTATCTTTGGGCTTCGTACATGGTTATTGTCCTCCATCAGAGGCTCTCAAAGCATTCACCAATCAAACCTGGTAATGTTGTAAACTCTGGTATGGAGAGAGCATCCAARAGAAGAGCTCAAAGCTGAAGATCAAGTAACTATCTCCTGACTTCCAAGGCTGTGATCCAATTCATGTGACTTTATCACCTAGACCAGTGCAGGCACCCCAGGAGCGGGCACCAGACTTTACAGGGATGGTCCATTTTATTTCTCCATTGTAGGAAGAAGACTCAATGAGGACTCTGTGCCTGTATTTGCAATGTTGTGAAAGGAGAAGGTCTGAAGATTCCCAAGATATTCTTAATTTAGTTAATTGACATTCCAGTAACATAGATATTGAAGCAGCCTGGACTTYGGTATGGGCTTCATGGAAGGCAAAGTACTGACTTATTCCATGCTGTGCATTGCAGTTTCAATAGTTAGATTTAAGTTAGCCTGAGTATGACTGTACACATGGAAATCACACTCTTGATTGCATAGTAGATCTATAGGTCCCAGAGGGTGCTGGTTTGCTTATGAAGCAACACAGTGTCTGCTATATGTTGCTCACTGCTTGTGGCAAAAGCTGCAAATGAGTCTCCAGAGATTACTCTTGGTGAAGTGTCAATACTGGTACAATGATTATCTTCAAATCTATTCAATGCACCTTTTCTGGGCTCCTAAAGTTGTTTAGCCTAACTTAATGACAAATGAGCACATATGAGAACCTTCATATCTGCAAGAATAACCAAGGAGCCAGATGTCAAAATGCTATCAGCCAAAGAAGTCACAATTAATTGCAAACCACAGTTTCTATAGCCACAGTTAATTGCAGGCACAAAACTATGGTTGCAAACAGGATGTCATTAAAAAAAGATTGAGGCAAGACATTCTGAGCATTCACGATAGTATTTAAATTAACAATAAATAGTAATCTTTTTTGCTTTGCAGAATCTTTCACATTCGATCTTCAAAATCCTTTACAAACTGCAATGTCCCTATGTCATAATATTCAGTGAAAGGGAAAATGCTAAGAATCATGGCAAAATATAAAACTGAATTAAACTTGCTTAGCTCTGATGTCACACGTACTGCTCAGGCCAGACCAATTTTTACCGAGGAGAGCATTCTTTTGACAAAATTGGAAGAGGTTATTTATTTTACTATTCCTTCTCTACTAGAGATATTCATATTTCCAAATGTTGACGATTTGGACTCAAGGTATTGCAATAAAAGTGATCCATGGTGGGTAGGTTTTCTAGAGTCCTYTCGTTAGTGAAACCAGTTTACAGTGGTATTGAGAAAGGCATGCAGGACCACATATATCCCTAGAGGAGCTGTGTTCTGGCTAGTCCTTTTCATATGACTCTCCAAAAGCAATTTCCTGCGTCGCCTGCAAACAACAACCAGAAATCGCCTCTCTCAAAGACAAAACATTGTTGAAGTCTGTGCACACAAGGAATAGACGGTCTCTGTGCAGATAGAGGAGGGATGGAAGGTGTTTTGTTTTCTTTTTTTAACTTATGAAAATATTCCATCAGCGATAATTCCACCTCTAAGTGGAAAATATTAGATTATTTGTGCCAGCCAGATTTCTCTGCCTGTCAGGCTTCAGGATCAGAAGCACAGYGGCAGACACCCAAGAATATTCCCCACTAAGTGTACCTGCCTCTTGCTGATTTCAACCCTGGCTGGTCTGTCACCTCATGAATATCGTGCCATGGGAGCTGATGAAGAGGCAGATGGAGAGAGTGTTGGAAAGACTTCGGGGAAGGAGCAAGAAGAGGTTGGAGATCCAGTGGGGAGCGAGGAAGTGTGTCCATCCATGGGGAGTGAATGGGGGACCTGTGTCCACAAGGTGACATGCCAGGAGGCAGAGCTGGAAGGTGAGCTACTTTTTCCACTGACAGGAACCTGGCTGGGACCTCCACCACAACACGAGTTACACGTCGTATATTTTATTAAGGGTCACTTTTTTTTTTCAGGTGGTGGCAAACTGCCTATCAATGCCTTCTGGGTTCATGTACAGTGAGACAGAGGCTCACCAGATGCTGCAGGGAAGATGTCCTCTTTTCAATGTGGGTCCAGGCCAACCCTCTCCCATCTCCAGGGTTGCCATTTTCCTTGTGCCTGCCTTTTGCTGCCTGCCTTTTTTTCCCCCTCTGCTCTCTGTTTTGGTGCTAGGGTAGAAACATTGGATCTCATAAGTGTGATTAAAGCAGGACATCCACCCCAAATGGGACATTTTTCAAATTATCTTAATGGAAAAAAAAAACCAACCAGTATTTCTTATTTTATCCTTTACATCATCATCATCAACAGTCCCATCTGTTTTCGATGTTTCATGGGGTTGGAATTGAAACTACGGGGCAGAAACCAGTGATTCCCCCACTTAATTAGTGAATCACTAGTTAGTGGCACTAAGTGATTCACTAGATTCACTACCCCATCGCTAACTGAATCACTAAGAGTCTTCTCTCTACTTCACGTTGCTGTAAATTTTAGGCCTGGGTACGCCTACTGAACTCCTTCAGCTTGTGTTTACATGGGGGTTAGTGAAGGATACCTAAGACCGAAATCTTATGACTCCTAATGTCAAAAAGCTTTAGATATAGCTCTTAGGACCACACCTGAAATGGGCTCTCACTAAGACCTACATGCCATTACATTGGATTTCTGTTATACTGAGATGCCAAAATTACATTGCTAAGTTATAAGTAGTTTACATAATCCCAGAATGCACCATGGGAAAGCTTTCAAAATAAAAATGAATAATAAGATCAGCATTTATTGGTTTCTCTTCCTACGTTGCCACTAAAAATTCTTATTGGTGTGGCTTTATATGAATAGTTCTCCAGAAGTAAATTATGACCAAAATTCAAAGCCATCATAAATTAAATGTGCTTTTTTCCTGCTTTGGTATACAAGACTTTCCATTAAGCTAGCCCCATATAATATACCTTGGATGTGTTC
Organism: Nothoprocta perdicaria; assembly: GCF_003342845.1. Classification (NCBI taxonomy): domain Eukaryota; kingdom Metazoa; phylum Chordata; class Aves; order Tinamiformes; family Tinamidae; genus Nothoprocta; species Nothoprocta perdicaria. Next base: position 3,865,471 of record NW_020455466.1, on the reverse strand, counting down.
AAGAAAGCCCTGTAAATTATAGTAAGTATTTAAAATGGTAAGTAGACATTGAAAAAGGCCACATTAGGATTAATGAATGAAAGGGTTGATACTGAAAATGCACTTGTAAATAAATAACTTGAAAAGTAAAGATGACACACTGTTAGGTCGGAGTTACAAGTGGGAGTGTGATGATAAATCACACGTCTGTTTGTCAGAGCTTCGTATGTGGGTGCACGTGCTTCCCCGTCCCTCTCTTGCCTYGTCCCTGGAGTGAAGCCTCTCCCTCGCCTTGGCCCACGCCATGCATGTCCAGGAGACTCTGATCAAACTTGTCCTTGTTTTCCCTGCTGATTTTCGGCCCTATAAGTGTATTTGGCTGCCGGACTTGTTACCCGCTAGGAGCAAAGCACTCCTCTCATTGCTTTGGCTGGATGAAGACAGCGCTCTAGGCCAGCTCTATCTAATCTAGTAATAAAATCCATGTTGCTGACAGCGGGTGTTTGCCAGGGGTGCAGCTGAACCTGGATTCACTGCGAGTGCTCACCGGGGCTTGTTGTGATCAACAGCCCTTCTCCCAAAGCATGGCTCCTGAAGCGGTACTTGCTCTTTTTTATCCCTTGTACTACCTTAGCAGCTCTTGTTGGCAGTGAGCCGTCTTTCTCCTTCTTAAGCAGAGTAGAAAAACCTTCCTTTTCCTCCCTCACCCTCTCTCCTTTATTTTTCTTTCCTCATTCTAGACTTTGGTCTAATCACTCTTTGGAAACAGCTATTTCGAATAACTACAGAACAGAATTTTCTTTTTCTTCTCTTTGTTTTTTAGTACAAGGCCAGCAACCAGGAAGCATAGCATAGGGTTGAGGGAGAAAGCAGCTCAATGGAAAACCTGGTGCAGCTCTTATTTCTCTAGGAAGCGTCTGACCACAGGAGAGTGGCGGGGTGGGATCCATGGCAGCGAAGGTAGAGGTTGAAAAGAGTTTTGGCTTTACCAGCGTTAGCTGTGGATCGGAGCAGGTAGCAAGAGCTGAGGAGGAGGGGAAAGCTGAAGGATGATGTGAGATGTGTGCGAGATGCTTGGCATGCGCGTGCAACGGGTGCAAGGAGTGGAGGGGAATGCTAACTCCCTCCTCCCACTGTGCCGTCAGTCTACAGTTTAAAATGTGTCCAGTTTTGACACAGTGCAGTTGGGGATTCGTAGAGGTGGTGTCACAAGCATGCTCTGAGGTCTGGTAATGGTGGAAACTTTAATTGAAGCTCTCTGCCTTGGTTTGAACGAGTTCTCAGAAAAAATACCAAAGCCCCAAAACTGAGGGAGGAAACATCTTTCTTCCCAGGCAAGATTTTTTCCATGTTTTCATTGCTCCAGCCATAAAGGCCATATATACCAATTGCACATGCTGGCATCATTGCATATTGTATCTCATATCATATCATCATCTGGGAGAGCAGTTCTATTCTGGCTCAGTACTGAAATAGCTCACAGACTGCAATCCAAAGGCATGGAATGAATATGAAATGGGGGGGCAATTAAACCAGAAAACGTATGTGAATTGATACTTTCAGATCACCTGGGCTGAGGAGAGCATTTGCATAATTACATTAGGGTTTGCATGTCTGAGAGAGCAGGTATAAGGTAAGTAGTCCTTATGCAGCTGGCATCTGAATGTCCATGTTAAGGCTGCATCTGTTTTGAAGCAGTATGATGCTCTTGCATGCAATCAAATCCTGGCTTTTAGTGACACAGGACAAATCTAAAATGAGATGTTCTTAATGGAGCTACTCTGGATGCACAGCAATGCAGGAGGAGATCAGCATGTGGCATGTACACTACATGAAGTGATGGGTGGRTACATTTTTATAACCTAATTTTACTTCCCTCCATAGTATTCAATTTTATCCACATAGGTCCATTGAGAAAACAAGGTTCTGCTCTCAGTGAAGTGTTTATGGGCCCATACAACCAGAGGAATACCTTTTATGTGCCTGTGGCACTTTGAATATCTTTGAATGGGAAGAGAATCTTTGTGGGCAAGAATAAATTCACATACTTTTTGGTCTGCCATGCGAGGAAGGGCAGAGCGGCAGTCAGTGCCACCTAAATCTTTGCCAGACCCCAGGGAAGGATTTAAGTTCAGATTCCCTATTTGAGTAAGCACTAGGAACAAATGGTAACATAAAGGTTAGTAGAAGATTATAAATAGGATAATAAATGGAGAAGGAAGGATTATACTACCACATTAGAAATCATTTGAAGGGAAGGTAGAAATTCTCATGCTTTGCAATAATTTTTGAGTGCCCAGATTGATGATAATCTATGTTATTTATTATAGAGATATATGTTTTAAAATAATTTTTAAAAAGAGCTTTTTAAAATTATTAGAGCAACAAATGCAGTAGAGCACCAAAATTCTGATAGACTAAAGTAGAATGTTAATAGTRTACATATAAATATTTGCCATGGAGATGTGCCTGAGCATATCCAAWCACGTCGGAGAAAAAAAAGAACATATTTCTCATGTGGCCAGTACTTAAACTTTGATTACTCCTGATTAATTATTTTATCAAAAGCTCTGTCAGATAAATTCAGGTAATTGGTAAAGGAAAAGAAACCACTCCATGAACAGACAGACTGTGAGCAGAAAGAGGTAAAATTTGAGCATCCACTTTGAATTCTTCATTCAGCTCAGTGCACTTAATAAAACTGAAGAGCCAAATAGTGTGTAAAAAGAAGGACTAAGAGCTAACATAGTGGAAAGGAAATACCTGTCTCTGTGTTTATTGGTCTTCATAACTGGAGTCTGTGAGATCTTCACAACCTCTAGTGAATGAGGCATGCAGTGACATCTAAAAAATATATACAAGAGCAAAATGATAAGCATGTGCCCAAGATAAGCAGCATTCCTTAGGGTACATGTGGACCTGACTGGAGTCTTCCCATGTGAAAAGAAACTTCCACTATTCAAGTAGTGCATTCTCAAACTGTGGAACTAAGCCATGTTAACTGAGGGCTAGTTTAGCTGTCTACAGCCAATTATGCCAAGGTGCCCTGCCGTGTGTCCAGCCTCACAGAGCTTTGCAAATGAGAGTCTGAGGAGCTGCGTGTCCCKTCCCTGTTTACAGTGATATCTGTGACAAAGCAGGAGAATATCTCCTCTTGGGATCCTCTGTTACTGTGTCCTGAGGCTGTCCCTCGCCATGAGGTATAGCTAGTCAGGAACTTGATGGCACAAGCTCACAGTGAGTTGGTATGCCTATGTTATCATCTTCTAGCTAAGACTCATACATCTGATCTTGAGGAAATTGTGGCAGTGAAGGCTCCAGTATGTTTTCTGCAGACAAACTAGAAGAAACTTTGCCCTGCAGCTTCACTCCTGTGCTTGCTTATGCCTGGCTGCTGAAGACTAAGTTGGGAGACCACAGCTGTGCTGTGACTACATCTTTCCTTTTGATGGAAAGGTAAATTTTTCTGCTAGGTGATGAACTTTCAGATTAGGTGCTGTGGCACTGGCATGGGTGTGGCTGGGAAAGGAATCAAGAATTGTGGCACCTGACAGAGCAAAGGAGAGAAATCAGAACTAGGATAATGAGCAAAATGGTCAGGTAAGAGTCCCAGGTGGAGGTCTCTTTGAATGTCCCTAGCCAAGAGCATGAATAGAACAGAAAAGAGAAATAAAAGTATTGAGGCCTGATRTCAGTGAAGGTAGAAGGTTACTAGGGCAATAGAAGTCAGTGTTTTCATTAACTAACAGGTCATAAAGTCATTACCAGGGAAGTAGTCAGAGCAGGGAGACAAATGAGAAGGTAAGTAAAGGAAAAGGCAGAAGTACAGCTGMAGTAGTGCAGTAGAATTTCAGAAGGAGAATCCCTGTTAGTCCAGCTTCCATATTTCTGTCTTACCTTAGTATGATTGAGCAACTCTTTAAGGAAGATCTCATTACAGTCTGTCGCATGTTTGGGCTGGACGACTGCTCATTGCTTTCAAAATGCATCACCAAGGAGCTCTGTTGAACCCCTGTGTTGTAATGGTGATAATGCTGTAGAGCAGTGGCCTTGGCTTATGGGTCTCATGACACCAGTGTCACATGGCAGTGAGGACAGCGTTGTCCAACACACGACTTGTAGCAGGTGACAGTGCTAATCTTGTTTATCTTGATAATTCTCAGTGGTTTTGTTGCTCACTGGGTAACCTCTGCAAAGTTGAGCTCAGCTTTGTAGTTACACTTTTAAAAGGGTTTTTTTTTTGTTTATTTCTTTATTTTTATAGTTCATGTTTATTTCTTTATTTTTGTGAATTCAGCAGCTTATTACCTGTTTCTCTCACTGTCACGCTTTTAGACTATGAAATTAGCTTAGCAATCATGAAATTACTAGCATCATTCTAATTTTTGTATTGTTCATTTGAGCAATATTGGTGCAATAYGTCAGACATGTAGCCATATTCTTTGTGATTATCACTCCATACAACTTTCAAAGCAATGTTAAATTGTGACAGATCCTCCTCTGAAATAACCCAACATAGTTTATGAAATCCATGGAAGTGTATCAGCTTACATCAGCTGAAGATCTGGGCTACCTTTCTAGCTAGCAGAAGCTAACATGTTTCTTATGACAGAAGTGAGTATCTGAAATGARCTTAAAGATAACTTGTCTATGCACACTTTGTATTCTGCTTATGAGGAACCCTTGAAATATATCAAGCTCACTTAAAGAGGTGTAACTACTGAATACTGAAAATAAACAATCCTTAGTAGGAAAATAACCATTTCTGGTAAAGTCTGGTATGGATATCATAGAAACTTCCTCCATTTGTACCAAGGATTAGAGAGTCCATGGACTGAATTTCTGAACTGGCAAATGAAGGAACTCTTAACAGATGATGATAGTGGAATGCAGGATGTACTTTGTCTATGTATTTTACACAAGCAATTTCCTTTTATCTAGATACACTATCTCTAGCATTCTTGTAAATATTTTGTAATAAATATTTCTAAATACAGTGAAATTGTAGTGCCATGGGGTCTGCTACAATATTATTATTGGTATTCTAACTGAATTGTGCCATTTAATCTTAACAGTGAAAGACCACCATTTTCTGTTTCCGAATAGTAGAGAATAGGGATTAGCAATGTGTGAATTAGCACAGTTCTTCTGACTAGCTAAAAAGATACATATCCCTTTTTCTTGACATTTAGAGGTGAAGAGGAGTTAATTCAGAAAAGACCAAGTTACTGACACTTTTAATAATAAAGTAGCACTTCAGAATGATAGTGTGAGAGCAATGATTTGTAATGACCAGTATAACAATGTGAGAGAGACGTGTCATGAGCTTCTACCTCTGTTAACTTGCCTTGGACTGTTCAGTGGTTGCCATTCTTTAGGAGTGTTTCTAGTCATTTCTTTTTATTTATATATGTGACTTTCTCCGAATCTGCCAGAAACACTATTAAAAAAGACCACACAGAAAACTGATCTACCATACACAAATGTCTGCTGGGAAACAGTCATGTAAATTTTGATTTACTGAATGCACAAAAGGAGGAGGCCACCATCTAAGAAATGGATGACAGCATCTGAAAGTGGTTTCAGCATTTTAAAAGCAATTATGGGGGGTAGATTTATGCATGAAACCTGCTCTGTACATTAACTAAATTTGTGGGTTTAATCACTGGAAGGAGAAAACCAGCTATGAAATACCCAAAGTAACAGGTCATTGTAGATATTCCCCTGAGGACGTAATTTGTGTCTGTGTGTGTAGACAGGAGTGTGCGTATGTGTTGCAGAAGTGATAAAGGAAAAAGTAAAGTGTACATCCTCAAAAAGCAAACACAGGAGAATGCTGGGATATAAGGCTTCCTAAATAAAGCAAATAAAGCTGTGACTATGTGAAGATTTCTCAGAATGGGAATGGTAAAGGAGTAACGCATTCTTCACTCCAATGGAAATTAATGGAGCATGCATTCCTCATTCTCAGTCTATTTGAGGCTGCAACAGGGGATATCACATCTGGCAAAACTACTTTGAGTCATGTTATACCACTTATAACATCATCTGGACCTTAGGAAACAGCTTTCTGAAAATAAGGAATGCTGTACAGTACCTGACATTAGCCCTGTTGAAAGGTACTGATAAGTTGCAGAGGCCTAAGAAATTAAGGGCCACATTTACATGGAATTTCCCTGCACTTTATTATGCTCAATTCCCTGGTTTTGCAATTTTAACTGTTCTATTCCCTTTAGTATCTTCCCCAGAGTGAGTAGGGGGGTGCTCATTTGTGGAAGGGAACCAAATCAGTCAAAAAGCSTATCTGGGACAACAACAGAAGAACACTGTACCCAGAAACATTACAAAATCTGGTATAAATTGAGAGTGTTCATTAGTAACAGAGATACTATTTTCAAACTGTGTTGCACTTTACTCTCCAAGGATTCCGTGTGCTGCAGTCCTTCCTGATCCTGTGTTTGTGATCCTAACTCCCACGATTAGCTTTAGCTGATTTGATGGAATTAGTTGTGTGAGGAGGATACTTGCTTTGGAAGGCTTTGCAGAACTTGTTCATAGATACTGACAGCTTTATTAAATCTAGCCACTGCTGGGATGAAGAGCAGCCTCCTTTATATTTTCCATGTACTCTGCAACAGAGCAGGAGGTGGTGCTTTGGCAAAGCATGGTGATCTTTTTCAGAAGTGCCTCAGGACTCCTGCAGTGTTCACAGAGCAGACTAGAGTCCTGGTCTCTTAGGATCCACAAATGAAAGAGACTTGAATGCAACACTTGAATTTCACATACAGAATTTACATTTCCTCCAGCATTCCTGCTCTAGAATAAGTAAGATGTTGTAACATCGTGATGGCCATAAATATCCAGACTAAAATGGACTGTAAAGTAGCAGAGTGACATAGTCCAGCATGCAGGCAGAGCTGACTGATATTTAAAAACCAAAAGGATGGGAAATTTGGAAATACAAAAGGGAGAATGAAGATGTGAATGTTTTAAAATCTACTGGAAGAACAGAATGGAGTTCAGCCTGCAAGGTCTATGATTAATTTTAGTGGTTTTTCATGCATGCCTTCAAAATCATGTTTCTGAATCAAAATGCCAGATCTGCATACTACTATAGATGGGAATCTTTTACATAGACTCCTACACCCAAGCATGTTCGTTTGATATTATCCATTGCCCATCACCAGTTATCCTAAATATTGTGGGGATACACTCATAAACTAATCAAAAATTCATGTTTGTGTGTAGAGGGGAAAAAGTTACCAAGTGCTTTGTACAGTGGTCAATAGATTCACGTCTGGAGAGCAATTCACATTTGGAGAGCAATATAAAGCAGTAAGATGCTTAACACCCAATGTAAACCTATGCCCTTGTTAAAAATACRCAGGAATGCTCTTTTCTACTTTAGGATTATAGATTTTCTTTTGAAGTTCAGTTGTTTCCAGTGATGCTTACAAAAAGTCCCCAGTGTCCTGTCCTGCACCCATGTTTATAAAAACATTTAAAGTCATAGAATGGATATATAACTAGGTAGACACATATTTTGATTCATGTTTTGATTCATGGTTTAGGCACACATTTGAAGGCAAGGTTTTTGGCTGAAAAATGCATCAGAGTAGCAGTCTTGCAGCCATATATTATAGCTGTGACCCCTGAAAATTATCAGGATTTAATACAAGACTATAATATAGAGTTTCTGAGAACTATACRTAAGCAGTAGACAACATAAAAGTCATATTACTATTTATGTGCCATCAAATCACATTAGTAGGAATTTGACCACATAAACACTAAAATTACTTTTGAGGAAGCTAGCATTTACAGAAAAATCAGACATATGCAATAATATTACGAGGCAAAAAGAATAGGGAAGGCTGCTTTTCCATATATGTCTAATTTTTTTTTCACAGCTAATCAAAGATGTATCATGTCATGTCATATCGTTATTACCTATATTTATTGTATTATATTATAAGATACGTGGGAGTTGACTGATATCTATGTTGTCAGCTGTTTGCCAGCTGTTTGCTCCTGGGATGAGGATGAGCAGGGTGAATTTTAGCTCCTCATCAAAACAAACAGATTTTTTTTTTGGTACTTTCTTTGTTATTCTAAAACATTCTATGAATAGAAAAGCTTCCCAAACCTCTGAACCCTGATTTTTTTTTTTTTTTTTTTTTGTATCAGTTATGTATAGATGTGAATGTTTGGTCCTCATGCTTTGATGACGCCAGTAGAGGCAAGCAACTATAGAAACTATATTGGTATAGTGGCAAACATGTAATATCCAGCGTGATGAGTGCTCTGAAGGCAGTGTGAAATAAGGAGCTACTCCAAGAAAAAAAAAAATTGTTACCTAAAAAACATGGTTGAATTTGACAGGATTTTTGCTATTGACCTCAAAGTGAACCTGGTTGACCTTTGGCCATATGAAAATATTGGTAGAGCAGCCGTGGCTTTACCTTGGGTCCCCTCTGCGGGACAGCACAGCACTGCATTGCTATGGCAGCAGATTGATATATGTATAATAGCGATAATCCCTAATGAGTCCCCAGTTTCCCTGCTTCRTGGGAAGAGTAAGAATGTGCGACCTTCCCGCCGGTGGCATGTGCCTGCCTCTCCTCTCCGTCTCCACGTGGCCCTGGCCGTGCTGTTTTGTTTCCACATTGCTACCCGTGGTGGAGCAACCAGTGCAGAGCTGGCTGCAGCTTGGCCCCTGCGGGGATAATGCATAAAGTCAACACTTTTGGAAGCAGAATAAAAACATCGCAAACGTCCACAAATCTTCCTTGCTGGTTTTGGGAGGTGAGGGTGAGGAAGGAGTTGTTACACTTTCTGTAATCTGATTGGTACCTTTGAAGAAGGAATTTCTCTACTATGGTCATGATTCAGTAAGTGCTTAACACATGCCTAACATTAAACATGTTAGCAGTGCTACTGACTTAAAAGCAAATTTATCTTGCAGGACATGAATAGGACTATTCACTTGCTTAAAGTTTATCACGTGCTTAAGTGCTTTGCTGAATAGATGGTCAGTATTCTTAGATTATATTTTAAAAAGACTTTTATTTTGAGATAGTAATAAATACTAACTTCTATGAAGATTAAAGGATTGAGGAGACTTTACATGTCAGAGTTGTGCATGTACAACTCCCTTTGAAGTCAATGGGACTTGTGTGTGTGCAAAGGGCAGAGCTGTTGGGCAACAGGAGACCATGATACTGTGGCTTAGGAAAGTCAGAAAGATCATGGGATATCTAGAATCAGTATATCAGTACACACACTTTAAASGCTTGAGTTCTTTGAAGTGCTCTCTCTCTATGCTCTCTCTCTCTCTTCTTTGTTTTTTTACCCTGTTTATTTATTTATTTATTACCTAGGACATAACAGTTAAAATCAATTCACAGAAACATTTGTCATTCAAGGAACTTACTTGGGAGCTAAACAGAACAGTACAGAACGGAATAGTTTCCCTTTTACAGTTAAGGGTCACCTCTGGCATGTGCAAAAGGCATGAGAGGCAATCAAGGGGCAAGAGCYAAAGCTACTGAAAACAGAGAAATCAGTTCTGGATACGTAAAAGGGATATGACCAGAAAACACAGCAAGAGTACTGCAGAGGAAGGTGGAAACAGAGGCCAGGAACATCACTTAGGAATCCACCTCTGGGAAATCTGCTGAATTAGGAGGGCTGTGATTGTCTCGCACCTTGGATTACTTGTGTTTGCTCAAGCTTGCCGAAAGAAAACAATTAGCCAGTGTTCTTACTGATGTTATTAAATGAGAACATTATTCTCATTTTGTAGAATGTTGCTCTTATTTATTGACATTATTTGGGTTATACTTGTAAGTGCTGAATATCTTGTTAGGTTAATGGAAGGTTTAGAGCTCTTTACAAATTCTTTCTTTCCACTCAAGTTACATCTAAGAAAGTGTAAAACAAAGAATGAAAGGTGCTTAACTCTTTCCTGCATCACTTAAACATGATAAAATTGCACATTTCGAAAGCTGGGATAAGGACTGCAAAGCTAAACTCTTACATTTTGATAACAAAAACATAGTGTTAATCATTTACTAATAGTCAGAGTCATTTGGTTTATTTCCTCATTTCTTACCATGAAAATGGTAGAATATACTGCTAAAAAACCTGTTTTGCCCCTGCTGGTCCCTCTCTGAAAAATGGCACCAGCAGCTGTGCCTTGGTTTGGAAGGATATGTGTGTGGAAAGAGAGGGAGAGGAAGAGGGATGACAGACTCTAGCCAACATACTTTTGCAAAATGACTGCCTGCTCACTGGCATTGCACTCTTTTTTTTTTTTTTCCCCCTGCTAATTACAGGAAATGTGATTTATTAGTGTTTGTGCAATGGTAACTTTTCAGTTCACCCACAGCCTTTTCTAATCTGACCAATTATTTTCAGTATTACTTTTAAGCCCTGACTTTAATTAATGGGGTGCAGAAGTTTAAAGCATATGGGGTTGCTTTTCTTATGTCTGGGAACAGGCAGGGTTTAAAAATCCTGCAGATACATTCTCAATACTGCACTTAAACTCTGTTTCTGAAAATGTTACGCGTAAGTTGTCATATTTTCTCCAGCTTGACAYAAAATTCTGTGACGTGTCACATCAAATAGCAACAATCATGAAATTTTTAGGGATGTGTCAGTTTTGAGATACATACTTTCTTGCTTTGATCCATCATGGTTCAACTGGAAGATAAAATAATCACTTCCATTTCTTGCTTTTTTTTTAAATATAGAAAAATATATATTTCAAGATATTTGTTCTGAAGCCCCTCATTGTTGCTAAAATCTGCCACAAAATTAGAACTTGAGGGGTGGCAAAGTGGGATTTTTTTTGCCTCCTTTGCAGCATGGCTTGAGAAGTGTCATCATTTACAGGATACTAGTGATTACATTTGGGCAATCCAGTCTTCCCATGTGCTGAGTGCTAGTCCAGCCCCTGGAAATGGGGAGCCGTGAAGCGTGCGCTGTGCTTTGCAGGACAGGGCTGTCAAAAGCAAACTTCAGCTGTCTTTCTAAGCACCATAGACGATACCCTTCCAGCAGGCTGTGGCTCACGCTCCCTTAGCAACAGGTGAAGCAAGCAGTGTGCAAACTTTGCACCGCTTTTGCAAGCAAGTGATGCAATTGCCGTCTCATCTCCCCACGTTGGCCAAGAGGGGGTAAATCAAACAAATCCCCCCTCCACGCACATCCCTGTTCCCTGCTGCTCATCTCCTGTACCGAAGCTACGTGCCGCACCACGGAGCCGGTGCGTGCCGGCGGCGCGACGGCGTGCGGCGGCGCACATCTGCTGGGGAGCTGCAACGCGCCCGCCCCGGCCGCGGGGCCACGGCTCGATCCATCAGCAGCGGAGCTACCGCTGAGAGGAGCTTCACTCCGGCGGGATGAACGGCGGGTGACTCCCTCCCGGCCTCGGGACGTACCCCCTCCCACACACACCGGGCCATCCRTCAGCCCGCCGCTGAACTCCCGTTCACCTCCCGACCCCGGCCTCAACTCCGGCGCACGTCAATGCGCCACGCGGGCCTCCGCCAGTGGAGCCGAGAGGCCTCCTAGCCGCTGCAGGCGGGCCGTCTCCAGCCTCGTGCCGTGAGTGCAGTGGCTGCAGGCCCATGCAGCCGCGTGCAGCCATGGGGACTTGCTACCTGGGCCATGGGTGGCCCTGGGGCAAAGGGGCACATGGCGATGTCTCCTTCTCTCCTCTGTCCCTATACCTACAGAGACTCTTGCCAAAAAGGTCTGCCTTGACAGTCTTGATGGGGAAGTTATCACAGGCTTGAGGGTGTAGTCAGCCTCTCTGAAAATTCAGTATTTTATGGAAGGAAAGGAAGAGAGTTAGGTATTTTCTGATAACTAATAACTCGCAGTCCCGAGCATGCCAGTGCTTTTCCAGTGCCAATGCCCAGTGACCATCATCTGTCATCATCATCTCTCTGGTGTCTTTCTACTCTTTCTACCAGTGCCTGGCAAAACTAACCAGAGCTCTGGCACRTTTTTCTGGTGTCACTAAGGCATTTCCCCTTTGTTTTGGTGGAGCACGTGGTGGCCCTTGCGTCATGGTGCTGGGTGCRATGGTAGGCTGGGGGTGTGCTGATGGCCAGGGAGGTATCACAGTGCTGAGGGTGCCTGTTCCTTTCAGTTGGTCCTTTTCTGATCTAACTGTATAGTGCTGGGGAAAAGCATTAGGGAAACAGAGGCGCAAGGACAGCCGCTAAACCTCTGCGCTTTCTTTCCCCCGCTCCAAGGAAGCTTTCAAAGTGCTTGTCTGCTGAGTCTTCAGGGAATAATGTGTGCCTGCAATTTATTACACGGTCTCTAGGCAGAGACTACCACTGCTATATCAGGGAATTACTTAAGGAACTACTTAGGTCTAGGTGGCTGTTTGAGAACTTAGATCAAGAACTTATATCACCTGCTTGATCTGTTAGGTTTATTTAGGTCTCTTCCTTGGGCTCATTTCTCCTTTCATCAGAGCATAATTTAACCTATGGTCACTGAAGAAAAAGGGAAGCCTAAATAAGCTTCAGAATACACCTGAGAAGCTCTGTCGGGAAGAGCAATGAAGGAAAGTTTTCTTCTGAAAATTATTGTTCTTTTACATTGACTCTTGCAGTTTCTGCTACACGGGACAGGATGAAGAATCTATTAGACAGAAGAGTCAAAAGCTAGCATGAAAAGTGGCAGCAGGAAAGTCAAGGGGAAGAACAAGAAATGTTTTTTGCTCTTATCAGAGTGGAAGAGGCAAAACTCATGTGTCTTGAACTCTTTGGGTATGTTCACACTCTATGCTTAGTCTAGGGCAGGAGGTATATTGTGAGTGTCAGGAATGCTCAGACAGTGCGGGAATACCCCAGTGCTCTCGCCAGGACCAGGAAGGGGARTACTGGGGTATTCCCACACAGTCACTGCAGCCAGGAGGATGCATTAGAGTCAGGGAAGGAAGCTGTGCTGGGGTAGGGGCATGCTTCTTCCAAATGAGCACCCAATTTCAAGGGCAGATGGCAAAGACCCTATGAAAAAAAACAGTTGCTTTGGGTTTATATTGCAGGGAAATGAACCATTTAAGGCTTTGACTGATTTTGTAAAAACACAGAGACAAATGCAGTGATTTGAGCTCTGACTATTGGAGAAAGGTGGTGGAGATGAGTCTATCATAGAAGTCAGTTAGTGTTTACAACGAAACATTTTAAGGCAAACTAAAATCAGTCATGGTTGCACTGAACACACTGCACTGTAGATTGTGGTGGTTTGGGACCTGACAAGCAGCTTAGATGTCCAGGCACTGGGAGAAGGCTGAAGCTGCCAACCTTTTCAGCTTGTCCCAAGGTAAAGCTGTTCCAGCTCATCAGTCAGCAACACTTTCTGGGCCTGCAGACTTTGAAAGGGTATRCTGACCCATGAAATTACTAATATAATAATATGAAGGGGCTTGTTTTATGATATTTTCAGATAAATAATAATCCTGAGACTAGATGTGTTTGAAAACTTTTCTTTATTCATACTTCCCATACTTTCCATGTGTAGGATGGCACATTTTTTATACAAAATTTGCTTTTCCTTTCATTCTAGTAGAACTGAAAATGAACCCAGCAAGTCCTTGTAAATCATGAATTATGCTGCTATTCTGTTTTCAAGGAACTTCCAAACACTCTTAAGAACTTGACCACTAAAGCTTCATGGTGCTGTAAGTCAGTAGGCTTCCAGCTGAATGAATCTAGGATCAGCTTCTGGAGATGAGATGTTCACAACGGTCTGCTATGTTTGCTTTTCTGCTAGAGAATGATTGCCTGTGTTACAAAATGCATTGCATAACTTGGAGTTACATCTACTCAGCAGAAGATGGAAGACATGGRCAGGAGTATCTGGGACATGCTGAGATACAGTGGAAGACTTTTCTAGGAGTCCTTTAGAAGACTAAGAACTCTATGGATCAGGGTGTTTTAGCCAATTCTCAATGATCTGGTATTACCTATTTTCCATTTAGTTCCTTTAGTAATAAGAATTAAAAAATGAATCTTGGTGATGCTGACCTTGTCAGACCAGACATACTCTTAAGTTGGTGAGGTGTGATGGCTGAAATAAAGTGGGTGTTGATTCTAATACTGTCTTGAGTGATATGAACTGATCATCATCCTGGCATACATAAAATAACACCTCAGAAATATGTGCCTAATATGCCATAAATGTTGGCTATTTTTCAGACTGGCATACTAGAAGAGATGGTTCCTAAAACAGCTTAAAATAATCCTTCCGAGACAGATCTAGAAAAGAAATGTTTATAATTGTGTTGACTGACACGACTTGAGCCCATTTCCATTTCTGGGTCCTCATGGGAAAGTTAGATTAAAAYGGGAAATATTTTGCATAAAACCGATTTTCACAGAGTAATGACTGAAATGATAATACGCTGGCTATGGTGCATCAATCACACCAGTGATATAACATSTGATGGGTTTCGTAAAACTGACCTTCCCCTTCCTCTTTTTTTTCTGGAAATACCTATCTTTTTCCAGATGTAAACTCTGCAGTTTCATTATGATCTTCTATCACCAAAGCCTCCTTATTATCAGGTAAAGAGCAAGCCGARTGATACTGCCTTTTTCCGTCTGCAGTTACTATCAAAACAGTGCAACAACCCCAATCACAAACTCAAGAGTCTTTTGACAGCAGCAATTAAGCAACTTAATTAATGAGTGAATAAAAATGATAATATTTACTGAATGGGAGCATCCTGTTTTGCATTTTTATTCAAACTGTGCACCTGAAGAATACCACTGAGTATACTACCTCCTCCCCTTCTGCTTGCAGTCTCTGTTCTTTTTTTTCTTTCCCCACACTGTTTTGACTTTGCAAACACCCAAAAGCTGCTGCGTGTGTAGACACAGGCATGATGCCGAGGCATCGGAGCTCCCTTCCAGCAAGCTGAGGGGAATACGTTGGTATTGGTTCTGGTTAACCCATAAAACATGACTCTCATTTAAGGGACAATTTCCACAGCGCATTTGTAATACTGAACTTTTCATCAAAGTAGGTGATTAATTACTGATAAAGGGCTAATAAAACATTAATGCGTTTTGTAATTAACAAGCTTTGCAATGACAATTCTCTCCACCCACCGTCTTCGTAAGGTTCACATGCATGTATACAGACATCCACTCCCTCAATTCTTTATTAGCCTGTTAATCTATACAATACAACCTTTATATACCACATGCATACGTATAAACATATATTTTAGTCTGCATGGATTTTCTCAATGAAATACATTACCCTTCGAAAGTGCAAGTAAAGCCCCATACATAATTATTTTGGAATGACAGACAGTGAATTCCTTAGCTATTATTTTTGACGACCCTGTCATGGATGCCAGGCATATATTGTGGTGAGAGCCTGAGAAACTTGGGAAAACCCACCTGGGGAGCAAACTCCTTTTTTCTTTATGGAAAGGTTCCCCAAGTGACAGGCCTGCGATCCTGGGTGAGCTTAATTAAAGTCAATAGAGAAAACTAAAGCATTCAAAATTGCTGCCTTTGGGGCTCCCCCGCTCTTCTTTTTCTTCATTTGCTGACACTTTTTAAGGGGAAGGTGCATTTTAAATTCCTTATTTGGGGCTTGGGGCTCAGTTCATCACATTCCCCTTCTGTTCTGTATCCCACATTAAATCTCTCTGACACTTCAAAGTGTTATTTCCCATGATTTATGGCTAACTAATGCAGGTGCACTGGGCCTCCTGTGAGGAACCAAATGTCCTCTTTGACATGAGTATTAATGAATGAAGTTTTGGTGCACAAAGCCAGGTAAGGGATATTACCCAATATGACAGACAGGTAAACTGAGGCACCCAGTAAGTCAACAATGAAGTTAGAACATGAACTGAACCTTAGCTGGTTCCCAGAGCTTTGCAATATTTATTGAGCCTCTTATAGGAAGAGGTCTGCTTCGAGTGCCTGTATTCCTTGTATTTTTTTTTCCTAAAAGCTCTTAACCCAGGCCTACTGCCCCTATTCCTACTCTATTGTTTCTCCTCTCTTGCTCCCCATCACAGACTAGACATGCAAAAGCAAAAGAGCTGGGAACATACGCTGATGAATCAAAAATGCCTGTGTATAGCCRTATCTTGACCATCTGCTGGACCTGCCACTTCAATCTCTCCACTGTTTTGAATCATACACTTGCAAATGTCACCATCAGTCCTTACTCAGGATATGAGCTTGTAATGCTTTATTTTGAAATTAATATATGAATACCTACTTATTGCAGTGAGAGAAGAGCTCATCACTTGATAGCTAGTCACCCTCATTATAGACTTTTTCTGGTAGAACTTATTCAACATGCTCTAAGTCCCAAGAGTGGGATTAGGATTTGGGGGACAAACTACCTTTGAAATTAACTTTTGGAATAAAATCCTCCTTTACCAGCCTCTGGTAATGAGGTAGCAATATGACTTAAGAATGAAGGCATTTTTATTAGTTTCTAATGCTAGATATACATAATAAAGTTTGTGGATTAGAAAACTATGTTAAATGTTTGAAGTGGGCAAAAGCCCCATGATAAGGATGGGTGTCAGAAACTCCCCAGTTGTAATTGTTGGTCTTATGGTACTTATATTATTCACTACAGGCTAATCTAGTTTGTTTGACATTTACTGCAGAGTTGATGGAGCTGTACAGTAGGATGGTAGTAATTAAATATTCTCTTCTCCACAGCACTCAGAAGTGTAAGAAACGTGCTGTGTCAAGCAAAATGACAGCAGAGGGAAATTGAAGTCCAATAAGTGTAATTTACGCAGGGTTAAAACCAGAGCTGTTGGACTTGCATTTGGAGCTGGAAGGTGTTCTGGTGAGGAGGTTCACTCCACAGTGTAAAAATGCAACTGTGCACAGTGCAACCTGAGATTTTGATTTTACAAACAACTTTTCCTACTCTGCTTTGAGTTTGTAGGCCAACTACAGTAGCAGTTTTATTTTCCATTTTGAACCACAGGAGACCAACAATCTCCTCCTTTTCCTACTCCTTGTAATGTTCCCCTGATCAGCAGCTCAGCTCTTTGCTTCCCTCCTGGAGAAGTGATATCAACACTGAAAAGGTTAAGTGTGCTGCCTTATGAGTCAGGATGTTGTGAAATTTACACTCATTAGGTTCTCCGGGTGGCCATCAGCAATTTAATTAATATCCTTGATATGGGTTGTTATAAGTGATATCTTGGCTTCCAGATGCCCATTGCTGAGAGAGAGAGAGAGATTGCACTTGTGAAGAGTGACAGCTTTCAGGAGTGCACAGAGCCTTTGTACTCTGTCTTGCAAGAAGAAAGACAGCTCTAGTTGCCACCTTCTTCCTGTGGGGAAAAGAAAAAAAAAAAAAGGAAGAAAAAAAAAGAGCAGCCTTTTTGCAGGTAGCCTCACTCATGACAGTAACATCACGTCTGTTTCTGCCCTTGTCAACACATCTCACTGTCCACAATCACTCATCATCTCCAGACAGACAGCACTGGAGGAGATCATCAATTGCCAATGCAATTCAGCAGATACACTTCATAAATTTTAATTACATTCCCACTGAAAATGAATGGTCAGAAAATATAAAACATCTGCCATCCAGATCATTTACATTTTTYGTACGATAAATCATCAGCAACATCCAAAACAATGGATTAAATCATGTGGAGTGTGATAGGTCAAGAAAGAAGGAAAGGCACCCATTGTGTGATTACTGTTTGGACCAAAGCCATTACACAGTGTACAGTGTGAAGGAAAATAAAAACATTAAAAATAGTAACTGTTTGGACTTGTCCTCATAAATAAAAGATCTCAGGTCTCAGATAGACCCTGATAATGGATCTATTACTGTGTCTATGGAAAAAAATGAGGGCTTGTTTAAGTAAAAGAATATTCAGTTAATTAAGATGGAGAAAATGAGCATTTATCAATTGACTGGCTGGGCTGTTTCGCTTGTAAATAGAATAAAGGCGTGCTGTCAGTGGAAAATAATCTGTAAATCGGATTTGACTAACATCTTGACTGTAAATGTACCTCAGACAACTTTTTGTTTAGTTGAAGCATTGAGTGTGAGATCATGATGCTCAGTGTGCAGTTACCTTTTACCAAGACAAGCATCAGGCATGGCAGGACACTTGGTGAGATACAGAGGAGGATCTATAGATCTTCTGTCACCACATTTGGTGAGGGACCAGCCAGCTGATGGAGACTGGAGAAGGGATGCTGCAAGAGCACAGCCCCAAGAGGTACGGGGGCTGCATTTGGCTCCCTGTTTCCTTACCTGCTCGATAAAAGGCCAGAGGATCAGAAGCACTTTTCCCTCCAGTGAAACAAAGTGATGTGCTGAGTTTTGAAAGGCTAGGAAGATTTAGGTTCCTCAGACTCTTGAAATTTTGGAATAGTTTAGCCTGAATTGTAGCTGCTTGATGTTGTTGAATATTATATATAAGATTTTTTCTTTTGTGGCGATGCTACCTTTATATCATCTTGCATTTTCCCACAGATGATGCTAACCTTCTTCAGCAATCCCTCTTGTTCCCTGTAYCATTTCCAAACTTGAGATGCTGTCCTCTCTGCCTCAAGCCATTTGCAATTTCTAAAAACTGAAAGTGATTTTTGCTGGATATCACCTTAAGGCTTGTTTGTTTGGCTTTTAACTAGCACCAGTACAAAGGCATGAAAGTCCACATGAAAAAYGAACAGCAAACATAACTCAATCACAAGTTGGTGGATACAGCATATCCTCATCCCTAGAGCARATGAGAGATTAGTGTGTTTGTTAACCTCAGTATCTTTCATGTTGAATGAAATGGGTGGAAATCAGGTATACACTGAGCAAATGTTTATTTTGACTGGAAGCCCTGTCACTTTGTGTATTTATGTGAAATAGAGAGATGTATGCCTAGCCTGAGGAGGTATCTGCACTCTTCAAAAAAAGGCCRTTGATGAATGGCTGTAAAAGCTATACTTTTATCTGTTTTATGTTCTTCTAATGCTGCTAAATTGTTGTATATTAGGTAAAAAAAATAGTTTATTCTGATTTTACATCATGAGCATGTCTAGAAATGGTATGTGCAATATAAGCCTCTTTCATTTGACGATTTACTGTGGTTAAAAGGAAATAAAAATTCTCATAACATATGAGAGAACAATGTAGCTGAGAGATTTTTCAAGGTGTTCAGCTTGAGATTTTAGGCTTGAACTAGGAATAACATTTGTTGGCTCAATGTATCTGCATACTGTTAGTTCAGTTACAGAAATATCAGAGGGAAATAGGAAGCATTTTTTTTTCCTTACAGAGTTGTTTTACTTCATACTAAACTCTTTTACAACAACAGTAATTATTGAAAAATATCACAGAAGTGCTGCAGCACATATTATTATTAGTTACTATTTATACAGTGACACATATTGCTCTACAGACAAATAAAAACAATGTGCCTTTTTCTCTCTCACAGTTATGGTTTAYGGGGCTTTTTCTCTAGGGTTTGGCCAGCCAGTTTGGATGTGATAAGTTACTCTTCCAAAAGAGTATTGCTTTTGCTCCAAATTCTACTTTTTTTTTTTTTTCCCAAAACACAAATATTTTGTGCCATTCTGTGTCTCCTCATTCCTTTTTCTCCCTGCAACCACTACCCACACTTTCCCAGTCACCCTACCTCTGCTGTTCACAGGATCTCAGCCCAGGCTGGAAGGAAAATATACCAAGAGATCTGTGTTTTTACAGTTTCCTGTTATGGGCCTCAGCACTGTTTGGCCATGTATGAGACATCCTAGGAGGATATGAGATAGTCCATTAGGCATGATCTTCTTTTTATGGCCTTACTCTCCATCAAAGTACAATTCCTAGGTCATCCATTGCATCAAGGTTGTTTCCTCCTAGGCTGTTATAGGAGGGAGYTGGGAAACCAAGCCATGCTTTTGGTGGACTGGTTGATCCAGCGTGTTGAGTATAGAGGAGGAAATATGCTATATATTCTTAAAGGAAAGAGCAATTGTACTTTGAGCTGTCCAGCAAATTCCAAAAGTTCCTCAGTGCAAGCGTATAATACTTCTTTATACCACAGATTTACAGATTTCAGAGGGCTAAATCAGGTCTACATTCCCAAGAACTCCTTCCAACAGATACAAACAATAAGCTTTATGAAGTTTGCCCAGTCCTTTAAGTGACTTTATTATGCCTCAAGTATTAAATATCTCCTGCAAAAAAAATTACAGAGACTTAGATGAAAATTGGAAAAAAAAAAACACTTAGGCATCTAACGTACTTCTTGGGCAGAGGACAGGGGTCTGCATTGACATGATCCATCCATCTCATTTCTTYGGCATCTGAAAGTCTTCTCAAGCAGGGTACCTAGAAGATGCTCTTGTTGCATCTSTGGATTGGGAGCATGGATTTTTAGCATGGATTGGGAACATGCTTTTGAAGTGTGCCTCCTCATCGCCCAAGAAGTTACACTTTGGTTTGCACCATGGTATGCTCTCAGTGGGCATGAACTGGATCCATGTAGGTTAAAACTAAACTGGAAGCAGCGTTCCAGGAGCCTATCTGATGCACACAAGCCATAGCTTAGCTTTTGGTCCTACGGAYCAGACTGCAGCTAGCCCAGCAAGACTGCCCCAAATGGTGCATGATATGAGTGTCTTCTCTCCAGGCCCAAGCATTTTGTTGTGCACGTCTGCTCCTGTTGGTCTGTGCGATTAGTGCAGACATAGCCACCAAGGAGCTGTAATTCGTCCCTGAACAGACTGCACGTGTACATACCCACGGATCTGTGTCGCACAGACATGTAGGTGTGTGCACACGTGTGTGCACATGTAATTTACCATTTTTGTGTGATACACCAAAAATAATGTATGAGCTCCCTCTGCTGCTTTATACAAAGAAATTAATCAAGAAAATTGCTTGCAAAGCTGAGAACATTTCTATTCATATCTTGCTGATAATGCTCTATGCACAAGTAGCACTAAAAATAATAACATATTATGCTTGCAAAGCACTGTCCAACATTAAATAATTAAATAAACAAAAGAATCTGTGTTGGCTCCATTGCCTCATAAAGTATTCCAAGTACCTCCATTCTTATTAAATGAAACATGTCAATATTYTGGGCAAAAGATTCCATTTTCTGACTTCCAAGAAACCATCATTAAAGACAGAGACAACTCTACTGCGAGGTAAGATACATTCAATGCAGCTAGTTTTTCTTCTGGTCTTAACAACAGTAAATTACTTCCCACCTTATAGTCATTCTATATTAAAAGTTTTGGGATGTCTTTTTCATTTCATTAAATAAGTCTTATATAATTAAATGATGTGACATAATCCATTTCTTGAAATTTAGCTGAATTTGTGTGGCTCATAGAAAGAAGAATCAATCAGGTGAATTTAGTGATGAAAACTGAACTCTGTTAAAAGAACATGGTACTAAAGACTTACAGAAGCTATAAAATATAGTCTTTTATTCATTTTCTCTTTTACTTAATTCTACTGTTTCTAGAGATTCAAAAGATACATCTGAAATAACTTACTATTTTTTATTTTAGAAAGTGTGATTTTGATAAATTGGCTTGCAAACAAGTTATTTCCTGAAGGGGTGATAACTAAAGGGTAGTTCTATGAATGTTTTCAGAGAAAAACTTCAATTAGACTGGGTGAAAATTTGCAGCCAATTTTTCATCTTGAAAATATAGATTTAGTTAAACAGGGGAAAAAAATGATGTATTTCTATCAATTCATTAGATTGGTTTGAATGACTTCTGATTTTTTTTTTGACATTTTGAATTACACAATAATAGACTGAAGGTACCCCTAGAGCCATATGATCCCTACCCAAATTAAAGTGTCTCAGTATTGCTTAAACAGATGGTTTTCTCCAAAAATGTACTTCATTAGAAGAAAATTACACAGAAAAAGCTTCCAATGTAGATGAGCATTTTGAGTCACACTAGGCTGAATTTGACACAAAGCAACATTTGCCTTTGCCCTTCCTTTGCTGAGAATTCAAAAAATATTTAACCAAGAATTATTGTCAGAACTGTCAATGAGTAATCAGGTATATGAGCAGAGATACTTCAAGTCTGGATCTAAACTGAGATTGAAATACAGTGTGAAACAAATACAAAAAAAAACTTCCAGTAGAATTGCACCAAACACACAGGCTGTCAAATGCCKAATAGATGCCGGTGCATATTAATCTAAGTAGGAAAGTGCAAGAATTATAAAAGAGAGGATAAAATTCTCTTTCTTTTTTCTCAAAACATCTTCATTATTTTGTCTACTTCTTCATTTTAGCTTAGAGGAAACTTGGCGTAGTCCCTTGGTTTTTGGAGTGCTATCTTTGGGTTTTTACTTCCTTATAATCCATTTGTTTAACAATTATGTCCTATGTTGTCCCTGTATGGGCCAAGTGGGAATCCAACACTTTCCTTAGCATTCTGACCATACACTCCAGCTTTCCCACCACTGACTGCAAGGCAAATACTTGCAGCCACTTCTAGTGTTTGGCCATTATCTGATCTACCATCATTCTTTAAACATCTGTAACTTGTTTCTCCATGCGTACACTAAGCATTAACATGCACAGGCAATTGATACCAGATTAGTCTTACTATCTAGCCATCAATATTTTCTCCTTCATTAATAACTTAGTGAAAATAAGTGACATATGAGATCCTCCTTTTTTCAACAGAACTACTTGAAAGCAATAATATCTCTATCTGATTAAGTGCTGAGCGGGCATTTTGAGATTTTCTAAGTAATAAGCATGATATAATATAGCAGTGTCCTCTACTTTGCCTTTGATTGTATGTAATGCTACTGCATCAGTAACTATTAGGTAGCTGCATTACAAATGGGAGGACACTTCAGGAAAAAAAAAAGTTTTAGTAAGCCATCTTTATTCGTCCACATTTGCCAGCCCTTTGTATCACGGCARTCCTTCTGTGAACACCTCTGATATGTTAGTCTCTATTCTGCTTCAATTACTGCACTGAATTTGAGTCTAATAAACACACTATAGAGCTATAATTATCCAATCTGTAGGCTTTGCACATATAGGAGTTGATGAATCAGATATTCTAACATAGGGCCTGATGTCTCCTCTGGCAACTTCACCACCTCAGTAGTTTGTGTTTTGCAGTTTTAAATTGGTAACATTAAATGTCTTTAATAGCTTATTACTGGAATCCTTAACATGACAGAGATGTGGTGAATACAAATAGAGTACTTGACAAATCAGGGACTGTGATGGTTGGCAGATCCCATTGGCAATTTAGTAATGTGCTCAAGATCATAGATATTAGAGTTGGAAAAGACATATTAGAAAAATTCCTAGCTTGACTGAAGTAAATGGCAGAATTTCTGTTGATTTCAGGGGGCCAGTTGCATTAACTGTGTTGTGTTTTCCCCAATACTAATCATAGCAATCTAATCTGTGTGCAGTTTTTGGAGGAGTTCCTTGAATCCAAGCACTGAGGCTTGATAGATGAGTACACAACTACGAGCTTTATTGATTGCAGTATTCACCTACCACTGGCCAAACTCCCAAGGCCATATCTCTATATTTATTTAAAATTTAGGGAGCAGTTTCTTCTTGTTACATAATCCTCATCAGGAATCCAAGGGGGATATCCCTAGGATGTTACACAGCACACCTACAAGTGACTCAAAACTCTCACAAGATTCAGAAAGACTTCTGCTGTTATTCCCAGATGTTTCAAGCAAACACAGAAGCCTTTTGTTTTTGGATTGTGTGTAGGAGTCATGGGCTCCTATTTAAGCCTTGCATCTAAATAGTTTGTGCTGTCCACAGAAATAGAAATGAGCCTCTATAGAAGCAACTGAGTATTGCTCCCAACCCATAGGTCCTTTCAAGTGGCAAAGAGGCAGCTTGTGCTGAAAACTGGCATTGGAAAAACAGGAAAAACAGTGTAGGACACTCTGGAAGTATGTGGCAGAGGGCATCATTTAGAGTTTCTTAAATCTAGTTGACCTTCAGGTCATCTTAAATATTCTTGAGGTTTGTTCTGGGTGATGAGGGACTTGCAATCAATAGGTTGGAAATGTGACTTAGATGCACTTTTCTACTCTTGATTGTGATGAGCAAAAACTCCCATCACCTGAGAACTGAATCTGTGACTTGGCTGCACATAGATTTAGTGTCATTTCTCAAGGTTTCAAAGCCTCTGTCCTGCAGACTGGAAACTAGCGACTGGTCCCCAGGCACAAGCACACGAGAAGAAAGGCTTCCAGCAGCTGCACARCTTTACCTTGTATGTAGCCTGTTGACTAATGGATTCTGCTGATAAAATCCCTTAGACACGTATCATTTCAAACTCTTCCACTGGCTTTCAGATAATAACTGAAAAGCAAAAATGTGAATTGATTATCACYTCAGTGTAAACCCATCAAAGCTAAGTATAACTGAATGTTGTGAATTACATGTTTTTTACCCACAAGTCTCTCAGATTTGAGCTCTGAGGATCAATCAGCTGCACATGGAGTCATGACCCTGCTCTCACTCCTCTAAGGAACTGTTGTCTCACTACAGGCTATGACCCTTGGTGTGAACCTGCTAATATTACTTGTGAGTCTATCAACAGCAAGCCCTCTGTGGTCCCAATGTGCTTAAGAAAACTTAATTCCCCTTGTTCCAAATGTAGGGACCTCTTTTGTGCCAATTACCCTTTGACATTGCTATTCAAGCTTACTTTTCCAAACATTGGTCCCACAAATGCTGCTCACTTTCWCAGGGAAAGAGGCAGGCAATAGTGAGGAAAACTACTGTGAAAATATTCTCTCTTGATGTTCCCATTTGGAAAGACTGCTAAATTTATGTTACTGTCTTTTAGAAAACTTTAGAAAAGGCTGGATATGTGGCTTCATAACTTAATCTGCAGTTGCCACATAGACTTAGCAGACAGGCAGTAAATGCTTTATTGTATCCATGGCAGTGTAAGATATTTCCAGGAATCTACGGGTGAAATCGGCTCCCTCAAAATTGTGGTGCTGTTGTTCTGACTACCGCAGCGTTTAGTCACAGTGTCAGAGAAACCTCTCTGACGATACTAGCTTTGGAAATACATACTTTATCTTCACATTAGCAAACTGAAATCCCCTGCACTGACAAGGAAATGAGGCTTGGCCACCTCAGCATTCAGATACTGCAGCAGGAGCAATGCTATTAATGCTCACGGTTGCTCTGCTTGCTGATTCTGGAGAAGGAGCATCAGGGCAATGTGCATACATCTTTTAGCAACTCCATAAGTGTGAACTATCCATCAGGGACTTGGAAGTTAAAATCAGATATGGAGTACATTAGAGCACAAGAGAATGCTTGGCCTTCTTCATTCCATTTCTGCACTGAAGACTTTTATCTACCACTCCATTCCTTTATTGAGCATATAAATAAATTCGCAGTCGCTTTCTACTGTAAGGTCCTTATGACTTCGGCTGCATGGCCAGCTACTRGCAATAGGGTGGCAGAGATTGGGTTGTTTGTTTGCAAAAGCGAGCAGGCTGATGGCCCTGAAAAGCAGGGACGTTGAGAGAGGTGCAGGCGAGCAAGCACAACTGATGGTAGCTCACAGCTTGGCAGCCTGGAGGCCTTTCACAGGCTCATCTGAGGCACAAACACCACTGCTCTTTTTTTTATTTTTTATTTTTTATTTTTTATTTTTTATTTTTTATTTTTTATTTTTTATTTTTTATTTTTTATTTTTTATTTTTTATTTTTTATTTTTAAGGCAGACTGACTTAAGAGGGATGAAGACTGACACTGCAATGGGCATTGTGGAGGGAGACTGGATTCTCTTCCTGGCCAGTGATCTGCTCTGGGGCTTCCAGGAAATTATCATCTCTTGTTTTGCTGCAGCTTCCTGGTTTAGACCACACTCCTCGGAGCAAAGCCTGAGACACCTGCCCCATTTCTCAGCAGGGCTCCTTGGTTCATACTCAGCTCAGCATCAKCTACAGCTGCTTCTTGACTCACAAGGGGACGTTGGGAGCTTCTAAGGGTCAGCAAAGAGCCCGCAGACATGTCCCAGGTGTGACTGAAATGTGGAGCAAACTGGGGGTTCATGTCACACTGGGGGCCATAGCTAGAAGCATGCAGGTTCTGCTCCTAATACCTGCCTTTCGCTTGCTGAAAGATCACAAGGATGACCCAGTTCTTCACTCCTGGATCTGGCCTTATGCTTTCTGCACTAGAAAAATAAAAGCTTTTACTGTCTGCTTTTCTTTTCCTCTGGCCTCTCTGTAAGAATTAATGTTTCTCTGGCTGTTGGTATTTTAACTGAAAGTTAGCAGCTTGGGAACCAGTGGCCTGTGAAAGCAGTCACCAAATGCTGCATGGTTAGGTTGGTCCTCACTGGTAAAGGCTGGACAGAGTGCCAAGAAGGATGGAGATCACGTGTGAAAGTGGATGAGGTAGTAGTAGCGTTAGGTTCACTTGTCAGAGTTACACTGGATACATTGGAGTCTTGAATATAGTGATGCAACTGGGCTCCCATTCCCCAGGAYGTTTAGGTTACGTCTCAGGATGCTCGAATAAACAACAGTGAGTYTCTTTCCCACAGCATGGGGCACTAGTGTAACCCCTCTGCTGCTGCGGGCTGTTTAGTGAAAACACTCTTGCCTAGATCTTAGTTTACTGCCAAGGATTTTTGTGGGCACATAGCAAAATGATGTTTTAATATATACTACCTAGGAATTTGAGATAGCAGTATTTTTTTTTTCTCAGAAAACTTTTTTGCTAAGATGAAGCAAATAATTAGAAAACCTCAGCCCCATTTAGAAAGTTATTTGCAAAGGAGAAGCATGCTAAATAATGATAGCAAAATTCAACTGGCTTTTGATATCACTGACTGTACTGATTCAGTTACAAAGGATTGACTTGGGTCATCTGTTATTATTATAGTAGGTTTAGTGTTTTTGTCTGAGCAGTCTGGTTAATTTTAGGTGAAAAAGGCCTTATCCTCCTGTGATTAGCACTTTGGGTAGTCACTTTCTGAAAAGCTTCTTCTCTGATGGCTCCCTTTGGGCTCTTATTTCCAGTGAGTTAAGGTGGGCTTTTGGGTCAGAGCTTACAAAGTTGTGAGTCAGTAGAGAATCAAGGTTGATGTATTTTTCTCTCTCTCTATCTCTGCAGTGCTTTATTTCTGGAAAATCAAATAAAACAGTTTAATCAAAAAGGAAGTGGGAAACAATACAAAAAATACTACCTAGCTTTTGTACAAATAAAGAATAAATGAAATAGAAGCATATTCATCAAAATCCAAGTCAATATTGAAATAAAGTGTGCCCCTGTTGGTGTATTCAACATAAAGAGGAAAGAAAAAAAGGGAGAGCAAAGCACTTATRAAATGTGGCTTTTTTTGTGTGTGTGTATGTGTGAAATAAATGTATTTCAGAATATAATAGCAGTAATGTGTTCTATGCATAAATGTTATGGAAGAACAAACTTTAGGCTTAACTCACACATTTTTCTTTCTTTGTAAAAGAAGCAGTTTTGGCTAGAGTTTTGGGCTGGGAGTTGAGACCTGGATAATTTCTTGGGCAGAATTACAAACGTCCAGTGTGAACCCTGGTAACAGGGCATATGGGCCTTTTAAGATGCTGGCAAAGCAGCAGGCCACCCTTGCTAATGAAGCAACGCAGGGACAGGCAATCCACTGCGGAGACTGGGAATCCACCATGGGGACTGGGAATCCACTTAAGGGCTCCAAGCAAAGACGCTTAAATAAAGCTCCAGAACAGAATGAGGACAGAGAACTGGAAGTGTTTTAAAAAAAAATAAGAAAGAGAAGGCAAGGCAAGGCAAGGCAGGCTGCAAAGAGACTATCCATAGAAAGGCTGTTCCACCTGGAGCATTCAAGGAAAGATGCTGTCTGGTCTTTGCTCTTTGTTGCTCTTTTCCCGTAGTTTCAGTTTCCCCAAAGCTGGGAAACTGCTCAGAGATGCCCACATCGTGGCCTGATTTCTATGGGGAGCTGAGGTCTTCAGCTGAGCTGTACCCAGTCCTGTAGACCTCTAGTATCSTAAGGCTCAGACACACCAGGAGCCCTTCAGTTAAGCTGAGAGAGGGTTTGAACTCTGCTGTGCAAGAAGAAGTAGGCGGTGGTGATTCTTTGCCCCATCCAAAATTGTAGCTGAGAAATGAGTTGGGAAAAGATGTCCTGTTCCACCAGATGATCATTGAGATGCATTTTCTTTTCAGGTTTCCCCGTAGAGTAGTCAAGTGCCTCAAGAGGGGCTCTAGGACATTTTGTTGCAGTTAAGGGAGAGTGCTGGTCTTGTTCTGTAGGATTAGGAGAACCTTTTGGTATTGGGGTATGCTTCTATGGAGGAGAGGTTTAGTCCACTGTTGCCAGTGGACTAAACCTCAGATTCTGCTGAGAATTAATCTGTCATCTCAGTATGATCTCTTAGTGCCAAGTAAATAATTTCTGAGTAATAGGACCAGTAACAGCAAATGTAATGAAAGGATAAAGCAGTATGGGATAATCCTGAGAATGTAAAGATGCCCTTACATAAAAATTGCTTCATCTAAGTCCCTTCTACTGTACACAAGAGGTCTTGTGTTGCCCCTAGTGCCTGTGATGGCTTCCCTTATCCCGAGTCCTTTTGAACGTGTTGTGGCAGGCCTACATTTCCTGTCTGAGTTCATACTACGTGCATTGAAAAGGCAATGTGTGGTTTGGCTCGTGAGCAGGAGAACAACTGCCTGCAAAATGCCATTAGTCGGAAGATTTAACTGGCTAAACTGAAGTGCTGTGAGCGGTGATTTTACAATTGGCACATTCTATTTTCAACTTGTGAACTTATTTTGATATTTATGTAGAGTCATAAAATATAGTAGGAATGTTTTAATATATCTACTTTCACAGGACAACTACATATATCCCGAAACCAGTGYGGTTATTTTTCTTTTCTTTACTTGTTATCCAGTAATATGTAAATTATTGATCGTATCCACTCAGGCTCAGCAAATCTTACTTTCAGATTTACCTTTTTAATGACTGAAATAGTGATTTTTTTTAAGAGTTGGTTGGTAGTAATGTTAATTGTCATGCAGAACTGAAGAGGTGCTTTAACCCACCTAACAAACAAATAAGTCTTTCGTGGTGCTGTCATGGTTACCTTTGATGTAAAATCATCTTCTTATTGTGTAAGAACAGAGGGGCAAAATTATTTGGAAAGAAGAATTTGGTGATTTGTAAGATCAGATTCTGTCCTTTTTGATGCTGCTTTGATTTTTCTGGAGCTGCTGAGATGTAGCCCAGGATAGAAATGGAGGCAGAATGTGACTTATAAAGAAGTTAAAGTGTTCCTCATTTGTCTGGCAGATTGAGAGAGAGAGGGGTACCCTCCAAAGTTGTAATGTATTTGCTACGAAAAAGGCAGCTGAAGGTAAGGAGAGTGGAAAGTTTCAATGAAGTTGGAAAGACTGAATAAAGGAAGTTCCATTCAGGGTTGGAAGTGTGGTCTTAAACATCACCACTACTTTGGCTTCAAGTCAAATTAAATAGTGGATGTTTTCCTTGACCTGGTGCTACTTTTTCAGTGTGTTATATGATATGTTAAAAATTAAACTGGTCCTTAGTAATACCCCTTAGTTTTGTGTTATTATTGGAGTGCCACATGCAGCCTTATGCTTGGACAAAAGTGCCAATGTTTTCAAAGCAGGTTTTACCAAACTGTCCAAAGAAAGCCCACGAATCCAGAGCCTCACTTCAGAGCAGTACTATACATTCCAAATACTTACGGAAACGTTAGCTGAAATGGGTTGGAAATATCACAGCAGCAGGATTTGGAGATATGTCAGCATCACTTGTTTTCATCAGTCTGGAAATACTATGAGATTGCCTGGAAGCAGCAAGAAAGGAGTGAGAATGTTGAGCGGAAAACTATGGACCCTCAGCTTGTTTCAGGTTAAGGTGGAAGAGTCAGATGRTTTCCTCTTAGAAATCAATCATCCATCTTGGCCCCTTGAAAGCAAAAGCTGCTTTGGGGCATCAAGAGCAGCATCAACTGCCCTTGAAAGCAGTAGTGACCCAACATTTTAAAGGAGTCATAACTGTGAACTTGCATCTCTTTCAGGATCTGTCTGCATATGTAGGATCTGTCTATGTTTTCAGGGATGCCTATTCTGCATTTTTAAACATACATAGCTAACTTTGCCAAAGAAATTAATTCACAAGCCAGGTTAAGACCTTTTTTCTTAAAAAAAAATGTTGCTTTATTGACATTAGTGTGATTGAAAAGGTCAGTACAGAGATGCAATGCCATATGGTGGCAAGCAATGTGTGAAGTAAGCTTTCTGCCTCCTGAAATACTGGGAAAAAGAGTAGCAGTTGGGGGAAAAGGAGAGGAGAGTGATCACTATACTTTTCTTGAAGATSTTCCCCAAGTATTGTCTGTCATTTTTTGCTAGTGAAGGAAAGGGGGACTTTGTCCATCCTGACCTGCTAGAGAACCTACATTATTTACAATTTTTCCCCTCAGGAGAGGAAAAGGACTGCTCTCGTGCACTACATAGTACATCTCCTGTATTTGTACTTTTTTCTGCCCCCAAATGAGTTTACCATGTTAATCCCCAGAAGATCTGTGTTTAGGAAAATGCTGCCTTAAGTGTAGAAATTGGAAGAGCTGTTGACCTGGAGTGAACTGAAAGTTCCTTTGCTTCTAAGTGAAGCACAGTAATAATTGGTGATCCAGGAAAGCACATGTGGATGGGTTTCAAATGGGTGACGTTCAGAGCTCGTGCATGTAGCACTAGAGGGAAGGACAGAGAATGAGGAGGAGGGAAAGAGTGCTCAGTGTTGTCAGAAAGCCACAAGACCTTTGAATTATTACACTGAAAATTGAAACTGCTCTATCAAAATTGATGGAAGTGCCATGTAAGGTTGTTCTCCTCTGTACCTTATTTCCAAAGTTTGCACTTTGAAATGTGTTTATCTGTAATTCAAACCTAGGGGTCTGACTCTCAGTGACCTCAAGTTATTTTTTTAAGCAGTCTCTATTTACATGACTCTATGCATGATGACCCTTTGGGCACAGAAAGACATGCTGATGTGCTTTGAAATCAAAATGAATACATCCCCCATCTCTTTCCGCTTCTCACCATGATAGCTCCTGGAAAAAAAAAAAAAAAAAGTTGTCTTTTTTTTTTTTTTAAATCTAAGAAAAGATCACAGAAGAATTGCCGTGTTATTGTTAGAGGAATGCATGATGCTGATACTATGGCTGCAGCATTACATATATTATATGCATGTCTGTGTGTGTACGCTATCTTGCACACACATACCGTACATACAGATTTTGTCATGTGAGGGTGCCTCCTTACACCAAAATCATTACAATTCACCATATATTGTCCCCTCCCCGCACACACATTTGTGTTTTGTATTTGAAGATGAAAATTTTCAATACTAATGCTGAAAAGTGGGTATTATGTTGATTTATGCTAATCAGTCTATAGTTGTTGTCATATTGTATTGTTAAGTGATGACACTGGTGAAATACTGTTCCTTCCAATGTTAACAGCCCACTGGTGTGAAAACAGCAGAGGAGCCACCACCTCTGTACTCTCCATGGTCTTGAGATACAGCTGAAAACTTGGGACACCTTCCATCCTGCCTCCTGCTCAGCACTCCTTTGACAGCCCAACTTGCCACATAGAGATTAGAAAGGTTTTAAAAATAAGGCAATTCTCAAGTGACATTCTGGGTTAATACTGTTTGACTAGGACAGGCAGGAGGAAAAGAGGCAACAGGGCAAGGAAGGTGGCAGAGTGAGTTTATCCACATTGCCTGACCAGGCGTTTAGCTCAGGAGCTGATGTGGGGATGCAGGGGTCCCTGTGCAGTCAGGGGAAAGAGGCTGCAGATGGCCAGCTACGTGCCATGCGGTGGAGTAAGAAACCTCTGCATGAGCCAGCAGTATCCGGGCAATATGGGCAAGATCTTAATGTGTCAGTAAGCACATGTGGGATGTCTAGCCTCCTCTTAGAGGGGGAACAGTGTGAGTTTTGCTCAGTGACCTGTTCGTGGCCCTCCTAGCAGGAGCRTGTGTGCTGTGACTCTGCCTTCCCCCTTAAGGGCAGCGTGGCTTGTGTGTTGCTGGGTGCCGCTTTTGTTCCGGAGGAATGAGGGCTCAAATGAACAAAGAACAACTAGGAAAGAAAACATTAGTGTTACAGCATCTGAAAAGGACTGTTTTTATTTGTCTTGTCAGGCTGGGGTGTACTTTTAATTATTGATACTAGTACTTTGTGCAAAGCTGGACCGAAAGTGAATTGTCATTCATGTGAATATATAGCCAACGACTGTTGCTCTATTATTTCAGCTAAAAGGTAAGAAAAGATTGCCATTTTAATGTGGTTTCATAAGCAGGGGGTTTAATGAAGGGAAATGAGTCAAGTTCTTTTCCATTCACCTATTTGTGTTTGCCATGTCATATGTCAGGCTGCATGTAAGAACTTCCTAGGATGAGTGGATTCTGGGATTGATACGGATGACTTCTGCTTTTCAGGAGTGGAATAGGGGAATGTTTGTATTTGGTGTTTTGTGTTAATTAGCAGAATATGGAGGGCATATTTGCTTCTGGAGCATATATAAGAGTGCAGCACAGTAACATTATGTTGCACCATTTGAAATGGATCAGTAAGGTCATGCTATATTCTGGCTAAAATGATATGACCTTCACCTACTTACCTGTTATGAAATTTCACCTCAAAGGCTGGATTCTAGCTGGCTCATTTCTCATCCAAGCAACTCTAGATTTATTATCTAAGCCCAGACTGAACTCACTTCTGTGCTTTTGATCACTATATTAATTTAACTGAAGAGCCTCTAAAACAAAAGGAACATTGATAGAATGGAAGCAGAGAGTATAGAGAACACAGCAACACAGCAATACAAGCCTTTCTTGGAAAAGAAAGTTGCCCTGAAGAAGTAGCAATAGATCAAACACTCTTCATCTCCAGGCATGTCTATGGTAATAGAAGTTAACATTAGTCCATTCTTCTTATTGACACATCGTTTGTTTAAAAAGTAAACTCAGTTTGACTTGTAGACTGCAATGATCAGTTTGCAGCATATGGTGGAAAAATCTTAAAGGCTGGCTGGCTTGTGAGTTGTTTTATCAGCGGCTTGCTACACGAAGGGGATGCAAGGGAAGTGGTGAGGAAGAGTCCCAGCTATGAAGGCACAGGAGGTGAAATAGTGAGCACACTCTGGCAGATTGCAGGAAGAAAGTTTATTGATTGCCCTGCTACTCTGTTTTTGAAACTGTTGTGAGACAATAAGCTGAAGGCAACATCAGCARTCTTCACATCCTTCCTTCTGCTGGCGACCAGGTTGGGGGGCTGAGCCCCCTAGAGCATTGGTGCATGATACAGGGCAAGAGAGGTTATTCCTGCACAGGAGGTCTTCCCTTGCAGGAGGACARCACAGCACTGCACCTCCTTCTTGTAGCCCAGACACAGACTTGCATTCTTGCAGGAGCAGGGGGAAGGCTACTGTCTCCTGCAGATATCTTTGCTTCCCTGTATCCAAACTACTCTGATGCTTAAAGGAGGGATATCCTCCCTGCCTCCACCATGAAATTGCGTGTATGTGGGCTTCTTGTTATTGTAACAGTTTATTAAGTAAACAACAAAGTCCAATAAAACAAATTTAGGGATAAAGAAAAATTTTTAAGGCCAAGACAACAGCTTCCCTGCGTCTCTACTCATTACAGAGTAATTTGGACTGATCACTACTTTTAAGGCAAAATTATACTTCTGTGAAAATATAAAAGAATTCTGAAAAGCTAAAGTGTTCTATCCTATTCTCTTCCTTTTCCTCAGCTCAATTTTCTGATAATCACTGAATCAAATGGTGACTGCTGATTGTTTTTATGATAAATTGCCTGCAGTGCATGTGGGACTAATTATGAGATGGCACATTTCATTCTGCCACCTGTATAAACTAAAATTTAGACAGGCACAATAAGGGAAGTATTCACAACAACATAACATTTGGAAAGGCTGCAGCCTTTCTCCCTCATTCCCWCCCTGTTTCCCTCCCACATTCTCACTAATGGAAGGTTTTGTAAGAGAGAGTTGGGCCTTGAGTATATAAGGGGGAAACCTGAGGGAGTAGGAGGACATGAATAAGGGAGAAATCAACCTGGAGGATCTACAAGAAAGCAGAAATGTGGATCTGGGAAAAAAAGAAAGAGAAGGGCAATATGTCCACAGAGGAGGAGAGATCAAAGTGAGCAAAAGACCTGGAAGCAATAAGATTGTTTTGGAACATGAGAGGGAGAAGATGAGGCTCAGAAAGTTGTGGCCCGGGGAGTAGAAGCTAGAGAGGTACAGACAGAAGCTAAGAAGAAAGGGAAGAAATCTGGGTCAGACCCTCCTTGGTGACTGAAAACTCTTTGATACAGTTGGGGAAGTTGAAATAGATTGAATTCTGACTTTTCCCAACTCTTGGCATGGCCAGGACACGAGCATCACAATCCACATGTAGCTGGAAGAGAAACTACAGATTCTGTTTGGCTAATCTCTCTTTTTCTGTTACTTAGGGGTGAGTTGATTTAGAAATTTATTAGCATTCTTCATCAAGATGGATCCTCTTCATGCAGGAAAAAACTCCAGACTATTATAAAGCATTTTATGTTCTCTGCTCGATGTTTCTCCCATTGATTGGGAATAAAATAATGGGCTATAGCATTCATTTCTGCTTCCCTTTTAGGAACAAAAGTCCTTATCATCTACAGCTTCCTATATGCCATGGTCTTGCCCCACACCTTTGTTCTCCGCAGATGTCAAGGGATTGTAAGTGTTCATGCAAGCCCTCATGCACGGGACAGGAAAGGAGCATAGATTTGTTATATTACCCGTTACCTGTGTTTTACACATAGATCCTTATAATAATAACAACTAAACAGTCCTCCCCCACATTTCTCTGCTCCACTACCAGTGTTTGTATCTCCCCTTTCTCATCCAAGGTTCCCAGTGCAGTAACTGACACAAAATAGCACATCACTGCTGTTCATCAGGGCATGAATGCATGTATATGTATTTACAAATTATCATCACACTGACTTACTAGAGCCTGCTTTTGGTCATAGAGTCTTCAAGCATTTTAAATCCATTGTTGCCATTGCATTTTTATATCATACAGGGTGATGCAATATATTGTGATATGTTTCTAACATCCCTGAGAATATATTTGTGACTTTGTGATTATTCAACACTCTTCATTATTCCTGCTTGGATTGCAATCCTAACAAATTCACATTATTTCAAATTACATGCATGCATATTTGCTTTTCTTCTTTCAAGGGACTGGTAAAAATCATAATAGCTGTGTTAAGCTGTTCCACGACACCGTAACATATATGTGAAAAAGACAAAGTCTCTGGTGATCATCTCCTTTAAAAACTGAGCGCATTGACCAACTTCAACCAAAATGAGTTTGAGGTTTTGGGGGCACTAGGGCCCTACAGAACTTATGGATATATCTCCAGGATGAGAGATGTAAGTCCCACCTAAGACCAATTAAAGCCTGAATGCATCTGTATCATTAGACTAGAGAGAATATACACAAAAAAGACTAGGAGAAAAAGGCAGTGCTGGGAGTATAGAAGSATAATGAAATGTCCTTCTGTAGGGAAGCTTCTATGGCAACTTGTACCTTATCAAATTCAGGTAAATCTGAACCTGGGATAAAAGTGACAGGAGCACAGGCTTCGTAAGTTTCACTGACAAAGGAACTACACAGAGTTTCTCTTCTGCCATCCATCTATCCAGCCAGACACATGGTTATACTTTGGAAAATTATAGCCATTTTGCAGTTTTTTTATACTGTAACACCCTGTAATTCTGCCTTTAACTTGCCTTTTTCAGAACATTAGTTTATGAACTACCTTCACAGATGAACTTTTAGGAGTTCCAGGAAAAAACGAAGACTGCAGAAGCAGTTGATTGTTAGGCAAATATCAATACAAAGTCCTGACAATGGGTGTATAATTATTTGTTTATAATACTGCAGTCTTGGATTTGATTTGAATTGTGCTTTTGTCCTGAAGTTCAGATCTGAGTGTAGCTTAGATAACCGCTGGAGAATGTATGTGAGCCTTGTGATGGACTCCTTTGTAGGGGCAGTTTGTTGCCTTCCATCGTCACTTGAAGGTTGAAATTGGACAATGAGGCATAACATGAGGTCCCTTAGACACAGGGACRGTGGGAAGGAAGGAAAATGAAGACACTCAGACCTGCAAATGGGAAACAGACAGAAAAGAATAAAGCTACAGTGATACAAGGAACATCTTCTGAGCAGTGGGACTTCAGGGTACGGTGTCTTTTAGTGCTTACATGTTGATGAGTAAATATATAGGTCACATAGTTAGAGAAAACATGTTCTATGTTAGCCATAAGAACTTCTTTTTCTTTTATTTTATTCATGTAACTTTACAAAAAAGTTCTAGAGTCCTTCCTGTTTGATCCCTGAATCAAATCTTCTCTCCAGTGTCTGTATTAATGTTCTATCTCTGTATCAAATAAAACCAGAAAAATGTGATAGCTCGGAAGTTAAATAACCCACTTTTTTTTTACAGCTAGGACCAATAAATCTGTTTAAAGATGCATTACTACTTTTCTTGAGGGATAATTTAGACTATGTATCAAAAGGAAAATCAATAGTTTTTTCAATTACAAATAATTGCCTGCTTGACTCCTTTCCACTTTTTCTTTTTTATTTATTTTGTCTTCAAAATATTTGTACTGAGAGGGTCTTCTGTCTCAAATCTAAACCAGTAGTACTTTTAACACAGAAGCAGAAAAGCATCCCTGGAAACCTAACCAGTGATGGTTTCAAAGACTAATCATACTCTGCAGAAAGTAGCCAGAGATTCAAGAAATGGAGTGAGCTCATGTTAACTGCACAGAGCACGCAGAAGAGAATACCCCTGTTCTATAAAACTGCACACAGCATACTGCCAGGACACCAGGGAGATGGACCCAGATCCCAACACTGGTAATCTCACTAGCTGGCAGAGTTTTAAATTGGGTCAGCTGAGCTCTGTCAGGGAGATGTTATTCATTTTTTCAGGTAAAAAGTTTTTGGTCATCTAAGACAAAGTTAAAAAAAAATAGAGTTTAGAGGTCAGCAAACAGCAGAAAGTTTTAATAACATCACGTTTTAATAGTGTCTCCTCAGCAGGTATCAATGAGACACAGGACCTTGTTCATCCATAGCTTTTCGTTCAGTAAAATTGGTGTTTCTTTTTCATTCTGTTGCTGAAACAGAATCAGGCCTGAAATTTGGGGAAGGAACCAAAAGAACAAGAATTTACACACAAAAAGGTTGTGTTTTCCTAGTCCTTCACACTTTTGCATGAGGGACACATGGACACAGCTTTGCACTGTCAGTATTTGAGGCAGTGAGGAGGAAGGGGGCGGCCTCTTTTCAGTGGTGGACAGSRATAGGACTAGAGGAAATGGCTTCAAACTGAAGCATCGGAAGTTCCACAGGAACTTAAGGAAGCATTTCTTCACTGTGAGGGTGACAAAGCACTGGAACAGGTTGCCCAGAGAGGTTGTGGAGTCTCCTTCTTTGGAGATGTTTAAAACCCGCTTGGACGCAGCCCTGTGCCACGTGCTCTAGGTGACCCTGCGTGTGCAGGGGGGTTGGACTCGATGACCTCTGAGGTCCCTTCCAGCCTTCGGCATTCTATGATTCATTCTATGATTCTATCTCTAATTTAGATTTTAGGGCTGCTGTAACTAAAGGTGTGATTTACTATTTAGTCATTAAACTAGTCTAATAATGCTGTGTGTGGCTGTTCTTATAGTTGAGTCTTTCTGAAATGCAAATCAGTGATGGTTTTTGGAGTATGCATATTCAAGCTAGTTTTTAAATGAGTAAGCTGACTTACTGACAAGATYGTAGTTGGTGCTCAGTTTGGCCTGTGCCAGTATATCTATCCAGGATCCTGGCCTAGTTGTGGCTATAGCTCTATTAAGCTATCATAACTAGGCTGTATATGTTGATAGAAACTGCAATCATGTGCTTGGTGTAAACATATCATAAGATTAGTTAAAAGCATCCTTATGTTATTTGCAGCTTGAGTGCAGTCAAAACTGACAAAAATGCCCAAAGACAATTTGGAACCCATTTAAGTTATTCAGCATTCGTTTCACTGAAGCTCAAAGACAAGCTCATCCATGAATGATGCAGATTTGCTCTTCTGAAACTCTGTGGGATTTCTGTCAGAGATGTTGCGAGAGGGGAACGTAACCAACCCCGTTTCTTATGGAAAGATCTCTCTTTGTGATGCTTCCTTTGTGAAAAAAAAGCCATCCGTTTCTTGTGCCTTGGACTCACTGGCACTTTGTGTAGGTCCTGTCAGCCAGTGAGTTCACTGATGTATAATGGCATTCATCTTGTGTGGTAAATGCTCAGTTCTCTGAGGSGAAAAAGGGAGCAAATTTTTAAGTCCTAACATCTCACATTCCTGACTGCCCCTTTAAGCTTATATTTAGTTCTGATGAAGGATAAATACTTTGTAGGGGCACATTCTTCTCACTTTTATGGGGAAAGGCATGTGGGAGTGGGGAGCTAAGGAAATCTTAATGAAAATGCACAGGATTTGAGAAGAAGACATTTCTTTGAGCATTCTTGTTACTTCTTCACTCCCTGAAAAGTATTTGAAGTGATAACAGGGAGGCCACTGAAAGTGGATGGTAAATAGGAGGCAGAAGTTGATACATGCTAAAAAGGGTATTTAATAATAGAGAACTACTGAGGGCCCTAGACTATCCTGAATGTGCACATTAATAACACCTTAAACAACTGTCAAACTAAAAGTGCTGAAAGAGAACAGAAAACAATCCATTTATCTCCTATTAAGATAAGGTTAAATTCTGCTCTTCAAAAAAATAGATCATCATGTATGTAAACTTCCTTGAAAGCATACAAGAGGCGAATCTGCCCATTCAAGGCTAGATGTATTTTTATCATAAAGTGATAGCAATTTCTTCCAGAGCTTTTTCTTTTTTAATTTCATAAAAGTAAAAAATGTAACTAACAGCCGAGGTTGTTATAGTGCCAGTTCTGCAAAGCATTTAAGAATGTGCTGAAGCGCTTCCCATGCAACAAAGCCCGTAGCACATGCTTTATCTTAAACATGTGCTCAAGTCCCACTGAAAGCATCAATGTTTAAACATGTGTCTAAATGCTTTGCTGTACCAGAGCTCCGGGCACAATTCATTGCCCTTTGAAGCCAAGAGGAATCTTTCCAGTCCTTTCAATAGGTATCCCATCAAGCAATAAATTTCAAATGTTAAATAATCAAACCTGCGAATAAAAAGAAACCCGTTAAAGGTAGTCACTGACTACATTCAAATAACAAATAAATATATATAGAAAAAAGCAGGATGTGGTCACAGTTATTCCAGAAGCAGACACAAAGGGGGACAAGATTCACCCAATAAATTATTTGCTCAGTTATTCATTCAGCATGCTCATTCTGCTAAGCTATAAACCTGTATTTACATAATTTTTGGTGCCTCAGTTAACTATGGCCCTGATTCAACAAATTGCTTAAACAGGTGTTTAATTTTATACATCTGTAAGTCCAAAAGTTAAAGTGGATCCAAAAGTGCTTGAGGCCTATCAAAACTGGAGCCTAGAAGATGGCTTTGCTGTATTTCAGAGAAGTTTCCAAAAAGAAACTACTATCCAGGAAAGGAGTCAATATATATTAAATTTTCCCAGCTTGTATCTTCTCATAATCTGGCAATATGAGAGTCATTTGTGCCAAAGGAAAAGTCATAAAAKCAAACAAAAAGCAAACAAGAAAAACAGAGCTTAGCACTCATTTGGCTATATTTATTTCATTTTTTAAAATTGAAAACAGTTTAAGAAATGATAAAAAAGCTACATTTTGCTCATTTGGAAGTTTTGTCTGCTTTGAAATGATAAAGCCACAGTCCATCAAAGGCAATGCTCTAATTATGAATGTCAAACTACTCTTTTAGATGGCAGCAAATATCACACAGGAAGAAGATTAGAATGAAACATTTTTTGAACACTAGATGAAACCAAAGCTCAAGGTTTGCAGATTTGATACACACTTCTCAAGCACAATATCCTTTTTTATTATAATAGCAAAAGCACTAATATGGCTGAAAATGTGTATCTTTTTGTTATAGTAATGCCTTCTTGTCATATTGCTTAACATCTATATCACATTAGAAAGCTACACAGCAGCTTTATAAAATAAATTGACACGTTACATTAGCCTTCAATATGACAATTTTACATTCTTGACAGAGAAGGCATGACAACGTCCCATTTAACTACTGCAAGGCTGAAACAATGAGAGTCGTGCGGATGGTGGTTTTGTTAAGTTTCACTCTCTGGCATCATATCATCATTGGCAGATAGGCCAATCCTTCCTTCAGCTTATACTTCCCCTTCCACCTTCCTGACAAGGAATGGAAAAAATCTGCCCAAGYGGCCTGGCCAGAGTCAGCAGAACAGCTCTCCCAGTGCAGACTTCAGGATAAGCAGGGCAAAATTGATTAGATACATCAGGGGAATTGCAGACTTCTAGCCAGCCAACTACTACCTGGTAGCCTAACTAACAGAGGATATTGATCTCTAATTAATCATTATGTTTATGCACATTATAAACTACTTCTGGGTAAATTCTTAAGGGAATTAAATCATCCTTAGTGCATCAGAAGCATTTTCTACTTTCTAAACCCATTGCAAAGTCAGTTCAAGTAATTCTGGTAATGTTTCCTATGAAGTCAGATTCACGCTCTCACATACACTAGCTGTAGGTTTGCTACCATATAAATACACACACACACACACACACACACACACACACACATACATATATATATATATATGTATTTATCACTATATATGCCAGGAAAAGCATTACCTTCTACAATAGGCAAAGCTTTGGGAAATTCATTGTATCTGTTGTGTGCACTGTGCCCTTGGCCTGAGGTTGGCCAATGTAATGTACTGCTTCAGTGCTGGACACTGCTTCAACTTCTCTTGCCTGTAAAGTAGAACTGGGGATTTGTAATGCATAGAGAGCTGGTAATGCATGGAGAGCTACAAAGGTGAAGTGCAACATAAAGGCCAAGTCATTTTCTAATTGTTTTCTGACTAAAATAGAATTAGAGTCTCAGTGACAGAGCGTTAAAGATACATTCACATAGATTATAATGTGGCATGTTAACATGGTGAGATGTTGCTGAAAACAAACTAATTCCTAATCAGTCAACTTTATTAACCTCACAAAACAGAACACATGGAGTAGATCCTCTTCCTTTCGTATTTTGTTAGCAACCTGCTATTGCCTTCATAACACATTATGAGTAAAAACTGCATTGCAGATAAAACATCTGTTTTGAATAAGCAGGTGTATGGTAATTTTAGAACC
The DNA here is from genome assembly GCF_003342845.1 of Nothoprocta perdicaria. Lineage (NCBI taxonomy): Eukaryota > Metazoa > Chordata > Aves > Tinamiformes > Tinamidae > Nothoprocta > Nothoprocta perdicaria. The sequence continues at coordinate 3,824,012 of NW_020455466.1, read as the reverse complement.
AAAACCCAAATTCTAATTAAAGGTTGCTCTTCTCATTTAACAAAGAAGTGTTACTGAAAGTTAACCACAGTATAACAGTAGCATATGGATGCACGCACTCCTCTGATAATAAGAAGTCACCTAATAAGCAAGTGATTTCATATCTTACACAAGTTCTCCATTGGCATTGCTTTTTCCCTTTCTTAATAAYGGACTTTAACATGGTATATAACATCACATTTTAAGCCATTAGGAAAATGATGCTGTAGCTTGCTGTGCCTTTTGTAGCTTGAAAACTAGTATTTCTACGCCATTGCTGACCATTTCATTAGGCTTAGCTACCATTCCCATTTACACTGTGTTAACTTTTTCTTCAATTAATGAATCTTTTTGTTGATCCTAGCTTTATTAACAGCTGTTCTAAAATCAATGAAGGATTCTGCTGCTGCTGCTATAAAGTATTTGGTTTCTCTTGTCCAAATTGACAGGAGTAGAGAGTATTCTGCTCTGTTTAGACTTTTTAGTAATTAAATCTATTTCAGAAGAGTTACTTGGCTGTTTTATAAACATGATTAATAATACTGCTTCTTAAAAAATAATTAGGAGAATTCAGGGAAATCAAATACTTTCCTCTGACTGTCATGCGGATCTAGAAGGTTAAGAAAACAAAGGCCACAACCTGAAAAGTATGGATTGTAAAGCAGGTCTTTTTGTATGTTCTAAAAGGAGGGGGAAACTAAAGGAGAGCTACACTGAAATGATTTCTTTCAACTCTCTGGCTTGACTTTAATGCAAAGTCTGTGAAACTTTGTACTATAGCCAGAAAAACTTGAACCATGAACCCATCTCAGATACCTCAGAGACAGGTAAAACCAAGTAAACCCAAATGTTACAAAACAGTTAAGTTCTGAACCAATGTATACAAAAAGCTCTTAAAAATGGTCCAAGGTAGACTTGCATCATGTAATTATACCTAAACATGATACAACAAGTAGACCCTCAGAAGATGCAGTATGTGTGAGTGAGATTTGAAAGCATAAAACTTCACCGATAAGTGTATTTTAACAATTCCGAAAGCCGTAATATTGACCTTGTTACCTAAGAGCCCCTACATTTGTCTTGTTTGGAATAAATTCTCTTTTACGTGTGTGATATGAATGCATACCATTTAACTGCTTGTTTAATAGAAGGTGTTATTCTTGTTGTGCTCAGTACTGTATAAACACAGGAGCAAAATGTGGTCTCTCTTTAAACATCTCACAAACTGTCATTATTTCTTTAACAGTTAAACATCACTTTTTTTTGCATGAATGAGCTGAAAACATGTATATTCAATATACTGAGAATTATAGCTTGAAATGTCAGGACTGGTGGAATAGGAGAAAAGGATAAATGTTCCCGTTAACTACTTTACCATGTGCAAGGGAACAAAATAGAATGGAAATTACTTATCCAAAATGATATAGGGTGTGCCAGATTTTATGGCAAGACATAAGACTCGTGGTTATTATATGGTTATTCTCCTTTTATTGCTCTGGAACACAAGCAAATTAAGGGAATGGAATATTTTGTTTGTACTTCACTTATGCTAGGTGATTCAGCTCAAAATACAGCCCACTTTTTTATTATTATTTTTATTTGGAAACTGTCATTTGCCTGGCTTTAGAAAAAATATTCTTCAAGATCAAAAGTTAAAGGAGTAGTTACAACATTCAGTATTAGCACAGGACGAGTTGGGCTGCAAACTGCATAAGATTCCTAAGAAAACAGTGTGATAAGCTTGGAGGCCTCTGGCTTTTTGAGCCTTTGGGGCCCACCTGGCTCACATATGCAAGCTTTATGTTGAGGAGGGCTAGAAATGTGCAGTGCAGGGTTGAAAGCTGGGATTCGTTTGCCTCCAAGCACTGCCACTCTGCAGCCCCTGTGTGCCCCTTTCAGAGTCCAGTTTGGAGAGGAATGGGCCATGCAGCGTCCATCCACCCTGCTGCAGGTCAAGTTTCAGCCAGAAGGAAGCCGATCCTCCTGTCCTGGTGCATGCAACTCATGCATGGCCAAGTGAGCTACCTTTGCATAGGGCTGGACAAGAAGCACTCACATCTGCAGGGCCGTTCCTGCATTAGCACCCATAAGTTAGCTGTTCTGTCACCAGAAAAGAGCCTACCACAATGGGATTCACCTCCTTCAAAATGCTCCAGGTATCCTATCTGACAGCTCCGAGACATATTGCAGGTGAGCTGGCTCTGAAACATGAATTTACATTTGTGAGGTGCTTTTGAGACTGCTACAAATAATTTAACTGACATGCGAAAAATTGTTCCTCAAAATTCCTTGAATATTGTAAATTCAAAACAGTTGATCCAGACTTCAGTGTTAATGATTTCAGGTTTGGCTTCGGGAAATCTGGAAGAATAATTGGGAATACAGGCCATCATAGAATCCAACCTAACCAGACACATTTTCCTTTTCCTTCAAAGATTCTGCCTTGCCAGCAGCTAAAATATATATTATACATATAATATATCTATTTATAATATATAACTCCTTCAAGGAAAAAAAGGTCTCACTGGAGGAATTTGCAAAGTTTTGAGAATCCTGAACAACAATATATATAAGGAAGGCTTTGCCAGCCCAGGAACTCCAGAAGTTTACCATTCCATTTTTTTGGAACGAAGTAATCAATATTGCAAAGGCAGCGGAGTACAGAGATGAGTTCAGCTGTTGACAGCCATTGAAGAAAAATTAGCTAAATTTTCTTGGGGTGAATTTTCATTCAAACTGTTTTTGKTTTTTTTTTTCAGCAATCTATTTGTATTTCTATCATAATCCAGTGCTGCTAAAAATCCCTGCTAAACTGAAGACTGCTATTGTTATAATACACAAACAGTATGGGTTATTTTAATGGACATATTGCCTTAAACTGAGTTTTCGCCATCTGTTCTGCCCCTAATTTTGAATGCAAAAAGAACATATTTCACAATTACATCTGTAAGTAATGATATAAGTAATTTAAATGCATCTATATGTGCACACAATGCAGCAGACATCTGGGATATTTTTTTCTTTCAGGCACAAATCAAGGCAAAAAATCTACTAACTTCTTAAAAAGCGTTTTCCCCCTTCCCTTCTTGTTCACCCATCCCATGAAGCTGTTTCATTGTGTGCACGGTCTTTCCAGTTAGCCAATTTTGCTGTATCTCAGAGTTCAAACTGAAGCACAAACTCATTTTTACAATGCTTCCCTTGTCTTCATCCAAATCCCCTCTGGCTTGAGTGACAGTTTGGCAGATGCAARGTATTAGATCAATCAGTTTCAATAGATATTCAAGAGGAGACAGGTCAGGCTGTGTGGGCTGGACTGTATGTGTYTCTAGCTCTTCTTTCACGCCTGCCTTTTTAGTCAGGCTTTTGCAGAAGAACCCTTTGCATGAGGAACCATTCACTAGGTGGGATGCAAGCTGCAGGGAAGGGCAGCAGGGCTGCTGAGGCCAGGAAGAGTGTGAATATATCTGCAGTTTTATGCTGTGAGGAGATAGCCTGCACTCCTAGTGCAAATGCACATTTTCAGAGGAAGATGTTTGCCTGCAGTGRTGCCACTTTTCCACAAGCACTTGTACAGTAATGCTCATAAGTAGTAAATTTCAGCCCTCAAATCACACTACTGTTGGTTGAATTTAGTGGRCCTCTATAGACCTGCTGGCACTCAACAACTGAACTGAGATACCAAAAACTATGAAAAGAAAAAGAGATTATTGTAATAACCTAGGCATTTTTTTAAGAGGGAGTTTATTTCCRATGCTTAGTCCAAATTGCTAATGGGGATTAGAAAGTCTTTCATTTTCTATATTACCACTGTCTTTCTATACAGATGCACACTTATTACTGTTAGTTTTTTGGAATGTTTGAAATAGATGACAACAGTGCATTTGTATGGRCCTTATATTGCAGTTTGATAGTGTTCTCTAAAATTATGCTCTTTAGACCTTACTTCATTTCTTGCCTTTTAACTGATAACATCTTTTTTATTGTAAATAGGTGATAGCTGGAAACAATAAAATGTTGATTTATGACAACTGTCATAACCTCTAAAAGCTTTACAGAACTGAGAATGATGGAGGCAAATTACCAGTGAATATTTAGGTAAGGTGAGTGGAGTCATGCTTTAGGAAAATTGAAACTGTATTGAATATATTAGACATTCAGATTTTCTTATTAGTTAATCTTAGCAACTGAATATTTTCTCCATAGGGGCCAGGGGATTATATATTTAACCCCATATAAGATGCAGTCAGACCATAACTAGCTGGTCATTGCTGTGCCAGGGAAGGAAGCAAACTACCTCAGGTATAATGCCAGGGTTGCTTTCTTGGGTATGAATCATATTTTGATGAATGTAAAGTATCACGGTCTGGTCAGTACAAAAGTGATGGAGAGCATATATGCATTTTTTGTCTCTCCATCGGTTTCACAGGATGAGAGAATAGGATAATTGCCTTTAGGGTAATTGTTGTCTGCAGGTCTGGGGGATGTTCCGTCATGAGAGAAAGGAAAGGCTCCCCGAACTGAAATCACAGAATCATGGAATTACAGAACAGTTGAGGTTGGAAGGGAGGTCCCAGATGGGACCTAGGGACACCTAGGGACATGTAGAGCACGGGGCACAGGGCGGCATCCAGGCGGGTTTTGAAGATCTCCAGAGAAGGAGACTCCACAGCCTCCCTGGGCAGCCTGTGCCAGGGCTCTGTCACCCTCACAGGAAAGAAGTTCTTCCTCATATGGAGATGGAACTGCCTGTGTTTCAAGCTTTACCCATTATCCCTTGTGCTCTCACTGGCCACCACTGAAAGCATTTGGCCCCATCCTCCCTACATTCTCCCCTCAGGTACTTATTGATCAGATCTCCTCTCAGCCTTCTCTTCTCCAGGCTAAACAGGCACAGCTTGCTTAGTATCTCCTCATAAGATGGATGCTCCAGTCCCTTAATCATCTTTGTCGCTCTCCGCTGGACCCTCTAGAAGCTCCACATCTCCCTTGTCCTCGGGAGCCGAGATCTGCACACAATAGATTTGCAGTAGAAAATTCGCTTTTTAAATGACCGAACAGAGAAACTTGCAGGGCAAGAAACTCCAGATTGTAAGTGGATCAGTCACAGTAAAAATGTTTTTTATCTTAATGCTACAAAGAGAARAATAATTTTAAGACCCTTGAATAACCCATAATATTATTAAGTCTGGGATGAAAAACATACATGAGGGCATGAGTGCCAAGGATTCGTCTCCTACTGGATGGTATATCAATGCAGGGTATTTAAGTTAACCAACAAAACCTATAGGACTTAGTTTCTAACCAGTGAAGACAGTCTGTTTCAAAGAGCTGATGAATTAGTTTTGCTGAGCGAGGACAGCATCTGTACTCTTCACTGAACACCTATCTGGCTTATTTCTTTTACCTATTCAAGTGGGTGTATATGAATGGCCTTTAAAAGCAAGTCTCTTCAGCAGAAAGTGATAAAATAAAGGAATCCTTTGTGAGAGAGAAAGAGCACAAGAAGTAAAAGCCATATGAATTAACAGGAAAATAAGAGAGAAAGATATAATACAAAAAAAAAAAAAAAAAAAA